>NC_141691.1:1559723776-1560188776 GCF_964263255.1 Lissotriton vulgaris | reverse complement strand
GTGGTAGTGGATGTGGGGGTGGTGGAGATGGGTGTGGTGGTGGACGTGGTGGTGGTGGACATGGTGGTGGTGGATGTGGTGGTGGTGGACATAGTGGGGGTTGAGGTAGTGGTGGTGGATGTAGTGGTGGTGGATGTGGTGGATGTGGAGGTGGTAGTGGTGGAAGTGGTGGTGGAGGTGGTGATTGTGGATGTGGTGGTGGTGGATGTGGTGGCAGTGGATGTGGTGGTGGTGGACGTGGTGGGGGTGGACGTGGTGGTGGTGGATGTTGTGGTAGTGGATGTGGTGGGGGTGGACATGGTGGTGGTGGAAGTGGTGGTGGATGTGGTGTAGGTGCTGGGTGTGGTGGTGTTGGCCGTGGTGGTGGTGGTGGATGTGGTACTGGTGGACATGGTGGGGGTGGACGTAGTGGTGGTGAATGTAGTGGTGGTGGATGTAGTGGTGGTGGATGTGGTGGTGGTGGATGTGGTGGTAGTGGATGTGGTGGTGGCTGTGGTGGACGTGGTGGTGGTGGGTGTGGTGGATGGGGTGGTGGATGTGGTGGTGGATGTGGTGGTGGATGTGGTGGTGGTGGATGTGGTGGTGGTGGATGGGGTGGTGGTGGATGTGGTGGTGGATGCAGTGGTGGTGGATGTTGTGGTGGAAGTGGTGGTGGTGGTGGGTAGTGGACATAGTGGTGCTGGATGTGGTGCTGGTGGACGTGGTGGTGGTGGCTGTGGACGTGGTGGTGGATGTGTTGGTGGCGGAAGTGGTGGTGGTGGATGTGGTGGTGGTGGACGTGGTGGTGGATGTGGTGGTGGTGGTGGAGGTGGGTGTGGTGGTGGTGGACGTGGTGGTGGTGGATGTGGTGGATGTGGTGGTGGTGGAGGTGGTGATTGTGGACGTGGTGGGTGAAGACATGGTGGTGGATGTGGTAGTGTTGGTGGTAGTGGTGGTGGACATGGTAGGGAAGGTGGTGGTGGTGGTGGTGGTGATTGTGGACGTGGTGGTGGTGGTGGACGTGGTGGTGGTTGTGGTGGTGGTGGTGGTAGTGGTGGTGGACATGGTGGAGGTGGTGGTGTTATAGTGGTGGTGTTGGAGGTGGTGGTGGTGGTGTTGGAGGTGGTGGTGGTGGTGGAGGTGGGTGTGGTGGTGGTGGATGTGGTGGTGGTGGATGTGGTGGTGGTGGATATTATGGTGTTGGTGATTGTGCTGGTGTCGCTGGTGGACATTGTGGTGGGGGTCATGGTGGTGGTAGTGGTGGTGGATGTGGTGGACATGGTGGTGGTGGTGGACATGGTGGATGTGAACGTGGTAGTTGTGGACGTGGTAGTTGTGGACATAGTGGTGGTGGACCCGGTGGTGGTGAACGTGGTGTGGACGTGGTGGACGTGGTAGTTGTGGACATGGTGTTGATGGACGTGGTGGTGGTAGAGAACGTAGTGGTGGTGGATATGGTGGTGGTGGACGTGGCGCACATGGTGGTGGTGGATGTGGTGGTGGTGGTAGTGGTGGGGGTTGTGGTGGTGGTGGAGGTGTGTGTTGTAGTGGTGCACGTGGTGGTGGTGGATGTGGTGGTGGTGGACATGGTGGTGGTGGGCGTAGTGGTGGTGGACATAGTGGTGGTGGATGGGGTGGTGGGGGTGGAGGTGGTGGTGGACGTGGAGGTGGTGGTGGACGTGGTGGTGGAGGACGTGGTGGTAGACATGGTGGGGGTGGTGGATGTTGTGGTGGAGGTGGTGAACATGGTGGTGGTGGACATGGTGGTGGTGGACATGGTGGTGGTGGATGTAGTGGTGGTGGATGTGGTGGTGGACAGGGTGGTGGTGGTGCTGTGTGTGGTGGTGGTGGCCGTGGTAGTGGTGGACGTGGTAAAAGTGAACATAGTGGTGGTGAACGTAGTGGTGGTGGATGTGGTGGTGGTGGATGTGGTGGTGGACGTGGTGGTGGTGGATGTGGTGTTGGATATAATGGTGGTGGTGGATGTGGTGGTGGTGGATGTGGTGGTGGATGTGGTGGTGGTGGATGTGGTGGTGGTGGATGTGGTGGTGGATGTGGTGGTAGTGGTAGTGGTGGTGGACATGGTGGTGGGTGGTGGACATGGTGCTTGGTGGTCGACATAGTAGTGGTGGATGTGGTGGTGGTGGATGTGGTGGTGGTGAATGTGGTGGTGGTGGGTGTGGTGGTGGTGGATGTGGTGGTGGTGGTCGAGGTGGGTGTGGTGATGGTGGATGTGGTGGTGTTGGACTTGGCGGTGGTAGATGTGATGGTGGACATGGTAGTGGTGGTCATAGTGGTGGTGGTGGTGGTAGATGTGGTGGTGCTGGACATGGTGGACATGGTTGTGGTGGTGGACGTGGTGGATGTTGTAGTGGTAGTGGTGGACATGGTTGTGGTGGACGTGGTAGTGGTGGACATGGTGGTGGTGGATGGGGTGGTGGTGGACATGGTGGTGGTGGATGTGGTGGTGGACGTGGTGGATGTGGACATGGTGGTGATGGACATGTTGGTGGTGGAGGAAGTGGTGGTGGTGGACATGGTGGTGGTGGACGTTATGGACATGGTGGTGGTGGATGTGGTGGTGGTGGTAGTGGTGGCAGACATGGTGGTGGTGGAGGTGGGTGTGGTCGTGGTGGACATGTTGGTGGTGGAAATGGTGGTGGTGGGGGTAATGGTGGTGGATGTAGTGGTGGTGGATGTGGTGGTGGTGGATGTGGTTGTGGTCATGGTGGTGGGTGTGGTAGTGGTGGATGTGGTAGTAGTGGATGTGGTGGACATGGTGGTGATGGACATGGTGGTGATGGAGGTGGGTTTGGTGGTGGTGGACTTGTTGGTGGTGGACATGGTGGTGGTGGGGGTAATGGTGGTGGATGTAGTGGTGGTGGATGTGGTGGTGGTGGATGTGGTTGTAGTGGTGGGTGTGGTAGTAGTGGATGTGGTGGACATGTTGGTGATAAACATGGTGGTGGTGGATGTGGTAGACATGGGGTGGTGGTGGATTCTATGGTGGTGGACGTGGTGGGGGACGTGGTGGGGTGGTGGATGTTGTGGTGGAGGTGGTGAACATGGTGGTGGTGAACATGGTGGTGGACATGGTGGTGGTGGATGTAGTGGTGGTGGATGTGGGGGTGGTGGTGCTGTGTGTGGTGGTGGTGGCCGTGGTAGTGGTGGACGTGATGGAGGTGAACGTAGTGGTGGTGAACGTAATGGTGGTGTATGTGGTGGTGGTGGACGTGGTGGTAGTGGTGGTGGTGGATGTGGTGTTGAATATGATGGTGGTGGTGGATGTGGTGGTGGATATGGTGGTGGTGGATGTGGTGGTGGTGGATGTGGTGGTGGATGTGGTGGTGGTGGTAGTGGTGGTGGACATGATGGTGGGTGGTGGACATGGTGGTTGGTGGTGGACATAGTAGTGGTGGATGTGGTAGTGGTGGACGTGGTGGTGGTGAATGTGGTGGTGAATGTGGTGGTGGTGGAGGTGGTGATTGTGGACGTGGTGGTGAGTTGACGGTGGTGGTAGTGGTGGTGGAGGTGGGTGTGGTGATGGTGGATGTGGTGGTGTTGGACTTGGTGGTGGTAGATGTGGTGGTGGACATGGTAGTGGTGGTCATGGTGGTGGTGGTGGTGGATGTGGTGGTGGTGAACATGGTGGACCTTGTTGTGGTGGTTGACGTGTTGGATGTGGTAGTGGTAGTGGTGGACGAGGTTGTGGTGGACGTGGTAGTGGTGGACATGGTGGTGGTGGACGGGGTGGTGGTGGACATGGTGGTGATGGACATGTTGGTGGTGGAGGAAGTGGTGGTGGTGGACCTGGTGGTGGTGGACGTTATGGACATTGTGGTGGTGGATGTGGTGGTGGTGGTAGTGGTGGTAGACATGGTGGTGGTGGAGGTGGGTGTGGTGGTTGTGGACGTGTTGGTGGTGGACATGGTGGTGGTGGGGGTAATGATGTAGTGGTGGTGGATGTGGTGTGGTGGATGTGGTTGTGGTCGTGGTGGTGGGTGTGGTAGTGGTGGATGTGGTAGTAGTGGATGTGGTGGACGTGGTGGTTGTGGACATGGTGGTGATGGACATGGTGGTGATGGACATTGTTGGTGGTGGACATGGTGTTAATGGACATGGTGGTGGTGGATGTGGTGGACATGGGGTGGTGGTGGAGACTGTGGTGGTGGACGTGGTGGTGATGGATGTGGTGGTGGTGGATGTGGTGGTGGTGGCAGTGCTGGTGGACATGGGTGTGGTGGTGGGTGTGGTGGTTGAGGTGGGTGTGGTGGTGGTGCTGGACATGGTGGTAGTGGACGTAGTAGTGGTGGACATGGTGGTGGTGGACGTAGTGGTGGTGGACGTAGTGGTGGTGGACGTAGATGTGGTGGATGTGGTGGTGATGGACATGGTGGTGGTGGATGTGGTAGACATGGGGTGGTGGTGGATACTGTGGTGGTGGACGTGGTGGTGGTGGATGTGGTGGTGGTGGATGTGGTGGGGGTGGTGGATGTTGTGGTGGAGGTGGTGAACATGGTGGTGGTGAACATGGTGGTGGTGAACATGGTGGTGGTGGACATGGTGGTTGTGGATGTGGTGGTGGTGGATGTGGTGGTGGACGTGGTGGTGGTGGTGCTGTGTGTGGTGGTGGTGGCCTAGGTAGTGGTGGACGTGGTGGAGGTGAACGTAGTGGTGGTGAACGTAGTGGTGGTGGATGTGGTGGACGTGGTGGTAGTGGTGGTGGACATGGTGGTGGTGGATGTGGTGTTGGATATGATGGTGGTGGTGGATGTGGGGTGGTGGATGTGGTGGTGGTGGATGTGGTGGTGGTGGATGTGGTGGTGGATGTGGTGGTGGTGGTAGTGGTGGTGGACATGGTGGTGGGTGGTGGACATGGTGGTTGGTGGTGGACATAGTAGTGGTGGATGTGGTGGTAGTGGACATGGTGGTGGTGGATGTGGTGGTGGTGGGTGTGTTGGTGGTGGATGTGGTGGTGGTGGAGGTTGTGATTGTGGACGTGGTAGTGAGGTGATGGTGGTGGTAGTGGTGGTGGAGGTGGTGGTGGAGGTGGTGGTGGATGTGGTGGTGGTGGTGGAGGTGGGTGTGGTGATGGTGGATGTGGTGGTGTTGGACTTGGTGGTGGTAGATGTGGTGGTGGACATGGTAGTGGTGGTCATAGTGGTGGTGATGGTGGTGGTGGTGGTGGATGTGGTGGTGGTGGACATGGTGGACATGGTTGTGGTGGTGGACGTGGTGGATGTGATAGTGGTAGTGGTGGACGTGGTTGTGGTGGATGTGGTAGTGGTGGACATGGTGGTAGTGGACAGGTTGGTGGTGGACATGGTGGTGGTGGATGTGGTGGTGGACGTGGTGGATGTGGACATGGTGGTGATGGACATGTTGGTGGTGGAGGAAGTGGTGGTGGTGCAGATGTTGGTGGTGGATGTTATGGACATGGTGGTGGTAGATGTGGTGGTGGTAGTGGTGGCAGACATGGTGGTGGTGGAGGTGGGTTGGTGGTGGTGGACATGTTGGTGATGGACATGGTGGTGGTGGATGTAGTGGTGGTGGATGTGGTGGTGGTAGATGTGGATGTGGTCGTGGTGGTGGGTGTGGTAGTGGTGGATGTGGTAGTAGTGGATGTGGTGGACGTGGTGGTTGTGGACATGGTGGTGATGGACATGGTGGTGGTGGATGTGGTGGAAATGGGGGGGTGGTGGATACTGTGGTGGTGGATGTGGTGGTGGTGGATGTGGTGGTGGTGGCAGTGGTGGTGGACATGGGTGTGGTGGTTGAGGTGGGTGTGGTGGTGGTGGTGGACGTGGTGGTGCTGGACATGGTGGTAGTGGACATAGTGGTAGTGGACATGGTGGTGGTGGACGTAGTGGTGGTGGACGTAGTTGTGGTGGACGTAGTGGTGGTGGACATAGATGTGGTGGATGTGGTGGTGGTGGATGTGGTGGTGGTGGATGTGGTAGTGGATGTGATGGTGGTGGTGGTGGGTGGTGGATGTAGTGGTTGTGGATGTGGTGGTGGTGGATGTGGTGGTGGTGGTGGAAATTGACGTGGTGGTGGTGGATGTGGTGGTGCTGGATGTGGTGGTGGTAGTGGATGTGTTAGTGGTGGTGGATCTGGTGGTGGTTGTGGTGGTGGAGGTGGGTATGGTGGTAGTGGTGGATGTGGTGGTGCTGGACATGGTGGTAGTTGACGAAGTGTTGGTGGACATGGTGCTGGTGGACATAGTGGTGGTGGATATGGTGTTGGATGTGGTGGTTGTGGTGGATGTGGTGGTGGTGGATGTGGTGGTGATGGATGTGGTGGTGGATGTGGTGGTGGTGGATGTGGTGGTGGTGGTGGCAGTGGAGGTGGACATGGTGGTGGTGGTGGGTGGTGGACATAGTGGTGGTGGATGTGGTGGTGGTGGTGGATGTGGTGGTTGTGGATGTGGTTGTGGTGGCCGTGGATGTGGTGGTGGTGGATGTGGTGGTAGTGGATGTGGTGGTGGTGGAAGTGGAGGTGGATGTGGTGTTGGAGGTGGATGTCGTGGTGGAGGTGGGTGTGGTGGTGGTGGTGGATGTGGTGGTGGTGGTGGACGTAGTGGTGGTGGATGTAGTGGTGGTGGATGTAGTGGTGGTGGATGGGGTGGTGGTGGATATGGTGGTGGAGGTGGTGATTGTGGACGTGGTGGTGGTGGACGTGGTGGTGGTAGTGGTGGTGGATATGGTGGTGGTGGAGGTGGTGGTGCTGGACGTGGTGGTGGTGGAAGTGGAGGTGGATGTGGTGGTGGAGGTGGATGTGGTGGTGGAGGTGGGTGTGGCGGTGGTGGTGGTGGATGTAGTGGTGGTGGATGTTGTGGTGGTGGATGTAGTGGTGGTGGATGTGGTGGTGGTGGATGTGGTGGTGGAGGTGGTGATTGTGGACGTGGTGGTGGTGGACGTGGTGGTGGTAGTGGTGGTGGATATGGTGGTGGTGGATGTAGTGGTGGTGGATGTGGTCGTGGTGGATGTGGTCGTGGTCGTGGTGGTGGGTGTGGTAGTGGTGGATGTGGTAGTAGTGGATGTGGTGGACGTGGTGGTTGTGGACATGGTGGTGATGGACATGGTGGTGGTGGAAATGGGGTGGTGGTAGATACTGTGGTGGTGGACGTGGTGGTGGTGGATGTGGTGGTGGTGGATGTGGTGGTGGTGGCAGTGGTGGTGGACATGGGTGTAGTGGTGGGTGTGGTGGTTGAGGTGGGTGTGGTGGTGGTGGTGGACGTGGTGGTGGTGGTGGATGTAGTGGTGGTGGATGTAGTGGTGGTGGATGTAGTGGTGGTGGATGTGGTGGTGGTGGATGTGGTGATGGATGTGATGATTGTGGACGTGGTGGTGGTGGACGTGGTGGTGGTGGATATGGTCATGGTGGAGGTGGTGGGGATTGTGGACGTGGTGGTGGATGTGGTGGTGGTGGTGGACATGGTGGTGGAGGTGGTGGTGGATGTGGTGGTGGTGGTGGTGGAAGTGGGTGTGGTGGTGGACATGGTCGTGGTGGTCATGGACATGGTAGTGGTGGATGTCGTAGTGGTAGTGGTGGAGGTGATGGTGGTGGTGGACATGGTGGTGGTGGACATGGTGGTGTTGGACGTGGTGGTGGACGTGGTGGTTGTGGACATGGTGGTGTTGGACGTGGTGGTTGTGGACATGGTGGTGTTGGGCATGGTGGTAGTAGACATGGTGGTGGTGGACATGGTGGACATGGTGGACATGGTGGTGGTGGATGTAGTGGTGGTGGTAGTGGTGGTGGACGTGGTGGTGGTGGAGGTGTGTGTGGTGGTGTTGGACCTGGTGGTGGTGGACATGGTGGTGGTGGACGTAGTGTTGGTGGATGTGGTGGTGGTGCATGTGGTGGTGGTCAGCGACGGCTCGTGGAGGGAGTTACGGTGGGGCAGGAGGGTGGGGAGGGGGAGGGGCAGAGTGGAGGTTGCTAAAAACCGGCATATGGATAATTGCAGGTAAGTAAACAATTTAATTAATAAAACGAATTTCGTAGTGCGCCTTGCATCGCAAAATGCAATGCAGTGCGAGCTACGAAATTCGTTTTATTAATTAAATTGTTTACTTACCTTCAATTATCCATATGCCGGTTTTTAGCAACCTCCACCCTGCCCCTCCCCCTCCCCACCCTCCTGCCCCACCGTAACTCCCTCCACGAGCCGTCGCTGGTGGTGGTGTATGTGGTGGTGGTGGACATGGTGGTGGTGGACATGGTGAATGCGGTAATTGTGGACATGGTGGTGATGGACATGCTGGTAATGGACATTGTTGGTGGTGGACATGGTGGTGGACATGGTGGTGGTGGACATGGTGGTGGTGGATGTGGTGGACATGGTGGTGGTGGATGTGTGGTGGGGGACGTGGTGGTGGTGGACGTGGTGGTGGTGGACGTGGTGGTGGTGGTGGGTGTGTTTGTTGAGGTGGGTGTGGTGGTGGTGAACATGGTGGTGCTGGACATGGTAGTAGTGGACATAGTGGTGGTGGACATGGTGGATGTGGACGTAGTGCTGGTGGATGTGGACTTGGTGGTGGTGGATGTGGTGTTGGTGGATGTGGTGGTGGTAGGTGGAGTGTTGGTGGATTTGGTGGTGGTGGATGTGGTGGTGGATGTGGTGGTGGTGGTTGGTGGATGTGGTGGTGGTGGTGGTGGTGGTGGTGGATGTGGTGGTGGTGGACATGGTGGTGGTGGATGTAGTGGTGGTGGATGTGGTGGTGGTGGTGGATGTGGTGGTAGACGTGGTGGTTGTGGACATGGTGGTGTTGGACGTGGTGGTGGACGTGGTGGTTGTGGACATGGTGGTGTTGGACGTGGTGGTTGTGGACATGGTGGTGTTGGGCATGGTGGTAGTAGACATGGTGGTGGTGGACATGGTGGACATGGTGGTGGTGGATGTAGTGGTGGTGGACGTGGTGGTAGTGGAGATGTGTGTGGTGGTGTTGGACGTGGTGGTGGTGGACATGGTGGTGGTGGACGTAATGATGGTGGATGTGGTGGTGGTGGATGTGGTGGTGGTGGATGTGGTGGTGGTGGACATGGTGAATGCGGTAATTGTGGACATGGAGGTGATGGACATGCTGGTAATGGACATTGTTGGTGGTGGACATGGTGGTGGTGGATGAGGTGGACATGGTGGTGGTGGATGTGGTGGTGGGGGACGTGGTGGTGGTGGACGTGGTGGTGGTGGTAGTGGTGGTGGACGTGGTGGTGGTGGTGGGTGTGGTGGTGGTGGGTGTGTTTGTTGAGGTGGGTGTGGTGGTGGTGGACATGGTGGTGCTGGACATGGTAGTAGTGGACATAGTGGTGGTGGACATGGTGGATGTGGACGTAGTGCTGGTGGATGTGGACATAGTGTTGGTAGATGTGGTGTTGGTGGATGTGGTGGTGGTGGATGTGGTGGTGGATGTGGTGGTGGATGTGTTGGTGGTGGGTGGTGGATGTGGTGGTGGTGGGTGTGGTGGTGGTGGTGGTGGATGTGGTGGTGGTGGACATGGTGGATGTAGTGGTGGTGGATGTAGTGGTGGTGGATGTGGTGGTGGTGGTGGATGTGGTGGTAGACGTGGTGGTTGTGGACATGGTGGTGTTGGACGTGGTGGTGGACGTGGTGGTTGTGGACATGGTGGTGTTGGACATGGTGGTTGTGGACATGGTGGTGTTGGGCATGGTGGTAGTAGACATGGTGGTGGTGGACATGATGGACATGGTGGTGGTGGATGTAGTGGTGGTGGTAGTGGTGGTGGACGTGGTGGTAGTGGAGATGTGTGTGGTGGTGTTGGACATGGTGGTGGTGGACATGGTGGTGGTGGACGTAATGATGGTGGATGTGGTGGTGGTGGATGTGGTGGTGGTGGATGTGGTGGTGGGTGTGGTGGTGGTGGACAGGGTGGTGGTGGACATGGTAAATGCGGTAATTGTGGACATGGTGGTGATGGACGTGCTGGTAATGGACATTGTTGGTGGTGGACATGGTGGTGGACATGTCGGTGGTGGACATGGTGGTGGTGGATGTGGTGGACATGTTGGTGGTGGATGTGGTGGTGGGGGACGTGGTGGTGGTGGAAGTCGTGGTGGTGGTGGGTGTGGTGGTGGTGGGTGTGGTGGTGGTGGGTGTGTTGGTGGAGGTGGGAGTGGTGGTGGTGGTGGTGGACATGGTGGTGCTGGACATGGTGGTAGTGGACTTAGTGGTGGTGGACATGGTGGATGTGGATGTAGTGGTGGTGGATGTGGACGTAGTGGTGGTGGATGTGGTGGTGGTGGACATGGTGGTGGTGGTGGTAGATGGGGTGGTGGTGGATGTGGTGGTGGTGGATGTGGTGGTGGATGTGTTGGTGGTGGGTGGTGGATGTGGTGGTGGTGGGTGTGGTGGTGGTGGATGTGGTGGTTGTGGACATGGTGGTGGTGGATGTAGTGCTGGTGGATGTGGTGGTGGAGGTGGTGATTGTGGACGTAGTGGTGGTGGACATGGTGGCGGTGGATGTGGTAGTGGTGGTAGATGTTGTGGTGGTGGTGGTGGAAGTGTTGGTGGTGGACATGGTGGTGGTGGATGTAGTGGTGGTGGACGTGGTGGAGGTGGGTGTGGTGGTGGTGGACGTGGTGGTGGTGGATGTGGTGGACATGGTGGTTGTGGACATGGTGGTTGTGGACGTGGAGGTGATGGACGTGGTAGTGATGGACGTGGTGGTGATGGACATTGGTGATGGACATTGGTGATGGACATTGTTGGTGGTGGACATGGTGATGGTGGACATGGTGGTGGTGGACATGGTGGTGGTGGACATGGTGGTGGTAGTGGTGGTGGATGTGGTGGTGGTTGTGCAGGTGGTGGTGGTGGTGGAGGTGGGTGTGGTGGTGGACGTGCTGGTGCTGGACATGGTGGTAGTGGACGCAGTGGTGGTGGACATGGTGGTGGTGAACGTAGTGATGGTGGACATGGTGGTAGACATGGTGGTGGTGGATGTAGTGGTGGAAATAGTGGTGGGTGTGGTGGATGTGGTGGTGGTGGATGTGGTGGTGGTGGGTGGTAGTGGGTGTTGGACGTGGTGGTGGTGGATGTGGTGGTGGTGGAGGTGTGTGTAGTGGTGGTGGTGGACATGGTGGTGGTGGACGTGGTGGTGGTGGACGTAGTGGTGGTGGACGTAGTGGTGGTGGATGTCGTGGTGGTGGATGTGGTGGTGGTGGAGGTGGTGATTGTGGACGCGGTGGTGGTGGACATGGTGGTGGACGTTGTGGTGCTGCACGTGGTTGTGCTGCACATGGTGGTGGATGTTGTGGTGATGGTGGTGGATGTGGTGGTGGTGGCAGTGGACATAGTGGTGGTGGATTTGGTGGTGGTTGATGTGGTGGTGGATGTGGTGGTGGTGGACATGGTGGTTGTGAACGTGGTGGTGATGAACGTGGTGGTGATGGGCGTGGTGGTGATGGACGTGGTGGTGATGGACGTGGTGGTGATGGATGTGGTGGTGGTGGACGTGGTGGTGGTTGGCATGGTGGTGGTGGACATGGTAGTGGTGGACGTGGTGGTGGATGTGGTGGACATGGTGGTGGTGGACATGGTGATGGTGGATGTGGTTGTGGTGGATGTGGTGGTGGTGGATGTGGTGGTGGTGGATATGGTGGTAGTGGTGGTGGACGTGGTGGTGGTGGACATAGTGGTGGTGGATGTGGTGGTTGTGGTGGATGTTGTGGTGGTGGTGGGTGTGGTGGTGGACGTGGTGGTGGTGGACATGGTGGTGGTGGACAAAGTGGTGGATGTGGTGGTGGTGGATGTGGTGGTGGACGTTATGGTGGTGGTGGACATGGTGGTGGTGGACGTTGTGGTGGACGTGGTGTATGTGGTGGACGTGGTGGTTGTGGACATGGTGGTGATGGACGTGGTGGTGATGGATGTGGTGGTCGTGGACGTGGTGGTGGTGGACGTGGTGGTGGTGGACGTGGTGGACGTGGTGGTTGTGGACATGGTGGTGATGGATGTGGTGGTGGTGGATGTGGTGGACGTGGTAGTGGAAGTGGTGGTGGACGTGGTGGTGGTGGTGCTGGGTGTGGTGGTGGTGGCCGTGGTGGTGGTGGTGGCCATGGTGGTGGTGGACATGGTGGTGATGGACGTAGTGGTGATGGACATAGTGGTGATGGACATAGTGGTGATGGACGTAGTGGTGGTGGAGGTAGTGGTGGTGGAAGTGGTGGTGGACGTTTTGGTGGTGGTGGATGTGGTGGTGGTAGTGGAGGTGGGCATGGTGGTGGTGGCGGTGGGTGGTGGATGTAGTGGTGGTGGATGTGGCGGTGGTGGATGTGGTGGTGGTGGATGTGGTGGTTGTGGTAGTGGAGGTGGGCATGGTGGTGGTGGCGGTGGGTGGTGGATGTGGTGGTGGTGGATGTGGTGGATGTGGATGTGGTGGTGGATGTGGTGGTTGTGGTAGTGGTGGTGGACATGGTGGTGGCAGTGGGTGGTAGACGTAGTGGTGGTGGATGTGGTGGTGGTGGACATGGTAGTGGTGGTCATGGGTATGGTGGTGGTGGATGTGGTGGATGTGGTGGTGGTGGATGTGGTGGTGGTGGTGGTGGTGCAGGTGGGTGTGGTGGTGGTGGACATGGTGATGGTGGACGTGGTGGTGGTGGACGTAGTGGTGGTGGTGGATGTAGTGGTGGTGGATGTGATGGATGTGGTGGTGGTGGAGGTGGTGATTGTGGACGTGGTGGTGGTGGACGTGGTGGTGGATGTGGTGGTAGTGGTGGTGGACATGGTGGTGGTGGAGGTGGTGATTGTGGGTGTGGTGGTGATGGACTTGGTTGTGGGTGTGGTGGTGGTGGTGGTAGTGGTGGGGGACATGGTGTTGTTGGAGGTGGTGGTGGATGTGGGTGTGGTGGTGGTGGACGTGGTGCTGGTGGACGTGGTGGTGGTGGATGTAGTGGTGGTGGATGTGGACGTGGTGGTGGATGTGGTGGATGTGGACGTGGTGGAGGTTGACGTGGTGGTGGTGGTAGTGGTGGTGGACATGGTGTTGGTGGAGGTGGTGGTTGAGGTGGTAATTGTGGACGTGGTGGTGGTGGTAGTGGGCATGGTGGTGAGTGGTGGACGTGGTGGTGGTGGAGGTGGGTGTAGTGGTAATCCTGCAGGAGTCTGCCAGCAGGCTGTGCAAAATTCAGCAGCGCCTATAGGCGTTTGTTGCAATGCATAGACTTCACACAGAATCTGGCATCACAGTATAGAACATTTCTTAGCACATAATTAAATCAGAAGCTCAAGAGAGCTCTTTCGGCATCTCTGGCAAGTGTGAATGAACAGCACCATAAACCTCTAAGAAACAAGACCAGAACGGATAGGAATGCGTACAGTGTAGTTTCTGTAAGACTTTCCGAAAGTGACCCTAATCAGGACATAACTAAAGCTTTCATGTCTATTTTACAACATCTAGATAGCAAAAGACTGGGATCCAATGATGAAAGCGGAGGTGACACCAAAGTAGCAGAAAGCAACAATATAATTTATGGGCGCATTACCTCGGCTGTTTAATCGAGTGTGATCTTGGGCATGACAGCCTTCAGCAAGCAAAGCCAGAAACGGTGGGGCGGGGGAGCTGATTCCTTTGAAGTCTGATGTCGGCTGCAAGTAAACCAGCATGAGTGAGGAGAGAGGCAAATGGTGTGCGATGTGCACGCGCCCGCACACATGCACTGTAGGCAATCCGCCTTTGGGTGCATTTTTGAGAGCCCTTACTTAAGTCTCGCTGAGAACGCATGCACGTTCGCTCAGCGAGACCTACAAAGGGCCTACGCCCATTTCATTATAGAATCTGCGTAAGCCATTAGCGTGCGACGTTGCTTTACAAGAACAGTGAACAGTGTGGATTTTTTTCTCAGTGTAGCCAGCTATCATTTTACCCAAATAAAGATAGGACTCTAAGTCTCGTGTTTCTCAGAGCCTATGCTCCAGACAAAGTAGCAATCTTTCCTATTCTTTCTATTTTTTAGAATCAAAATTTAACTTTTCCATGTGTTCATCTTCAAGTATTGAGACATTGTATATTTCTGTAGAGGCTTAAGCTTTTTACTCAACACTATGGGAGTCAGATCCATAAATATAATATCGTCTGCATACATTAGACACAGAAAAGGGCGGCTGCCTATCTTCGGAGCATTGCCTTCTTGGGAAGGAAAACAATCAGGAAGATCAGCCACATAAAGGGAGAAGAGGATTGGTGCTAATAGGCAAGCTTGCTTCAGGCCATTTTTTGTAGGAATCGTGGCTGAAAGACCTTGATCTCCTCCTAGAAGAACCTGGGACCACGTATTAGAGTACAGGGCTATAATGACAGATAAAAGGGAGGGGCGGTTCCCATTTTTAGAAGTTTGTTCCAGAGTTATTGGTGATCTATCTTAAAGAAGGCTGTTGTAAAATCTATAAACACCACAAATATCTGTGAGTTGCGAAATTGAGTGTACTTCTCTTCAATTAATTTCAACTTACAAATATTATCTATGGTACAATGATCTCTCCTAAATAAGGCTTCTTTTAAGGGGAGGATTTGCTCTTCAGACACGCAATCATTAAGATGATCCAGGACGCTACGCGCAAAGACTTTCCCAACTGAGTCTTATAGGGCTATTTGCTAGTAGTTGCCTGTGTGGTGCCTAAGCCCTTTTTTAAAGAGTGAATTAAAATACTACCAGACCAGGAGGGGAATCTTTCCTAGCTGTTTGCAAAATCTAAAGAGAGGGGCAAGGAGTGTTGTGCTGTTACACAGATAGACAGTGATGCCAAGATTGGATCTGGCAGGCAAACTCATCCCTCATTAGGAAACTGAAGGCTGTGACTTTGATTCACCTCTGGCTCAGTAATGCACAAGTGGAGACTCCTGGAGAGAGGCCTCAAGTGCTCATTTCCGGCTGGCCAGGGAGAGGCAGCAGTCAACCTGAAGTGCACACTTTGTGGGCCCATGTGCGCTGGCTGGTGAGTATGGTGTCTGTCAAATTCGATACTGTTTAAGCCCCGCCCCCACACCCTCAGGCCCACATGCACTGGCTTCCAGGCTCTCTTCAGACAACCCTCCCATGGCTGAAGGCTGACTGCAGCAGGCAGAATAAAATAAACCTTAAAATATATACGTTTATTCACATGTTATATATGAGTGGCGCAGCGCCTCAAAGGAGGAACCAGCCCTGCAAAGCGTCCAAAACATATAGATGGGGGCCGCATATTTGATGTCATCGGGCCAAAGGGGGCCTGACAGGAAAGCAACAGCGACCCCTTTGTCAGTTAAAGGACAGATGATAGATATCCTGACAACTAGAGGGGTTGGATTTCATCACTCCGTGTTTCACGGGTGCAGCAACTCAAGGATTACCAGGAGGCCACAGACCCTCGTAAGAACAGCGAGCACCAGTGTCATGTACTATGAAAATTATTATATGCTCGAAATTGTATTCCTGGTATCTTTGCCTTGGTATTCAGGATGGTGTCACCGAATGGATTTTAACAGTTTAATACTCGGATCGCCAGTAAATAATCCCTGTGTGTCAATAAAAGTAGAAAACTTGAGATAGTTTCCCCCAACCAACAACCGTGTTGAACTCAGAAACTATGGGAGGGGTGAATTCAATCACGAATGAGGCTTAGTGTTGAAACGCTTCTAGTTTTTTTGGGTTGCAAGAACCACTGTTTGTGAAGCGGTCTCACAGTACGGAAGGAGGCAGTACTGTCAACAAACACGAGTGCAACGATAAAGGTCGCTTGCGAAAACCTGCGATCGTTAGCAAAGAGGTCGACATCACATTTCATCAGATCACGATCTCCAGGGCATTCGCATTGGGCGGATTAACCACTGCTGCGGCTGCGCGCGCGTCACGTGACTGCTGTAACCCTGGAGGCCGGGAAGGAGGAGGGCTGGATCCATAGGGGAGGGCGGATAACTTTCCCCATAGCTGCGGGGTGTGTTAGGGCAGCTATCGGCATGCCTCATTCAGGCACCTTTGACGACGTAGAGGAGTGGGAAGGTGTGGGAGCGCTGCCGCCCCCTTCCTGTCTGATACGTTTCATTCAGCGACCGCAGCATGTCCGAAGAGCCCGCGGATTTCAACAGAGGCAACCCCAAACTCAACGATTTGCCCAGCCACACCGCAGTAGTGAAGAAGGCGATCCTTGTCATACGGCAGAAAGCTGAGAACGAGGGCTCGCGCTGGCCCCTGGGTTTGTCAGACGAGTTCTTGCTTCGGTTCCTTCGAGCCAGAGACTTCCACATTGATCTGGCGTTCAAGGTAAACAAACGCACGTTTTCGTGTCACTGATTCATATTGTTGTCTATGATGGTTTTCATTGCATACACTTGGAGTTGCTCATTATTTGCGAGGCACTGCGTCGGCCAGTTACTTTGCCTCGGGCTGTCTGTGGCTGTGATTCCTCCTGGAGAGGTTCTCTACCGATTTTGTTCCTTGGTGTCAGTGGGTAGTTTGTGTGATGTGGGTTATCCCCCAGAGGTGTTTTGTCGGGTGGGGTTATTGTAACCTTCATTGCCTAACTCTACCAATGCTGTGTGTGTAGTGGAGTGTCACTACATGGCAGCCAGCATAGGGTTTTGGTCTGGATGCTTGTTGCGTAATCTGTGTCAGCAATGGTAGTCACTCATTCTTCCACCCTTTAAGTCATCCATCCTCTCTCCGTCGACCCTTTCACTTAGCAATCCTTCCTTCCATCCGTCCAACCAACCCACCCATCTACTCATCCACTCATGAATCCATCCATTGACCATATCACTCATCCATCCTTTGTCATCCATTTATCCTCACTCATCTATTCATCCTTTTGTCCATCTACTCTCCCTTTCACTCACTCATCCATCCTTACATCCACCCTTTCACTCAACCATAAATCCATTCACCCTTGCACTTATCAATTCATCAATCCATCCATCATTTCACTCATCCATCCACCCACTCACTCATCCACATTTTCACTCATCCATCCACCTTTTTACCCATCCAGCTACCCTTTTACCCATCCAGCTACCCTTTTACCCATCCAGCTACCCTTTTACCCATCCAGCTACCCTTTTACCCATCCAGCTACCCTTTTACCCATCCAGCTACCCTTTTACCCATCCAGCTACCCTTTTACCCATCCAGCTACCCTTTTACCCATCCAGCTACCCTTCCACCCATCCAGCTACCCTTCCACCCATCCAGCTACCCTTCCACCCATCCAGCTACCCTTCCACCCATCCAGCTACCCTTCCACCCATCCAGCTACCCTTCCACCCATCCAGCTACCCTTCCACCCATACATCCAGCTATTTACCTTTTCTCTCTTTCATCCTTTCACTCACTCATCAATCCATTCATCCTCTCTCATTATCCATCTATTCAATCTTTCATCCATTCACCCTTTCACTAATTCATCCAGCCATCCACCCATCTCTTCACTTACTCACTCGCACACCTTTTCATATTAATTTTGATCTGAGCCTTTTTGAGAAGAGGCCCATCAAGAACTTCACCCTCGCTGCAGGAGTCATTCCGGGACCGGGACAGAAGCCACCCAGGGCAGAGACAGGATCCACCACAGGAGGAGAACAGGAGCCATAAAGGGGGGGGGGGGGGCAGGTGCCATCACAGGAGGGGGAACAGGATCCACCAGGGTGGGCACAGGGGTGGGCATGCAGTATTCTAGTATCTTCCTGGTCTCTTCCAGGGTGGGGGTAGGGCTCCTCAACCCCTCCAGGACAAGACAAGGAGAAGACAGGCATTCTTTCCAAAATGTTAGTTTTTCCATTCCCCCCTGTGATGTACAGTGCTTAAAGGAGATACTCCAAGAGAACTGATTTAACTGATTGTCCTCCATACTATGTTAATCAGTGTGGGTGCGATTGTGCCATTTTTTTTAATTATTATATTACAGACTGCAGGTTTGTTTAGAATTTAGTAACAGTAATTAAGCTCTGTGAAGAGAACCACGTGCTGCCTCGGTGTAATCCGGGCCAGTTCTAGGATGTTTGGGGCCCTGGGCAGAAAGGGATTGTGTGAGGCCCCTCTAAATTGCATTGACATGACGCATTCATTTAAAAAAAAAATCTGAATAGATGCCCCTGCTCCTGAGGCTGCAGCCTCTCCCTCTAAGTCACCTTCAAGCATCTTTTAACAGCTCATCAAGGGCTGGAGGTGTGAGGGTTGCCATCCCGCTGTGCCTCTCCAATGCTGCTGGGTATCAGAGCTTTGGTACTGCATCGGAGTCTGTAAGGGAGGTGGGTGGAAGCTGTGCCGGCTGTAGGGTGATGCGACCGGTTAAAATTACGGACAAATGGCGTCTGTTAAAGAATCCTTCATGGACAACGTACAGACGGCTGAAATTACGGACTGTCCGTGAAATTTATGGACGGTTGGTCACCCTAGCAGTGAACCTGTTTTGTTGTCTGATTCCTGACCCAATGTGACGTCCAAGTGCCCCTTGCCTCATGAGAGTTGTTCCTGAGGTCATCTTATCCCAAAGCCACCTGCTACCTCTAATAAAAATTACAATTGACTCTCCAACAGTGGTTTTACTTGAAAATTATTTTCCTCTCAGAAAAAATGCCATTATAGATGGCAACAGGTCACATGTCATGTGTACAGGATTGTGCGAGTCCTGACTTTTTAGTCAATATTTTCTTTGTATGTTGGTAGTTTTAAACCTATACTTCCAATGGTAAAGAGTGAAAGTAGAAGCTAAGGAGTGTAACATAATTTAAGTTAGAAATTCAGGTTAACAAATGGTTCCATTCATAATATGGAGCCAGTGGTAAGTGATATAACATATGCATTCTGATCATCTTTATATGCTGGATAGTATATGCAATAGAAATTGTCGCTCAGTGTTTAATTCTCCCAGAGTACTCTGTGACATATCTCTTGGTTGCAGTGTGTCGTAAGGCCTTTCTTTGAAGTCTGTGGTTACTTTAAATAATTTTGGTGATTGGACTTCCTTGTTGTTGTAATTATTATCACTTTTGTATTGTGTTGCTAATTTGGCCGAAATTATATTTTATTAGGTGTTTAGAGTTACAGAATCTGCTATAAGAACAGGTTCCAATGGCTCGAAATTCACTATAGCATGCCACGGGTACAAGGGTATACCTAAGTGTTCTACCTAGAACCTGGGGTAATTACAAAGAGCAAAAGAATGCTCAGTGAGGGAAGGAATATAGGCAGGCTAGAGGTCCCAATTCAATATATGAGTGGCCAGTTTGAATCACCAGGCCAAGGCTAGTGTACAGTACCTTTTTAAAAAGAGACGGTCTAGCAAGAAGGCAAAAGGGCACTGCTAAGTATATTCCATCATTTAACCTATAATAAGACTCGGGGACTTTTTTGTGTGCAAATATTGGAAACCAAACAATAATTTGATTATCTTTGAGCATTTGGAATTCCTGGTTTTTCAGTCTAAGGCTTTTATATAATGTGTGTGTATGTGAATCACTGGTGAGCACCGAGCGCATTTACTGCACTTTTTTGCTCGTCAGTGTATCGTCCATTGTTTAGATTAAAAATTCCCTTGACATATCTGTGCCTGGCATGCCGTTTGTCTCTTCCAATGGGTTTTGTCTGTTCATATCTATCTTCTATGGCTCTTATGACCAATATTGTGCGTGTATATGCTTTTACGCAGTTGGATATAGCATTTTACGTCAGTATTTCCTTCATTTCTTTTTTGTAATTCTTTATTGGCATCCGTTCCAAAAAATAATATCCATCATGGGAACAGAAGAGACGGACGATCATCAAAAGCAAGACATGTATACCCAACAACGGGGGACGCAATAAATCTAACCGCGTGGAAACGACATTTGGGAGGGATGGGAAAGGGAGAGAGCAGAACCCAAGAGGGCGAAAGAGCGGGAGTATAGAGGAAAGAGGAAGGAGAGAGAAGAAAGCTGTGCGAGATAAGTGGAGAGAAGGGAAGCCAGGGGACAGAGGACAGGTGAGCTGTGCGAGCAGGCTGCTTCCGGAGGCGGCCTGGTGGCGAGGTGAGGGCCTGGAAGGATGATGGGAAGGGGGCATGGAGGGAAGCAGGAGGGGAGCGGGGAATCCAAAGTAACCAAGATTAGGGCCATCGCTCGGTCTGTCTTTCAGAATTTCGAATGTACATGAAAACGTTTGGTGGCTAGTGCCAAAAAGGGGGTTACCCCCCTGAGAAATTTCAACCTTTACTGGGCAGGCCTTGATTATTGTTAGTGAAACACAAATGTTTCTCTTTGTAGAACTTTAAAACTAACCAGTGAAGACCTCACTTTCATCGTGTTTTAAAAAAAAAAATTAAATGTCTCTGCAACTACTTATTTCTTTTTCTACAGCCGCTTGTTCACACACCCATCTTAGTCGCGCATTTACTTTTTTGTCCTTCACCTAAACTATAGAGATCGAATACAGTACATTCTGATATTGTCGCTCAGATTTTTCTCTTGTGTTTTGTCAGACAAAATAAATCCTTATTTCTGGTGCTGCTGTGGATCAAACACCGCGAGCAGTGGGCACTTTTGGTATTTTGAAAAAGTACTGCAGAATTTCCCTACTTTCTCTACTTAATAAATGCAGAACTGAAATGCAGCACTTCTTACTACCTAAAAGGAACATGTCTATGCTTTGGGGTATGTTTAGCAAGTGCTTTTTAGGTCTTGGCCTGATCCAGCACATGCGCTGGCCTGGCCGAGACATTTAGTAGCTGCTTTGAAAAGTGCTACTTTCCCTGCGACCAGCTTACTATCACGCGCACAAGAGTGCGTGTGCATGTGCGTAATAGCAAGGTGGTGGCCGGCAAGGTAGCACTTGCGGTGACGCACGTGCGCACCACTCGGGTTTTTTTTTTATTTCATTTCGCGGCCGCGCGCTTTACTTTTAGGGCCACGCGGCCAATGCTTGTTTTTTTAATTATTTAAATTTGCGGCCGCGCAGCGGTACTTTTACGGCTGCGTGGCCAATGCTTGTTTTGTTTTGCTCCCCTGCCTATCCCTCCTGTTTAATGACAGCTCATGCACTCATCTACTTACTTAGGACAACTGTAAACTTATAAATGCTTCACGTCCATCCATTCCATCGAAATGACGCTTATTTACCCCTTTGATCGTGCCCCCGTTGCAGAAAACCCCAAATAAATAAAAGTGGGATTTGTTTTTTGTAGAAACACATCAGCTGTTTCCTGCGTGTAGGTTACCGGCTTCAAACTCCTTCACAATGGTTGCGCCTTCTCCACCTGACCTCACCCCTGACAGCAAGTCTGCTGACTCAGCAGAACTGGGCTGCTATTCGCTTCATGGAATCAAGCCAGCCATGTGCGTTTCAGCCTGGCCTGGCTTATTGACATACTTCTGGAGCCTGAGTCATCTTTAGGGAATGGAGGAAGATATCACAGGAAATGCCACTATAAAGTGGAGGTGTGAAAATAAACGATGTGTGCCTTAAGAGGAGCCTGTCCGCTGCACTTTGAGGAAAATCCGATGAGCAACGAACGTGAAGCCGCGGCAACTAGAAGTGATTCTCCAAAATGTGTCTTCGACGCAAAAATGGTGCTCACTGTTATTTAAATGTGGAAAAACAATGACTTACCATGACATCATCTCTTCGGAGAGCAACAATATATTCCTTTTTAGCTGTGTCAGCTGCAGTTTTTTGTTGTTGCTTCGTGCCTAAGCTTGGGTTTAAGTCCTGTGGTTTCTCATTGTGTGTTGAAACTACACAGCGGGGAATAGGCGGCAGTGCAGGTGCCCTGTTGTGAATGAGCAGGGATAATTAATCAAGAGAATGCAACATTATTCGGAAATCAGACTTTCACTGTGCTTTTGCCCAGGTTAATTAATTTTTTTTATCTGTATATTTACAAGTGACTACAAAATAATCACTATGAATTTATGTGAACTACTGTGTGTGATGAACATCTCTCACTATTAGTACCATCTAAAATGTGTGTGGTATTTACCTGTACTAGCGGAGCAGGCCTAGATTAGGGGCTGCTACTTATCTAGTATCTTATGCTGTATTGAGTGAAATACATTTACACTGTTGCGCCAGGGTGGGTGACATATGGCTCCATTCGGAATGGAGCCCACAGTGTAATTCCCTATCCCTATGGAGTCCACAAAATTGACCTCCCTTATTGAACTGCATTATGATTGCATATATATAGCGCTTGCTATCCATGACGAGGCGTTGTACATACTTCTGGAATCTAAGATTAGCGGTTAATCCAGTGGCTGGTGGTTACTATCGGTTATTGCTATCAGTTTTGTGGCACACCCTCCTTTGTGCAACATGTTTGGTGCTATTCTCCATTCCTTGGTTGCTGCATCCAGGTAATGCACACCATTATGCAGTTCCCCTTTGACTCTTTAGGATTTCAGTCAAAAGTCCTTATATGGTGCTGCAGCACCTTTTAGAAGTAAGTGCCCTGGGGCCCAACTAGCCCAGCTCTCACAGCATGGAGGAATTGGGTGGAGTAGTGACTGCCCTCGGACCAAGCACCCATGAGTCCTGCTCATTTCAGAGAAGTCGGGCTGCTCGCGGCCCAACCGGCAGCACAGGCTCTCTCTCCTGAGCAGTGCTGCGTGAGTCCTTCTCAGTTGTTGGAGCAGCTCCCATATCATGAAGACGTAAGTTGGCTTTATCCAGTGGGGTAGAAGTCCTTTCATCTCCCCTGACCGGAGCCCAGTGAAAGTGCTACGTCATCCAAAACATCCTCAGAAGCCCTTCAGTCAGTCAGGGGCAGTTCCCTTGCTGTGCGGTTCCAACCCACCTAACACAACTTCAGTCTCTCCTTCGGGTAGTGACCTGAAACCTTTGGCACGTTGGAACCGGCAGTCTCTCTTGACATACAGGGTTTCTGCAGTACTTGGACAACACAGGTGCAGACTTTCTTGGTGCAATTTTTTGTAAAAGAAGAGACACATGTATGTAGTATTTTACAAATAAGCTTCCAATGGGAAACACATGGTTTTGGGGGAAAACAAAACGAGTATACAGGTACTGTAGATTAAGATCACGAGAAAGAATGTAAACCTTTTAGTCTGGACAAGCTAAACCACATCTTTAGTCCCGAGAGCTATGATGTGAAAGAGTGGCTTTAAGTGTCCTAGATGGACACATCCTAGAGGTGGGCCAGTTAAAACAAGCATTGGCATAGCCAATAGGTCTCGCCTTTGGGACCTTATAAGTGTTTAGTTATCCAGCACAATATCCTTGGTGCAACAGCATCAAGTGTTGCATGGATAAACACTTATAAGTTCCCAAAATGCGAGACCTATTCGCTATGACAATGCCTGTTATGCTTTATATCAATTTTTTACTTTTGAGTACAACAGGTTTAAAAGTTTTGCAAACTTTCATAGTATTTGGAGTTGGCCCAAATGTATTTCAGAATACATTGTGTAACCCTTCTCTGGTGCTAATCCTATTATAATGGCTCTTTAAATGGTTTGACTATATCACTTTTGAGCACTTAACTTGATGAGGCACTGTATTTTAAAAATGCATTTCTTGCCATTGAGAACGGTCTGTCTTTTCAGCCCCCAACCCATGTCTCAAGCAGAGTATGTGAAGTCACAGCAGACGTGGAGCTTCAGTGGGACAGTTTCTCCTTTGTGCATGTTATTTTGATGTTAGACACGCACTTCGCTTCCATGAAGTAAGACTGGAGGGATCGACCTCTACAAGACTTTTGAGACAGAGATATTCCAGCTGTTTGTGAAAGACAAGCACATGATGTGTTACACTGCTTGTTTATTTTCTAGATGAGCAAATTCCCTAAACTTCAGGGGAGGGGAGTGTACCGCATGATCATGTATGCAACCATTATGAATGAGGCTTTGCGAGTGTTTTTTTAAATTAGAAGTGTTTCATTTGGGGATTATTTTTATAGGCCTACATGCATGCCTTCAGGGGCACATGTGAAATGCTCTTCCAGGAGGCTTTGTAAAGCATTATCTTCAGGGCTCGAATGGTGACTAGGTCATCAGCATTTCATCACTCAGATATAAAGAATCCTTCCAGGTATTCCTCGAGCTTTGCTTGGAATTCATTGACATGATGTTGGTACATAATTGGGCTAAGGGTGCCACCTTATTGTTGGTATTTCTGTTCCAGCATGGCTTCATTTTTCACATTTCCTTACTCAAAGTCACAAGTCTACACCTGCAGATTGCCTCTTTTATTTAGATTATAGTTCTGTGTGTGTTGAGGAATCACAGACGGTTCCCGGAGTACTACTTCAATTCTTTGATCGCTTTAGGCTTCCATTGTTACTGCTACAGACCAGTTTATATTCATGTGATTCGGAAACTGTACACGGATAAGTAGGGACGTTTTGTTCTTTTGCACCCACAACCTATATTTTTCTTTCTCCACAAGGATTTTATTTCTAATATTCCACCTCTTTACACTCTTAAAAAAATACATTTGGCGGGAGTAGTGTTTTTGGTATGGTTTTAGGATGAAAACCTCTGTTAAGAATGTTTGTCAATATGTACAAAGTTATGACTTTGAGTGTACTTGCATTTTTAATTGTCACTCCTCCGCCCTTCCCTGGAACACCCATGTTCTTACACCTCACCCTACAAAGGTAGAGAATCTGTCATAATCTGTCTGCCCTTCAACATGGTATGTGAATTTATATATACAAAATTCCCCAACCAGGTGTTGTGAATCAGGATGTGAAATAAGAATCGCAAGTTACTTTTTTTTTTTAGAATCCTTGAGTTACATTCACAAAAACATGTCAAGCGGGTGCTTAATAGTTCGTCCTGGGTGCTAAAATGAATAAAATGGTTTAGTCATTCAAAGAAAGGACACTTTTCAATTTTTTTTGTCACTTACATATTTGCTTGTAAGGGTATGATGGAGTGCATGTTTTGTACGGAAAAACGTTCAGCTTCTATATAAATGTTACTGTCAATTAGAAACTTCAGGACTCTTTGGTTCATAAGCTTGAAAAAACAGTTTGTTCATGTCACCCTTCAAACACGTCTCTATTGTTTTAGTGAAGGGCTCCCAATATTTATAGAATTTGGTAATGGATGAGCCGCCCTTCAGTCAGGCCACGCGTTTGTTGAGCGCCCAGACTGCCTTATGATGTTGGGTGGGTCCCTTCGAGCATTTCGAATGAAAATTGTTTGCACATCAGATACAGTATGTAATAGAAGTTGTTTGAGCTTCTCATCTAGTTAGTTGTAACGTGAGCCTCGATATTTTTCTTTTACAGTGAATGCCCTCATTTAATTTGATTACTTCAATTCTTCCTCTTGTTGGTGTCTGATTTTCCTCCAGGAAATCTGGTTTATAAAAATTAACTTTTTGAGGTTTATCCCCTGCGATATCACTTTATCTGTATTTCTAAAGTGTTCAATTTTTACGCCCGCAACCTCTTTCAAAGAGCTAATAGCTGAGTTGTCGCTAAATCTAGCTGAGTCAGTTTACCTTTAATGTATTAATCTGTTTTCCGTTCCATTTTCTTGTATTGTATTCCCTGAGCGCGCAAGGGTGTTTTGACTGTAACTCGGGCTTTACCGCCACCATTACAAACTATGTAACCAGATGACCATTGTGTTCATCTTCTTTTCGCTGTTCTTTCGTAATTGATACTGTTGCTCTGCTGAGGAAGAGTGTGCCTGCATCTCGGAAAACCTGTTTTTATGTGAGCTTGTCAGTTTGCACATCCTGTTTACTCCTGAACTGCAGAGTCTTTTCTATCCCAGTGTTGATCGCATTTTCTTCTTGCCATTTGTGTTACTTTACATTCATGCCTCCATAACCTTTTTTCCACATAAGTGTCGTAACATCATAGGGATTCTAAAGGTACCCGGGGTTTTTGGATTCTTCTCGAGGGAACTGAGGAAAATAGCCAAAATATATCCAAAGTTTTTTGTTTTTTAATGAAATATGGCAAATCTATACTCCGCAAAAAAGTGTCCTTTCCCCCCTAAATATGGCATTAATGAAATGTTTGCTATGCTAAATCCCCATCTTCCCAGTTTATTTTTCCACTTTTGTTTTTAACCACGGTGTTGGATTTTTACTAAGAAGTGGCCAATTGTTCCAAATTTTTGTGGTGAAAAGGAATATGAAAGCCATGGGTGATGCTAGAAAGCTATACATCTCTGAACAGTAAACACATTCTGAATTAAGCAAAGGGTAATTTTGTGTAGATTTCTCAAGAATTTCACAATAAAATAACTGTTTAGTTAAAAAAATAAAATATAAATGAGTCGGCAAAAACAGCCATTTTTGACAACATTTTGACCTGTAACTTCTTGAGACTGTGGCCAATTTACAAAAGCAGTATACCATTATATCAGTTCGTCCATCCTGGCTGTTGGGTTTATATATGGTTTGTAGGTTTATCAAGAACTAGACGTACCCAGAGTCAACACCTAACTGAGCTACACGTACAATAGATTTTCATTGTGACCGAGTAGAAAACTATTCATGTGGTAAAATAAATGAGAAATGGAAACCCATGTATTTCTGAAATGTACACCAGACAGTGGCAGCTTGTGAGATTTGAAAGTGGTAGAGCGTAAAAGTTCGTGGTGAGTGGCTTGAGGTGGTCTAGCGAGCCCACACACCATAAGGTTGAGGGGGGTTTCTCCATCTGGAAATGTTTGAAAAAAGAGGGGGGAAATGGTGCATTTTCAAGCAAATTTGAGAATGCAAGATAGTTAATGAGCAATTGTCAAAGAGGGCTTGGGATCCGGTGCTGCAATTGGTACTTGGCAGATATGGGTGATTGACTCTCTGCGACTTGCACTTGATGCAGGAAGTCTGGTCATGCTTGTTCTATTAGATGTCTCAGCAGCCTTCAACACGGTTTCTCAGGTTTGTCAGGATGCTAGAGACCACTTTCTGAAAGGAAGACATTAAACTGTCCTCCTGGGCCCCTACTCCTCTCGCAAAATGCGACTAGACAGGGGGTTCCCACAGTCTCTTGCCTGAGCCCCACTTTGTTTAATGTCTATATGGCACCCCTTGCTAAGATCGTAGAGCATGGCTTTGAAATAATCTTGTATGCAGATGATACCCAGCTGATGTTTACATTTGAGTCACACCTGACTGCTACCTAAAAAAGCGCTGTGCCCTGGGTACGTTAGCCATCTCTGAATGGATGAATGAAAGTTGTCTCCACCTGAATGTAGACATGACAGAGATTATTCTGCTTGGAAAAACCTCTTCTGTCTGGTCAGATGAGTGGTGGCATTGCCAACTGGAGTCCGCCCCTATGCCCAAACAATCTGTTAAGACTCTTGGTATGAGAATCGACCAAGCTCTCGCGATGAAAGAGCACATTTTTGTCACCACTGCATTATGTTATCATAAAATGCGCCTTCTGCGCAGAATATTTCCTTGCCTTCCAAATCTGCCAGAAGAACACTAGTGCAAGCCCTAGTAATACGCAGGTTAGACTATGGCAATGCTCTTTTGGTGGAAGCAAATGAGACGCTGGGAACTAAATTACAAGTAGTCCAAACAGGCTTGTTCTGAATCTTCCTCCTGGCACCTCTTCGACACCGCTGCTAAAGGAGCTGCAATGGCTATGATGTAAATGAGGTGCATTTTAAGTTCTGCTCTCTAATATACAATGCTCAAAAGGCAAAGGATCTGTATATCTCCAACTAAAAGTAGACCATACCCACCCAATAAAAGCTTAAGATCATGTGAAAAAGCCCTATTGTGTGTCCCCCGCATTGGTTTAGCGAGATACAGGGGGAAGAGCTTTCTCTTAACTTGCCATCTGTTATTGGAACAAGCTTCCACGAACTACATGTCCGCACTTGTACGAATTACTGCAAATTCAGGAAATTGCTGAAAGCCCATCTATTTTAAATTCCTTTAATTCACTTTCTGCTGATACTTGTTACAGCGACTCGATGCCCACGGGTGAGTCGTGCACTATATTAAATTTAAATAACATAACATTTATGTTACTTGACTATGTAACTATCAGCATTGCACTCTTTGTTGTGCGGCATCACATAGTGTGTAAGTGTGTAAAGGTTCTGACATGTTTTACGCTTTTGTGTTTTATTAGAGCATGCTAATAAAACACAAAAGCGTAAAATATGTCGAGCCTTCGCATGCTTACATACTGTATATATTTCCTTAACCAGCACTTACGTTATAGAGGGATGTAGACAGAGTAACTTATAACAGGCGCCTGAATGGAAACCGGGCCTGTCCCATTTTTGATAAATTGTTTTTTTAAAGGTGTATTTCAATTTCACACACAACATGAATAATTGATAAGGAATTGACTGAACAGAATGGGCAGCACTTTCATGGGGAGGTGGGGGTGGTGGTGATGGGGGGGGGGGGGGTTGATCAATTAAGAGATGCTGGAATCCCCACCGAACCCCCCTTTTGCGCAGAGAAAAAAGACCCCTGAGCACAATGTCGGCTCCTATGTTTCGTCAAAATTAAAGGAACCTGTTTAGCACAAACACACAAAACATCCTGTACGAATGGAGCTGAGCTCCTTATTAATGTTTGTTAGTCACTTTCCAGTGCAAACAGATCGAGGTGAGAAGAAATGAAGCAAGGATTCCCGCGACCTACTTCACCATTATTTCTTCAAAACATGTAATTTCCTCAATTCTCCGAGTCCTAATCACCCTCACTTGTATACTAAGGCAGTTTTATTCTACAGTCTTTTTTGACTTCCACAACAGCAATGCTTAACTAAACACCCAGTGACTGCCGGAAAAGTAAACGTAAAAGTTCCTGGATCGAAGGGAGTCGGTCTGGGGTTGAGGAAGGAAATGTAGCCAAAGGCCATGGGTTAAAAAAAAAAAAATAAATCACGCAGGGGTCATTAAGAACCCCCAGGAGAAGGGACACAAACTGTATGTCCCACTATGTGCGCAAAACTTTGTAGTTTGCAAATAAACTACTTACGGGATGCGCAAAATATGTGGTGCAAATTTTTTTCCACTCCTAATTTAGTGAAAAACGGTGCAAAACACCAGTACACCACCCCTGCTTAATTTGTCACTTTCTTAATAAATTAGGCCACTTACACTGTGACAGGTCTGTGTGAAAGTCATCTGCATGGATATTCTCTACAAATGGTCAAAGCACATAAACTGTGCTGAATGAGTGCCACTAATTAATACATTAATGAAGAGACCGGAACTTGCACGGCACCATGGTAATCCTCAGAGGAGAACACTGTCCAGAAAATGGAAACGCCGAATGTAAATGACCCACAGCAACCGTCTGGCATGGCACTAGAAAGACAAAAACAAGTATATGGCGCAGGAGGGTTGTTAAAGGTAGTTTGCGCATAATGCCTTGTCGAAGCGTATGCATTTCAACACTATAATGTACTGGCTTTCCTAACATCTTTTGTTACCTTACAGTCGCAGACGGAAGAAATCTCTCGGACAATAGGTCCTCCAGAAGGCTGAAGTGAGGGGGTTTAGTGGAAAACTCAGCAGTCGGTAGCCAATATAACCATATATTCTAAGCAAAATCACACAGGGGACATAAAGAGCTCAAGGAGTGCTGCGTACCTAATAAGTATAAACACAGACTGTTCGTGAGAATATGTAAACACACACACCTTACCTCAGGCCTCAACGCTCAATACATGCTGCACCCGTACGGCAGCACCCGAAGGACTTTTTACGAGTAATACTCACATTTCATTAGGGGAAATTGGGGCAAATTCTAAGGTAGGCACTTCCCCAGACCCCAGATATTACATTTAGTAGCATTGGCTATTTGTACATTTCTGAATTTATGGTAACTCATACTAGCTTGTGATTCAGAGGCCATTTTGCAAAATGTCGTCTTTCCTTCATACTGCCTTACATGAAAGACACAAATGCAGGGCAGTAAAAACAAATGTTCTATCATTTTGTGTTCCCACAAGTCTCCTTATAAAGACTGTGCCCCACTTGTGTGACTGGGTCTAGTGAATGCGGGAAAACATACCTCAAAAAGTGACCTTGAGACATTGTATCTCACCCAGCACAGTCTAGCCTCTATTTTTCCTTTTCAATGTGGTAGCTGTAGATTTTGGGCCATAGTTCAGCCACCAACCAGGAAAACCTACCATATTCAGACATTTCTGAAGCCTAGACTCTCGGGTGTCTAGGATGGTGTGACTTGTGTGGTTCTAACAAGGTTGGCTTACACAGAAGCTCTTGCAAACCTAAAACTGTGGGGAAAAAAGAAAATCCTCATATTTTTGTGAGTAAAAGTTCTGGAAGGTGAGGGGAGCCACACATTTCCCTTACCATATAGTGTTTCCCCGCATCTCCCTATAATAAGCATTTGCAATGCAATAGGTCTCGCTTTTTGGGACCTTGTTTAGCTATTCAGCATATTGTTGATTATATTACATTAACCATTCAAGATATTACTGTTTGTGGTAAAAATTGGGTGACTGAGAGAACTTATATACCACCACTCTCACAACCCTCAGACTATCAGTGTACTTAAGTGCCGGCAAAGTGTTAATGGGTGGCCTTCGCTGTAGAATAATGAAAGTATATACAGTCAGCAGGGCTGCCTTTACAAAATCTAACAAGCACAAATATACAATCAGCACAAGGTCCTTTTATTCAGTCACTTGGCTAAATGTTCAAGTACAAGAATCGTCTTGTACACAGTCACACCAATGCAAGATCCTGCCATGTAGACACTGGACTCATGTGCAACCGTGCTGTGGGCATCTGCTTGGCCTGCATGATTCAACACATGGTCGTACAATAAATAGTCACTTGAACTGTACATGATGTTATGATTTATAAATGTGAGTTGGTCAGTTTGAATGAGTTAGAAAAACTGAGTGAGTCACACTGAGAATAAATGAGTGAGTGGGTATAACAGTGACTGTGTAAGTGAGAAAGTATGAGTGTGTCAGTGTATGAATGAGTGAGTGTGAATGAGCAAAAAAGAGTGAATACAAGACAATGTGTGAGAATGCATGAGTCCAAAAAAATGAGAATGAATGTTAATGAGTGTAAATGATGGAATGGAAGTGTGAATTCGTAAAAAATAGTTATTATTCCTGTGAGTCTGCGATTGTCCATAACATACTGAGGGTAATTTTGGCTTGGGGAGGCAACCATGGCAAGTTCCTGCACTGGAATGCTGCAGGCAATTCTTATCATGACAGGCACCTGTCACAAAATATTGGCACTGGCATATTAGAGGTAATTCTTGACATATGGGACACCCATGACAAAATTCTGGCACTGGCATAGTGCATGTAATTTTTAGCATAAGGACATCCATGGCATATATGGGGCACCCATGAAAATATTTTGGCCCAATGGAAATACTCTTTGACATATAGTGGTAGACAGAGCACATTTTATTTAAAAAAGGGTGTCTACTCCTGAGGAGTGTCTTATACGCTCAGCACCCTATGAAAATATTTAACAAGAGCACTTTTAGAGCATGTGGCATTTTAACAAATGTATGTGAAAATTGTGCTTGAAATGCACCGTAAGGCCCAGTTTTTTTCTATATGTTCTTGGGGAAGAAGCCCCTTGAGTCCACCTGAAGGAGCTTGATCACTGGCTTCACTCATTCACTACAAATGAGGGCAATATTACACTCCACCACTTTAAAAGATATGTGGTATCTAAACCAGCCATTTGTTGGTGTTGTGTTATTTATTTAATCATGTAGCTATTATGGAACATTAGCCATGTCGATTATCGTGGTAGCATTAGAATTATGGTCATGTGACTGTTTTCTGGGAGGATGGTGATAGGTTCACATGATTTCACTTCCTCTGATGTCATGACGTTCTAAGGGTGTGTGATGCCACTTCCACTACCCCTGGCATTTTTGTGAATCTACATCCATTTTCCGAATGCATATCACTAAATATTTTAGTTTTCTGAAGAAAATAAAACTGATGGTTGGTGTACCTCCTTTACGTGATGGGTACATGTGAGAGTTTCTCCTGCTCCTTCTTTCACTGCCATTTGCATGATTTCTAATTTAAATGGAAAGCCACCTGTCAGCGCTGCATGATGGTTTGTGAGACATGTTATGTTGTGTTATGTTACAGGTGCTATTATAGCGCGCAGCTGCCCCAGCTAAGGGGCGTCCCGGCGCTTTAATGAGCAGGAGAAGCGACTACTGCAGAAGTGGCCTAGCGGCTGTAACATGACAAAACAGATTTAACTAAAGAGGTAGGTTTTGATAGCTTTTCTAAACGGCAAGAGATCCTGTAGGCCCCGAATCTGGAGTGGTAGAGCGTTCCATAGTTTCGCTGCAAGGTAGCGGAAGGAGCGTCCTCCCTTCCGTACATGATTAATTCGAGGCGCCACAACTAGGTGCTGACCTTCAGAGAATAAGGCTCGCCTAGGGATGTAAGGGGTCAGAAGGGGACAGAGCATGGGGGGGAGATGCAAAATGCAAGATTTTAAATGCCAGACAGAGGGTCTTGAATTGAATCCTCTTGTCCACGGGCAGCCGGTGAAGTTTGGTCAAGGTGCTTGAAACCGACTGAGAGCGGGGGAGCCCTATTAAGGCTCTAGCCGCCACGTTTTGGACGCGTTGCAACCTTCCTACCTCTGCCTGATTAGCTCCCAAAAGTAGGGAGCTCGCGTAGTCAAGTCGAGATAGAATGGAAGACTGAACTATGAGCTGGCGAGTAGGAGGATCAAAAAAATGTTAGGATCGGCTTCAGGTTACGAAGGATCCCAAAACAGGTGGCGGCAACCTTTTTAGTGTGGGTAATAAAATTTAGCGAGTCTAGCCAGACTCCAAGGTTTTTTACCTCACTCTTAGGTTCGGGGAGGATTCCGAGCATCAGGGCGCACTACTTGAAATCGATCTGCACAGTTACGTTTTGCTTTGTTATCCTTCGACACTGATGAGCGTCTGACAAGACATCCCTCATTGTGTGTCTTCCGTCTTCGAACAGGAGCGGGGACTAGATGGGTGCAGGAGTGGGGTGCGGTGAGCCCCAGGGTGCCTTCAGCCAGTTAACTTGGAATCCGGGGCCCGCGCCGTCCTGTCATCCAGCAGCGCTAGAACTTGGACTCCCCCCGGGCCAGGCACACTGCCTGCAGCAGGTGTTGCGCCCTCCTCTGGGACAAAGGCAGCAGGTGTATGCATTGATGTGTGCCGGAGACAAGATGCTGCTAGTCTGCTCTCCCAGAGACGGCAACAGCATCTGGGACAGCGCTAGGAGTCACCATCCTGTAACCAACAAAATCAGTTGCTGTTCCTTTCATAATAATGCATTAAAATATCACTCTCAATCGAGCGGGTAGCGCGAAGCAACAAAGAAAAAAAATGAAGCAGTGTATGAGCATATGCTATCAACTGTGTTTTCTATAAAATCAGGAGTCTGTTTGTAATTACAGAGAAAATGTAAGAATAATTTTCAACTTCTTAATTCCATTGTGTCTGTACAAATAAAATCAAGCGACTATATGAATGTTGAACTAGGAATACATGATTAGCAAATACAAATACACGCAGGGAATGCTGTAATGTGAAGACAGTGATTATTTATTAGAGAACATGTTTAGCGTACAATTAAAGGGGAAATAAAATATGCATTTTTTGGTACGCATAAGTGCAATTTTGAACTTTTCACTTTTAAAACATAAGGGAAAATGCATAGATAAATCAATTCACATTTTTTTGCACAGTATTTGTACAGATCGAGATCTTCGTACTTTCTAAGTTGCAAACATAATAGAAATCATAGCGCTAAAACATAAGCGCGTCCACAAAAGTTAACTGTTTTTAGAGAAAGGGGGGAGCAAGAGGTGAGCCCGTGAGTGGTGAACGCGAGCCAGGGAGAATCTTTACTTTTTCAAGCACTGCACTCGTGCTTGTGGCTTGCCCCTGCGCTCTCCAGAAAGGTGTATGCCACCACAAGCACGAGTGCAGTGCTTGAAAAAGAGCTGAACGATGGCTAAAGGTCTCCTATGTATGCAGCGCATGCAGGCAGCGTAGGTGAGACCTAAAAGTGTTACCTGGTATTGTGGGTGGGTATTGCTCCTATGACCGAAAAGGGCCCAAAATGCAATATGGACTAATTACGTTTTTCCACTCACAACTGACTCTTGTTAAGCAACTTGGGTTGCTGTTCATTTGGAGTACTAGCTCAGCCTGGACCCAGGAAAATCTACCAAACCCATACATTTCTGAAAGGTAGATGGGATTCCAGTGTAGTATATCTAATGTGAATCTCTCAACGTTTTCATATCCACAATGCCCTGCAATCCTCAAACGTTTACTACAATTGCAAAATATCCTCTCATTTCTGTAAGGGAACTTTCTGGAACCTGTAAGGAACCACATATTTCCTACTACCCAGCATTCCCTCCAAGTCTCCCAATAACAATGATACCTCACTTGTGCGGGTGAGCCCAACTCCTGTAACAGGAAAGGGTAAAACACATAACCTGATCAGATGACATTTTCTATTCAAAACAGACCCTTTTTGGCACCATGACTAACTGTTGATTTTGATCCCTAGCTCAGCCAACAACTAGAGAAACCTATCAAATCTGTGCATTTCTGAACACTAGATGTCCGAGGGAGTACAGTGTGGTGTGCCTTCTGTGGATCCCACAACTGTTTTTACCCTCCTTGCTCTGCAAACCTCAAATTTTGGCTAAAGCACACGTTTTCCTCACATGTCTTTAAGAAAGTTCTGGAATCTGTGTAGAGCCACAAATTTCCAACCACCGATCATTCCCCTTCCAAGCTGCCTGATTAAAAATGGTACCTAACGTGTGTGGGTTGGTCTAACACCGGCAACAGGAAAGGTAAAAAAAAGCAACATTGAAACATCACATTTTTCCCAAAATGCCGAAACTGCTCTCGCAATCTAGTTAGTTGAGGGTTTGGGGACTTTTCTCTTCTGCCACACAGAGGAACCTCCGAAATCTCGACATTTCTGAAAACTAGACAACAAGGGGTGTGTAGAGTGGTGTGGCTTTTTTGGGTACCACAAGGATTTCTTACCCAGAAGCAAGCCTCCCTTGAAAACCGTAGACTGTGATTAAAAAACAAATTTTCCTGAATTTCTGTGACAGTTCTCGAATCTGCTGGGAGCCACAAACTTCCTACCACCCAACATTCCCTCGTCTCCCCATAACAACGGTATCCCACTTGTGTAGGGTGGCCAAGAAACAGTGGCCACAGAAGGCCCTAAAGTAGTACGTGCAGAGATCAGTGATTGGTTTAGTTGCCGTATTTGCAGCCGGGCTGGATGCCAACGGTGGAAACCTACCAACCATAGAACTTTTTGAAAGCTAGACAGCCAGAGCATTCTAAGGTGGTGTGCCTTGTGTGGATCCCACAACATTTTCTTACCCAAAATGCTCTGAAAACCTCTAAAGTTTTCTATAACTAAGCATTTTCAAATCATTTCTGTGATGGACGTGTCTGCAACCAGCAGAAATGCACAAAATTCCAGTACCCAGCATTACCCCATTTGCCCTGATAAAAACATTGCCTCACTAATGTCGCTAGGGCTAGTGACCGGGGCAGGAACGTACCATGTCTCACCATTCTGGACTCCACAGTGTGTCTAGTTTTCAGCATTGTCTGGGTTTGGTAGGGTTCCCTTGATAGGGGTCAATCAAGGGTCAAAATCTACAGGTATTCTCATTAGAAAAAAAGCATTGGTTTTGAGTGAGAAATATTGATTGTCCGTGTTGCATTTTGTGCTGTTTTCTATTGTGGGTGCTAGGCTCACTCACACAAATCGAGATTCATTTTTGTGTAACCATGTGGGAACGCTGGGTGGTAGGAAATTTATGGATCACTGCAGATTCCAGAACTTGTCCTCACAAAACTTAAAGAAAATGTGTGATCTTAGCTACTTAGGCAAAGTTTGAAGTTTAAAGGGCATTGTGTGAAAGTGAGTGGGATCAATGCAAAGTACACCAACCTGTACATCTCACGTTGTTCAGTTTTCAAAATTGTGAGGGGATGTTATTGTTTCTTTGGAGTCCATCCATTACAGAAGTGAAGACTTACACTGGAGATTTTGGCAAAGCAAAAAGTGCCAGCTTCAAAGAGCAAATTTTAATAACCGTATCAGAATAGTGAACCCTCGACTATTGGAGGTGAACTGTAAAGCCACGTCAAGGCACCAACCACTTTAAGGGCCATTCGTATGCCATTCCTGCTCCGTACACAATGACTTTCATGCTGCCAGCCACTGGCCCAATCCAAAACAGCAGAACACACATCAACATACCGCCTGCATTCAAAGGCATATCACATTCAAACAGAGGACAGAATCACCAGTCAAATCACCCCTCATCCACTCGTTGACCAACTTGCACACAAACGCACCACATGCAATCCTTTATACACATATGGACAGACACGTTGTCAGTAGTGGCCTTATTTACTTTTTGCGATCGATTTTAGGTCTGGCATTAGCCAAGATCTTTTGAATTTACTAAAACTAAATGTAACTTCTAGGGACTTCCAAACTGCTTTTTTCATCCGTTGCTCTGTTATGTCATTCACATTTGTTTGGCCCACTGCAGCTTACAACGTGCCGCAGCGGTTCAGCTCACTTATGCTATTGCCTAACTTCGCTTTGAGTCACAGCATTCTTATCTTTCCCTCACTGCCAGGGTGGCATTGTGCGCTTTTTGAGAGTAAAAATGTCATTTCAGTCCATTTTTCGTTTTTTTAATAAAGGCAAGTGCGCTCCTCCTTCGGCAATAAAGTTAAATGAAAAAACATGCTAGAGCATAACCAGCATCGACCAAGCCAATCTGCTTGTGGCCAATGGCAGACCTATTGGCTTTACCAAGGATATTTTTTATGCCTGGCTTGACAGCACATCTTGCTGCTTACCTTTTGTTACTACAAGACAAAGTAGGCTTTGGCTATGGCTAGAGGAATATTTTTCAGTGAACTCGTGCTTTTGCCTGTTTTAGGTATTCAAGCTCCTATGGAGTGTTTATATTGTAAGAGAATAGTCTAAATCTAAATAGGATAATTAATCATGGCTCATTAAATTATTTACTTCCTGAATGTCCCTTCATTGTTTGCACTGTTTTCTTTATTTGCTTCTTCCCCTCTCTCCCCGTGGTCTGGTTTATTCTACTCCTAGTGCCCCTGTGCTGTCGTTGCTTCTTCCCCTCCCACCCTTGTGCTCCTGTTGCTTCTTACCCTCACAGCTCATGTTGTTTGTGTTGCCTTTGCCCCCACCAGCCATGACAAAAAAGTCTTATGGTGTGGCCAGCCCGGGGTTTGTCATATAACTTTTTTTACTGTCCTGTTCCCACCCTCCCCCACTTGCCCGTCTCCTCCCTACCAATGTCCGTCCTGCCTGCCCTCCAGAAAAAATAAAGCTCCATGATGCGGCTACCGCTGTCAGTATCATAGGGCTTTTGTTCTGACTTTACATTTAGCCACGCTGTGGTACACATGGCTAAAATACATTAGCAAAGCCAATAACTCTCACATAGGCGAGACCTATTGGGTTAGCCAATGCTTGTTTTAATGAGAAGGCATAGCACAATAGCCTGTGTACAATTAACTATTACTGTTCCCCGAACCACGATCAATAATAGAAAATTGTGAATTGCAACACTGGCAGAATGTTATTCTAAGGAGTAAAAATGGGGTTACAATGTATACATATTTGCTAAATACTTGTAGCTGTTCTAAAAGGTGAAATGTTTCTCTGCATCGGATCATTACATAGTTATCATGTAGCAATATCTGTTATTAACTCAATTTGTTCCATCTTCTGAGTGATATTTTGGAAGGAAGAGGGCGAACAGATTTAACCTAACTATTCTTACCTGCATGGAGACATTCTTCAGTGTTTCCTGTGCTGCTTCTTGCCAGCGAAACTATCAATCTCCTTTTACTTTCGCATTAACCAACACGAACCATCGCTAAACTAGACAATTAACGAACCATTACTATACACAACAAAGAGACCATTAACAACCTGTAGGCGTGGGAGGGGGGCTGGGTACACTCTCTATGCTGGGAACAGGTGCTGCAACAGTAATAGGCTGACCAGTATATTTCTTTAGACTCGGTTTTATTTTTATGGTAGGCCTGGTTCTGAACGTCAGTCTCTCTCTGGCAAACTCCAGCTTATCCGTGATGGTGGTGTCTTGTGGCCGGGTTGTCTTCAGAGGTCGTCTTCCCAGGTGCAGCGTCTCCGTAACCCAAGGACAAAGAAGACCGACAGAGGGAGGCCGTTAGGTTTTCGTCTGATACTGCCTTACCCCCAATGGGACCCAGTGTTGGTGAGGGAGCACCTGTGAGTTATACAATTTCCACACGTGTTCGTGCTCAGGCGAGGGAGGAGTGATGTGAGGAACACAGGTAGGGGAAGGGAGGGGTAGCGGGAATCGGGAAGGACACAGGAAAGGCACGCACAGGGGTTTCTACACTATTTACACGGGCGCTCTTTCGCCCCACCCAGGTTGCCCAACGCCGCCGTACCTGAGAAAGCCACACTCCTCCCTCGGGAGTGTGGCACGGCGGATCACGGGGTCGTTGGCCTCCTGGCTCTCCTCCGCTATCGGTTCTCCCGTCCTCTCCGCCTTCTTCTTGCTTCGCCTTCGGACTCTCTTCGCCTTCTCCGTCCCTCTCCTCCGCAGTGACGTCACACGCCGTATACAGGGCTTCCCTCTCTTTCATCCAGCCGAGTCCTCCTACGTCAGCCGGAGGCGTGGTCTCGCCGGAATCCCCATATGCCCAATTAATGGAGCCGGTATCATTTTCCTCGTCCGGTTCCGACTGTGTTCCCCATTCAGCCCTCGATGTGCCAGTCTGTGGGGAAGGAGGGGAGTTAGGGTCAGGGGTCCACTAGTCTTCCCGGCCTCCCGTCCCGACCCCGTTACACAACCATTGTTGTAAGGTGCAATGTACTCATGTTTTTGGAGCAATGGCATGCAGCTTGTTGGTAGGTTTTTATAGTTCACTTAGGTGGTTCTTAGAAACCCCAGTTAACCACTCTGGCCGTGCGACATTCTGTATGAGGATACAGTACATTTTAATTTATCCTTGGATTTCTGCAACACTATGGTGCTACCACTCTACGTATTTATTCTCTGCTCCGGTCACCACTGGCGAATTCATAAAGCATGATTCCAACAGTCCACTACTTTCCAACCCAAATCGCAGCTAGGCTGTTTGCTATATTATCTGATACAGTAATTTAGCACATGTAACCCTGCTGTTCTCTTCCTCTATAATTAATTTAATTATGCTAACAGAAAAGTTCCTGTCAAATAGTCCACACCAAAGTCAATATCTCTAGTCCTGGACCACTTTTGGGTTGTCTCTGTGGGGACCAGAGACATCAAAGGAAGAAGGTGGAGAAGTGTGGCTCAGGGGTTAGAGGCGGCAGACCTGGAGCTTGAGTTCGGCCCTGGACCAGGGTTCAATTCCACGCCTCGGCGGGTCTTGGGCTCAAAATTCCACGGACTCGTTAATTCTCGCTTCGGTGCCTTCTCGACTCACGGGTTCACACTCTGCGACTCTGGGCAATAGCTTGCTTAATCTCCACAACGGCCCCTCGCGGTGGGATGCCTGGCTTTCACCTTGTGGATACCCTGCCAGGGTTATCTCACAGGGGAATACCAGGACGGGTTCCCTAAGCAAGCGCTGAGATGCCCCAGGGTAAGTCGTGCGCTATATAAGTTTCATTCATTTCGTTTCAGGTTGGAGTAGACGTCCTGCTTCCCCCTGGTACCCACACAATAACTAGTGAATTCTCGTGTGTAGTCCTTGGTAGCCGTAGCCCTGACCTGCCTTGGTCTTCTTCGGATTTCATTGGGTGGACATTAACCAATCCCCACTTTGGGTTCCTCCCCATTCTGGGGATAGGCATTTGTGTCGTAGGGCTCCAGCTGTAAAAGAGTGTTGACTCTCCTCTATGTGGCAGTTAAAATGCCATAGAGTCCCAACTGGTTTGTCGCTGCTACCTCTCCCAGGAAAACTTGTAATGTTCGTTCAAGTATCTCAACCTCGGCCCATGCTTCCGATGGGACAGATTTCAAACCTGCACTTCTAACTATTGTGTACACTCTGGGATACTTTGAAACACGTTTTTGGGAGGGTCTTGCTTTGGAAAATGAACACCCTTTTCCTGACCCCTAATTTGGTAGGCTCCAGACCGTCCAAGGAAGCTACCTTGCCAGTCGTGAAGGCCAGTTGTACACCTGCCTTCTAAACAGATAAATGTGGTTTGGACAATTGCTGCGATACCTTTAAGCCAAACCCAAACTAGTTGAGTAAGGAAGTTGAGTCCTCCCTTTGTGAAACACAATAAGCACACTATACATTTTAGATTCAGTTTTTAAAGTGGAAGTGGAGTTCTAGTGTTTGAATGAAAAGTTAATTGCATTCTTAGCCCATTAGGTTAGCTAACTGTGAGTACATGTACATATTGCATTTTGAAATTGTGATTCTTTAGATTGCATGTTGTAATATCATGTAATTTCTACTCACCATACACAATCAACCAGCTATAAACAACAAACAGATTGATATCTCAGAATTATACAAAAAGGACTCTCATATTAGGCATAGTAGTGGAATTGCAATGGTCCAATGTCTTATACAAATGTTGATAGTTAAGCTTGGCGTACCCATAGAGAGACTGCCCATCTTCAGTTGACTGTATTGTATTGAGATTTATATATCCTTTTCCGTAACTCTTGCGACACCTAAAGAACAAGGGGCTATTCTGCATGTTACTTATACAGCACAGCCGAACCCTGGTTGGGCAACAAGAGCATTGCTTAGTGTTTACAGGTAAGGATGTTTTCCCTATAATGTTTTTCTTATACCCAGGAATAATTTCAAGCAGTGCCATACTCAATGTTGCTTTCTTGCTTTGGATATAAATTGTGAATTTTGACTGAGGAAAGATTGGTCTATTTTTGTGTATTACACCTAGCACAGGGCAGAGGGGTTTGAAGGATATTCTTCTTGCAACAGCTTACCATTGTAGGGCCTTCAGGGCAGGGATGATGTGAGTGTGTTCGTTCAGGCTAAGTACTTGTCTGGCAGCACCATTCTTGATTTTTTGACTGTACATTGTGGAGTGTGTAGGCATACACCGGACACAAAAGAGCAGTTGATGATGGACCCTGTGAATTTGGCCTGGGTAGAGTGAAATACATTGTAATACGCTCATACTGTTGAAGGTGATTTTTCTGCTTTCCAAACCATCACACCTAAGCTTTTGTTCAGTTGATGTGGTTGGAGGAAGTCCAGTCTCCTTTTTCGTTCACAGTCTATCATTTTTTGGTCTCACCTTCAACAGCTCATGCGCTCTTACTTGTAAGAGATATTGTATTTAACAGGGCTGGTAGCCCACCCATTGCATAACTTACATTGGCTTTATTGTCACTCTTATTTGCTACCTTCTGAGTGGACAGTATGTGATGGCTTCACTTCCTCTTCTTTCAGCTGGAGCATGAGCCAATCACTGATTTCTTCAGCTTGATTGCTGTCTTGCTGATCGTGCTGATTGTTGCACTGCTTTTAATTTTTTTCTTCCTTGTCATCCCTGTTGAACCTCTTGCCATTTGTAGCTGTTCTTAACTATGTCATATGCATGAAAGAAGACCGTTTCTCATTCGAAATGGATATTTATTGTGACAATAGATGTTATCTGCTTTTATTGTGATAACAGATGTTATCTGCTTCTAAATGTATTTTCGCTAAAGCATAGGTGCAGTTGCTTTCTTTGATAGTTGTTTTTTTTGTTTGCCAAATGTCATTTTCTTTTTCACATTTGTGGAGATTAACTGATTTGGTGTTTTGTACCGAGACCTAACAAACCTAGCTAAAGCCAATAGATCCCACCTTGGAGGCTATTGGCTCTGTCATTGCCTTTTGTTTGTGTTGTACAGCCTAGTCATTGACAACTTCAGCAATGATTTTGTTGTGCGTGCGACTTGAGTTGAAACTGTTTACTGATCATGCCGATGACCAGCTCTTACAGAGTCTGTGTAGGGATGCTAGTTGGGACGCCCACCAGCGATTCCCAACACTTCGCATCAACTTGCACAATGCATGCTCTCCTATTGGCAACCTAGAACACGTCAGATCTCAGTCACAAATGCCAATTGGGCGCCTCATAAGAAATGCCTTTTATTGCTCCATGCCGATGTTGATAGAATCTCTTGCGACCCCATGGCTTCTTACCCACAATGGCAAAATAGGCCTCTTGCGCTACATTTTCTTCGACTAAATAATACACTCATAAAAATACACTTCAGGCAGCCGGTTCGGTGCAGCATGCTGATCTCTTGCTTATCGCCACTTATTGCCAACTTGTGATGCTGGACATATATTACACATGAGATGTTGTTTTCTATTGTGATTTATTGGGATCGCAGCACACCTCTTCTTTTCTTCCTGCTCCTTGCCTCAGCCCCTCTAACTGCCTGAACTGGAATGTCCAGTACCTGGCAACCACACCACATTCCATCCCCCGTTGTCAGCTGCCCTCCATTCTTCCCAATACATTACAGATTTGTAGACATGCTGCATAGCAGCGTAACTGCTGTATAGCATGGCTAAAAATAATAACCACAAGCATTGGCATAGCCAGTATGTCTTGCCTTTGGGACCTTTAGTTTAGCCGTGCAGCATATTAACCTGGGTAGGACAATCTCAGGAGGAGTAAAGCCTGGGAGTAGGGGAGAATGCTGTAACAATGGGCAAGCATCAGGGAGGGTGGGGGGCCAGGGCAAGCAAGAGCAAATGAGGAGCAGGGAGTAATGAGGTTTGTTTTCAGAAAGAAGGGACGAGAACCCAAGCAACCCGCAACAAAATGTAGATACCTGTAAGTGAACTGTATTTGTTCGGCAAGTTATGAAGAAGCATAAAGAAAGCACAGTTGTGAGTAATTCAGAAGTGTGCTGGAAACAAAATAAATCAAGACACTCTTGTTGATAAACGAAATATTCACTGAAACCTGATTTCCACACATTATCATTATTTGTGCGCTATATATCTTTATTGGTAGAACTGTATGTATATGCATAGTTAGTGGCCACTTCAATAGAAAATGCACCGTCTGGAAATTACGTTGCAGTACCACACAATGCTTCAGTTTCATTCCGATATCGCCCCTCCTTGTGTCCATTAATGTTAGGTGGGTTGTGAAAGTTTGTTGTTTTAAAGTCATGAGACCTGGTTCTAAAAAGATGGTGAACAACTATTCTACATACATCCCTTTAAAGAAGACTGGTACACTGTAGATAAAATTCGTACCAATTCTCCTTCCTTTGCAAGTTTAAAACATTGGATTTCGAGCAGACTAACCTACAAAGCCACCATGGCTACACAACTAATTTGTAGCTTTGGAGTAATTTGGATAAATAGAAAAATAGGCCACCGAAAGGACTCCTACCTCTGTCTCAATCTAAAATGGAGCCATGACCTTCATGTGGTTTTGAAGTTGGTTCCTCTTGCCTTCAGAAAGGAAACCACTGCAGAGAGGCCTGTGCCAATTAACAATACAGATACTTCAATGTGGAGACAAGAGCTGTCTGCCAGTTAAAGGCTGGATTCTGCGTACATTAAGCGCCAAAGAGTAGACGTATCAGCCGAACGTTACAACAAGGAACTCTTCTCACGTCTGAGGTTACTTGCAGTCACCGACCTGCAGTCACATCACCACATGCTAATTCTAAGACATGAAGTGTTTCATAACAGACGTGCTGGCCACCAATGCTAAAGATGCCCAAAAGCTTCATAGAAACAGTCTGGCTGAAATTGAAAATTATATTGGTTTATAAGTCACCCAAAACCCACTACCACAAACCTTACACAGCACAGAAACACAGTGTATCGCTGAGGAAACTTGTGCATTTTAAACTCCTATTGATTCAGAACACATTTTTAAACTTGCTAAAAACTGTCAGCTGACACAAACGTACATAAAGTAACAACAACAAAATAAGCTGTACGGTAGTGACCTGAGTGATGCACCGCATGCAGCTCTTTAAATTGAAATATTGGCAGCACTGAGTCCCTAGCACTGCGATGGCAGACCATCTGTGGAGTGAAGAGATAGCTTGTAACTTGTCTCTGCCTTTTTTTGGGGGGGGCATGGGGGGGGGGGAAGAAGGAAGGTATTTTTGTGTGGGGGGCAGGATGTAGTAGACAGCGCTTGGAGCCTGGAAGTGCTAAGGTATTAAATAAACAAGCACAGCGAACCTTTCATCAAGCCAGCGAAAACACGAGCAGAAGCAGGCAAACTAGAAATAAAAGTGCTCACAGAGTATCTATAACACCAGAAAAAGTAAGAGCGCATGTAACAGAGGCAGTCCTCATGGGATGTTACAAAAGTCCAAGAGGAGGGACTATTTAGCATATCCACCAAACAAAAGGAGGCATTTATGAAAGGAAGTAACAGGAACCAAGAAAAAGATGGAATGTGCATGAAGCACACATTGTAGATAAAGCATTTCTTGAAGAGACCGCCTATGCGCGGCCTAGGTGAGACCTAAAAAAAGCATTATGATGCATCCATCACGAATGCACTTTTTTTTTAAGTGCATTAGCCCTGGCTGTGTCATAGCACTTTTTAAAATGTGTTTAACTAAACTGCAAATCACCTTCACTGCTGCACAGTGTGGCTACAAAACATTGCCTTAGCCAATATCTCTCCTAGATGAGATATATTGCTTTTGCCAATGCTTGTTCCACATGATTTGTAGGGCTTTTATTTTAGTTTTTTTTTGTAGCATTCCATTGTTCATTGCTTTTAGGACTTTGTGAGCCCAGATGTCGTAAAGACTGGTTGGCTTTCTAGTTTATTGATGATCTGGGTTTCAACTGTGTAGTCGTAACTGTTTAATTTAAATTATTTCATTCGCTTGGGGAGTCGGACAAGATATGCATTGAATGATGCACGTGAACCTTGTGGAACTCCCCTGCTGATTGGTAGGTGGGGAGGGACACAGATTGTGTTCTGTCCGAAAAAGTTCTCTATCCATTTTAAGGCTGTGCTTTATATTTCTGTTTCGTTTATCCCTTTGAGTTGGGGATTGTGGTCCACAGGATATGAAATATGAGAGGTTGAGTAAAACGTGCAGCGAGTCAATTGGAGTAACCGTTTTATTTAATTTCTCTCCCGATTGCAACTAATTTTGGCTATGTGCCTCTGTGTTGCCAGAAATTAGATTATTTTGCTTTTGAAATCGGATAACTCTGTGAATATTGCTTTTTCAGTTAGTTTGCCCAGAAAAGGCTATGTTAGAACCGGGGTCTCTAGTTGGTAGGGGTATGCACCCTAGACCAAGTAGGGACCATTGCTTCCGACAGGGTAGCTTGGCTCGGAGCAGGAAGGCGTAACTTAAGAGGCAATGTGTAAAGTATCTGTGTAACACACACCATGTATAACACAGTAAAACATTAACAAAAGAACACCACACCGGTTTTTATAAGGAGAAAAATATCTTTATCTAAGACTTTGGCAAGAAAGTTCCATATATTATGAAAGGTTTCCACTATGTAATGTCTCTTACGTGGGAACTACTGGGGCAAACCAAATCAGTTTCCACCTGCCGTAATTTAGACACTGCCCGCAGTCTTTATGGGCCTGTACCACCTTGGCAGAACAGATATTCATAAAGCAGTTCCTGACGCTAGGTTTCCCCTACCCATACGAGGTAGAGTCATTAGGTTCCCGCAGCTCTGCCCTCTGGAGTACCCCCTAAACAGTCAGTCCCCAAGGGTGTGTTTTTATCTATTTGGGGGCCCAAGAGGTACTCTGGTAATCGGCCCGCTTCTGAGATGAGCCAACGCTCCCAGTCCTGCCGGAAAGATTGAGCCATGGCAGATGAGGTTTACCAGGAGCGGGGCGCACGATTAGTTCAGTGAGAATGTCTTGCCAGTCCGTACAGAGCGAATTTAATTGGGCCAACCCGCAATCATAAGAGATGGTCCCCAGTAGGCAGTGTCCCAGCAGACAGTCCATCAGCAGCTCTGCGCTTGGCAATATGAGCGCCCGCTCGGAGAGTTACCTGGTTGCGGCGTAAGGCTCCCTCCTGGCCTCAGGGCATCCACACTGTTTCCGTCCCGCAGTCCGGGCAGGGCAACCCCAGGCGCTGCAGCTGTTCCCTGGAACGTGATTGGTTTCCTCGTGTTCCCGTTACTCGGCACAGCTTCCTCCTGGTGACGCGCCCCTCATTGCCGGGCAGCGGCGGCACCAATCCCAGCGCGGTCTCTGCTCAACGTCAGCAGTGAAGCAGACGGAGTACCCGAGGCCCGGGCTGCGGCGGTGACTTCAGGTTTGATGTGAGACTGATCCGGACTCGGCCTGCAGCAGTGCATTCGGGGCTAATTTCAGTAGTGTTTCTGGAGCGCTTGCACCACAGGCCAGTGGCGCGGTTTTCAGGCAGCAATTTTGCCACGCATGGACTCAGGCCTGCAGAGGTGACCTATGGGGGAAATCAGCGCGTTCCTGTCACAGCGCTCCCTAGTCACAGCACAGTCAGGACACGGGCAGCATGACGACAGTTGAAGGGTGTTCCCCGTGCACCCCAGCAACGATTATTTTAGCACACATCGCTTCCCTGACACAGCGCCTTTCCTCCACAGCCCTCCCTGTCACAGCGCTACACAACACAGCACAGAGCTATACAGTCCAGTTAGGTCCTGAGCGGCAGCTGTAATTCAGGGATGCTGGAGAAAAGTTTGGCGCACCCAGGGCTGCAGAGGCAGTCTGATAACCGGGCTAAAATGTAGTAGTCCTTATAAATTCTCCACCAAGCAGGGGGACAGTCGGCATCCAGTTGTGGAGGCACTCTGGAGATGGTATTCCTGGTTCCCCTCTGGCAGGGCAAGATCAGCAGGCAGGCAGGGCAGCTCAGCTAACTTGGGGCAGCAATTCCTAGGAGCAGTCAGCCTCAGAAGTGTAGCCGTCCTCCTAGCACAGCAGTCTTCACTCCAGCAGAGAGTGTTCCAGGTCCAGTAACACGCAACAGGAATGTGTGGCCAGAAACCTCACTAACATACCCTAATGTCAGGTGTCCGGGTGGGGGCTGCACTTCCTGGAAGAATCTATGAGTTAGAAAACTCTGTAACACAGTTACAAAAAGTCCCAGAACATGCAGACTACCAGCATGTAAATGAAGGGTAGGCCTCATTGCAGTAGCAGGGCCTGTAGCTGATAATCTAGGGTCATCATGATTTTAAAGGAGAGCACCTGCATCTCAGCACTGTTTAGCAGTGGTAAGGGGTCCTAATGTCCAACAAAAATATGGGTCCAGTATGAGGCAAAGAGGGCAAAAAAAATGTAGGGGAAGACCACCCTAGGACTGACTGGTCTAACAGGCCCATTCTGTATTGGTCTGTGGATTGTTGGGTCCTTTGGGTCTGGATCTTGTTTCTTCAAGATTGGTCTGATTTTTGATTCTCTGGGAAGTTCTCCAGACTCCGGTGACTCCTTGGTAATCGCTCTGGCCGGTATGGGTGCAGAGGCGGATTCTCGAATGTTCTTGAATATATGTGGGGATCATGGTGCTGCAGGTGGCACAAAAAACACTTTCTCGCCGTTTTGACCAGCAAGCATTAACTTCTTTAATTCCTAATTATCGATCTGGTTTGGAGTGTGCCCTAGTCACTGCTGAAGGTAGTAGACTTGGCCTCAATACTCGATCGATTCCAGCTGCAGAATTGGCTGTTTATTACAGATCGGTGGGTGGCACATTTCTCTTAACACACTTCCTTTTACAAGCACACACACACACGCACACACACACACACACATCTCAGGGGAAGGCATATGCTTTGATGGGCTGAAGTCTACCTGGTGCAGTACCCTGCACTGTTAAACCAAAAATAGTGAACGTGCACGATTTGGGGGAGGCGAGGGGTGTTAATCGATGAAGAATTTCTATTTCTTGTCAAATTAGAGTAATGTAATCTACCAGGAATAAATTGCTATTGGATCATAACATTATATAAACTCAAGGTAGACCGGTTCATATGGGACATTTCTACTGTTATTTACAGTCTTTAGAAGAGTCCCGGGAAGTTGAGGTGTACTGTACACTTCGATTATAATTGGCCTTCTATTTTATAATCCCTTCTTAAATTTCACTAAGGCCCTATTCGAAGTTGAGCAGAAAAGGGAGGGGTGTTTACCATGTATGCTGAATACCATTAGCTCAGGGTGAGGTATTTACCACATGAAAAATACTTCCAATTTTGAGAAAATAGAGAATATCGTGCAGAATGGATTTTAACACACTTCATTCCACATCATTTGCGTTTTTACTAAACCTTTTACTGTACTTAAAACCCAACTCGTAATTCCGGTACTTGTGTAAGCGCTTGTTTCCTCAGACTTCAGAGTTTAGCCCTTGACTTACAATTAGTGCCTAATACTGAACGAGGAGGTCCTCTGATGCAAGCTGAGTAATGTGTTTTTCTCATGCTTAAGAAAGTGATACACTTGGGAAATTTGTAGGAACAGAAATATTACTCTGCTGCAATTACAGTGGCATTTGGCTTACTGAGAACGAACAACAGATCAGTGGTATTTCTCAGTTTACAGTGAAGAATAAGGGACAAGGAGGAAGAGACAAAATATACATGCACTATGCACTCTCACACTGAACTTGCAGTGGTAGAGAAGTGTTGAAATCACCTTACTGCACATTTCTAGCTATTCTTTTTAGGTCGTACAGTAATTCTCTATTTGTCGAAAATTACAAAATGTTGGTGTGAACAGGTCTCTTTCACAAAAACTGTTGTAAAACGTTTGTAACAGCAGGTCCAGTTTTTTCACCTGTTCTTCGTGTTTCACTACATGTTATGGTGCTTAGACCTCCTACCCTGTGGTATTACCCCACACCCTAAATGGGACACCTTTGTCGCTATGCTGGAATACAAACCTAATCAAAAAGTCTAAATGAGCATCTGAAAGACCAACATGATCTGTGTTGATAAGTATTCTCTATTTTGCTGTTTGTCTTCTTAGGTGGACAATATAATCATATTTGACTGGTCAGACTAGAAGCTGGGAACGTTGCAGTGCCAGGGTGAATTGTGTCTGCTTAGGTATGAGGCGGGAAAATTTAGGACCGGTATTTTAAACCGACTTTGCAGAAGGAGATTCTGCCTATTGCAAAAGCAATTTCTCACAGCGTGCAATATTTTGAAAAATGCTCCCAGGTAGTTATGATACTGGGAACTGATTAATGATTTCAATTTATTTAATTTTAATCTAGTGCTAAATCGCCCGGATTAGGGTATTCGAGAGCTTTTAATAACGAAGCAAAGGCAATTGGTGTCACCTTTTGGCTTTGCCAATGCAAACCTTTCTGCTTTGCCAGTAGTTTTTGAAGATGCTGATCAGCATCGGTGGAAAGATTAATAAAAGCAGGATGACGTGTGCAAACATACTCACGCATCCACTTGTATGCATCATGATGGTTCAGTAGCTGCCATGTGATGACATCTACACATGCGTCACCGTGCATGTATGCGCAGCCATTGTGATATAGCAGTTGTCTTTTTTTTTTGGGTGGCGGACACCCTTGGAGCCATAAATTACAACAATAAATAAAATGTGTGCAGAATTGCTTCCTTATGAAGGAGAGGCTCAGCAGCAAATTGCAGCTGTTGGACCTTTCGGAAAAGTAAAAAAAAAAAAGCATGGGAAAGGGGCGCAATGAAGCGCAGGGAGAACTAAAGACAGTAGCAGAGTTGGTGTGGTGTGCAGGGGGCTTATATAAAGGTGTAAGAAAGCAGTGGGATGAAGAGGGGTGCAATGGATGAGCTTCTACAGACTAAGAAAAAAGTTTACATCCGCACAACGTTTAATCAGAGTGTTTTATTTACTGACTTAATCTGTGTCAGTGCTGGTGGGTTTTGTGCAGTTCTATGTATATTAAATTACATGCTGCTTGGCATAAAATGCATTCCTCTGCAAAGCGCATTTAAAGGGCAATTCAGCAGCATGACACACAGAGAGGATCTGGCAAAAAACGTTTTTATTTTACAGCTTCCCCGCATTGGAGAAACGTGTAAAACAAGTTGCAAAATACACAAGGCATGAACTTTTTTAAGGTGCGCTTTAAAACGGATTACGGTTGCATCCCAAAAACACTAGCTGTATTGTGAGGAGAGACGCGTCAAAGGTTATTGCCGATTTGTGACTGATACAGAGACTCCTCTCGTCATTTGGATCCTTTGTGCACATCGGCGGCCCAGCTTCTGCAGCTCTTTGCTGTGCACTGGCAGGTTTGCAGATCTCTATTTGGGGCCACCCCAACTGCAAATATTGGAACAACTGTGCAAGAAATATTTTATGGGCTGACACAGCTGCTTGAAAGCACAGGGGCTAGATTCTGGAGTAGCAGGTCTATCTACATGGGTGAGTGGGCGGTGCGACACTGACCTGCTTGGGCAGAAAGGCCTGGAGCTCGGTGCTGTTCATCTCGTCCCAGGCTGCGTTGAGCTGCAGAGAGTCCAAGTTGAGCTGCAGGTTTTCCATGGTCCCGGTAAAGGGCTGCGCAAGACCAGGAGCCTGTCGGCACCTCCCTTCACGCTCCTACAGCACAGCAGTGAGCATAACTGCCGTGCCACATGTGGGGAAGAACAGCCTACTGGTTGGAGAGTGCTTCCGGGGGGCTGCGGCACTGCGCTGGGTGTCCTGATAGGAGGCGAAATGATCACATCTTCACTCAGCATTATTGAAGATGAATGCAATTGACCACATAAGAGAATAGTGTTTGCTTTTTTTCAAACATTATCTTCTCTGATTTTTTTATACTATGCATAATGTGAATAACTTTTATTTTGTAAAATCATGTGTAGGAAAGTAGGATCTGCTTTTATGGTTACCCCCACTTTTTGCCTGGTGCTATGCTGTTTCACTAGTCTGACTGGGATCCTGCTAACCAGGACCAGGGCCGGACTGGCTGTAGCGGGCAGCAGGCGTTTCCCTGGTGAGCCGCCAGGGTGGGGACTGGTTTTCAGCCCCAGAGGGGCCATTTATGTTACCGGGGCCGGCAATATTTGCCCCCTGTAACAAAAATGGACGAAATCAGCCCTAGTAAACAGCTTGGCCGCTCCCTCCCCTTCATCTCAAGGGGGGGCGGCCGAGCAGTTTGACAGTGCGCGTTTCGGTTGCCAGTCCGGCCCTGACCAGAGTCTGTGCTTTCTCCCCTATACTGGTATGGTAAGTACTTGGGTACATCCCAGATTGGATACTGTTGTACTGTTGTACCCTTATCAGTCCCTAGTATATGGTACTGAAGCACCAGGGGTCTCCCATGGGCTGAAGCATGTATTATGCCACCCATGGGGAACCACTCAGACTGTAACTACAGTCCTGCCATTACAACTTGTGTAAACTGGTACTAGCACCACTTTAGAAAGATATAGGTTTCATCTATATCTAAGGTCACTGCACTTAAAACCTATAAGTCAACCTTAAAGCAGGCCTTTCAATCCCGAAGGTGCTCAGTTCTGAGTGTGAGTGTGCCCCTTCATCACCAGGATTCCCCTACAGCCTACGGAGTCCATTCTCCTGGGGTGTAGGTGCGACAGCTGTATAACAAAGAGGGGCAGCTCGTCATTACACGATGACCATCTCGAAACTGGCTTGAACAAAATCTGTTGGAATCATACTTACACACCATAAACGGTGTGAGAGGTATGATTCCATGTACTGTAAAGCTCTTCCAGAGCCCCTCAGTGCTCCCGGTACCAGTCTTCTAGGCCCGAACAGCACAAGGCTGCTGCCGACCAGAGACCCGATTCTGCCCTCCTGCTGCTTTGCAAGCTCGAGCAGGGGAAGGCTGAACAATACGTATCCTGTCACATGGAGGTGTGGCCACCTCCCAGACATTGGGGCCAGGTGGGAGCGCTTGCCAGTGCCCATCAGTCTGCTTGAAGGGCACATTTGGTGCCCTCCTTGCATAGTCCAGTTCTGATCAAAGTAACACAAGAAGGGAGTGAAGAGGTAATTCTTAAAAAAGCAGAAGAGATAGATACGTCCTCCTCAAGTTATATTGTCAAAAAACAAAGGGATCCACCTTATGGGAAAGTATGAAGTGTTCTTCCAGACTACTTGTGTCTCCTACAGTGGTGGAAAGCACACAGCTTTGTTTAAATAAAGCTTTGTTTTTTGACAATTGTCCAGTTCTAACCAGGTCAGGGAGCCCTTGGCTCCCGCTTTGGCGTGAAACTGGACAAAGGCCATGGGAATATCCTCCCCTCTGTCTGACCCCTTCCCCTGGGAGGGAGCCCTGAATCACCCCAACCCTTTCATTAGAGTACTTAAGGGCTTACCTGAGAGTGGGTCCCTAGATTCGTCGTGGGACAAGATTAATTTCAAGACACCACTTCTTCGACCGTCTGGGCACCCTGGACTTCGCTCTAGGCATCACGGCTGCAACTGGGAAGACTCCTGCTGCTCCTGATCCTGTTGCCCTGCTCGTCTGCTGCAATGTCTGCGCCTGTGCTCCATACAGGAACTTTCCAAGGCCTGTGGGTATCCAAGACTGAAGGAATCTCCCTTGAAGTGAAGGAGTCGCTTTCCTGCATCTGCAGGCACCGCAACTAAGCTGACCGGTCTGCTGATCCTGGGCTCCCACAGACTCCGGAAGGCTCAGCAACACAGGTGGTGGTTCTAGACATCCCTCTAGGCCTACCCTGTCCTCTCACCAAGTTTGAGAGAAGTATCCCTCGTCAGAGCCGCAGGAACTTAACCACTGTGCACCGTGTTGACTTGCTGTTTCAAAGGCTTGTTGGCTACCTTCCTCCAAGATCTTCGGGCTCCAAGTAGCCCCCACCTCAAGCATCTCCTGTGATCAAGATCTTCATCCTCCCCGCATTCCTTGCACCGTGGAGCTGCATCTTTGGTGAACTGCTCGAGGGAATTTTGCGACTCCAAAGCCTCCGGCCTGTGGGTCCTGTTGAGGTTCTTCTTTGATTTCTCTGGGCTCTCCTGATTGCTCAGGGCCTGCCCTGACTCCCATGCTTGTGGTGAGTCACCTGGACCTTGCTGGTCCCGACACTGCACCTTCTTCCCTTTCCACGTTGTTTGCAGTTGCCAAGGCTTGTTGGTGCTACCGACGGACTAGACCCCTCAACTCTCAACATCTGGCATGGCACAGCTCATGAGCGGCTCCTGGTCTTCCACAGCGTCGCCTGGTACTCACAGCTGCAGCTCCAAGGTCACTGTCATCTTTCCTGCAGCACCCGACTTTGGTGGGCATTAGTCTTCTGGGCACCTGGTCACTGCCAAGTGGCCTAGACTCTTTCTTCTCTGCTTGCAGGTACATCTCGACTTGAATCCAGCTTTTGGGTTCCACTGGACACTTTCACCTTCCCCAGCTGCTGCACCTTCGTGTAGTCCTCTATTGAGTTCAATGTTGATTTCTGACTCCACTTCACACATATGCACCTGGCTTCCCTGGTGTAGGTATCCTGGTCCCTAGGGTATCCACGGGCGGGGTGGCTCTCTGAACTTCTGCCTTCCATGGAGTTTCTTCAGGGTCTACTGGGAAGGGTTCTTCCTCTTTACAATTGCAACTGAGACTTACCCATTGGCTTGCATTGATCTTGCGGTCGCGTTCCCACTCTGCAAACAAGTGCTTCCTTGGATCCCCTGCACTTCTACGTCTTCTGGGTACAGTCTTGAATTGAGTCGTGGTTCGCACACCACTATTTTAGTATATGGTATCCACTGTCTATTTCGTGCTACTTACCTGTTTCTGTTTAAAAATATTGTGCGCATTGTGTATATCTCCGGCTAGGAGATATCTGTATGTGTTAGTGAGTGTCTTATAATAAATACATATTTTTATATATACACTGTGTGGTTCCTTTTCACTTAGTTTATACCCATAACAGTATGTTCAGGTAAAACAAGCTGCTTTACACTCCTTCTGGACTAAGCCTGAAGGCTGCTCTCCACAGCTACCACTTGGAGAGCTTTTTAAGGTTGTCTAAGACCACTAACATCACCATAAGGGTTGTCTGGATTGGAGCAAGGTGCCCACTTACATAAGTGTGCATCATATACCAAGCAAGCCTCGCACATCATGTGAGCAAAAACATTAGAAAATGCATATTCAAACATCCAGTGTAAAGATGAATCAAAGAGCTGTGCAAATGAACTGACAACAAATATGCCTCCAAACCTGATTTTGATTGAAAAATGATACAGCTGCACATGAATAACAAGACAAGAAGGAGCTGAGCAGAATAAAGCATGTACAACAAACATAAGAATAAAACAAGTTAGCGATCTGTTTACTTTGAGCCTGGGGACACGGGTTTGAGGCTTGGCATCAGCTCTAAGAAAAACCTGCAGATGGCATTAAATGAATGTAAACTCGTAACAAACCTAATTAAACAATGGTTGAATGAGTACCGTTACAGGATCGAGTAAACAAACATTGTGGGAGCAAAAGAAAACAAGCAGGAGGGGAAATGCACGGAACAGGTGCCCTCTAACAGTGTCTGAGCAGAAAACAAAGAAATGCAAATGCTGTGTGTGTTTGTTAGCTCGAAAGCCAATGTGGGAGAGGGCACTCGGACCGCATCTGATGAGTGCAAAACAAAGAAATTCAAATGCTGTGTATGTTAATGGGGAAGCAAAAAAGCAAAAAGTCAACACAAAGACTACCCAGAATTTATCATCATTAAAATGAAGAGTAATGGCACAAGTAACGGGGGCAGTCTACATGGTTGGTTACAAAAGTCCAAAAAGAGGGACTGCTAAGTGTATTCATCAATCAAAAGCCAGCATTTACAAAGGACAGTGAGAGGAACCTATGAAAAACATGGGCGGTCTTGAAGCCCATATTCCAAATACAGCTTGTCTCAAAGAGAAAGCGCATGCACTGCCTAGGCGAGACCTTAAATTAGCTACCTAAATGTTAGCAAATTAAATCCAACCAAAACATGGCAAAGAAGAACTACACAAAAAAGGAACAGGCAGGAAAGCATAGGAGCAGGGAAATGTAATAGACAAGAAAGCCATCCAATCAAGAGCAAGTGGCTAACCTAAAGCCTGCTTCATTTATATATTTTGATGTATTGGAGATAAGGGCTCTTTGACAACAGGCGATACCTAAAAAGAAGTTCCAGTATATTATGAACCATAGAGGCTTATACAATAAGGCCATACTGTACAAAAATGATGTTTAATATCAAAACTAGCATATAAGATGAAGTACATGTCCTCGGGTATCTAGATGTTATTTATGTTAAATTTGAACATTGAGGAGGAGGGGGCTTTGTGTATTGTGGTATGGAATGAGTTCCAGAGTTCAGGGGTATTGCTTGAGAGAGTTTGGTATGGAGTAAGTTTCAGAATTCAGTAGCACTGCTGAAGAAACTTGCTTCACAGGGGAGATTTTCTTGAACCTAGGGAGGTTGAGTTGTAATGAAGCTTTACCTCTCGGGTTCCTGTTTACTAAAATGTTTGGCACTTAGACATGGGGTAGATGCAGAGTAAACTTGAAAAGGGCTAATTTAAATTCCGGTGTAAAGTAGCAAAGCGTTTCTAAGATGCAAAATAGTAGTGTGTGTTGTATTGAATACATTATTGATCGATAACAAAGAGTTGATAGGGGTTGTAAAGTAAAATCAGTTTACATTAGCATTAGTGCAAGAGGTGCAAGAGCATCTGGAGTGCTCCTCAACTTGCAGATGCAAAAGAGTTCCAGCAGTATCGGGCTGTCTGACACATCTATTCTCCAAGACCGGAGCGCAACTGAAAGAGCTAACTTAATGTTCTAATCTCCCTCAACCAGGCCCACTGGTACAACGTCCTGCTGTGAGAGTTCTGTGTGCAGTCGCACCCCTGCAGATCCATACTTTAAAGGTGGAAGTAGCAAGCCAGCTATCTTGACTGCAGGCACTAGTTCATCTCTGGAGGCGTGCCACCACAGCCCCATGCTTATGTCAGTGGACTTAAAAAAAATCTGTAACTCATACTCTGGAGGCAGTTTCCTACTTACTTTGCATGGTCGTGCCTAATTGCGTGTTTCCAACAAGCACCGATGAAAATGTGGATATTTAAGCAATCCAACGTGGATGATTCAGGTCGTTTTTAAAAAAATAGTTTTATAATAGCACTCATTGTCCTATTTAAGATATTTTCATAAAAATCTGCTAGAGAACACCCGAAAAAATGAAGACATCACCTTGTGTTAGAAATATTCAAAGTAGTGAATCCTACCTGATTACCGGGTCACTTGGTTCCATGGATGGCCAAGAAGGACATCCACTTGGGCATCTCGTGTGACCTTAATAGAGAGTAGATTCCCCCCTCGACCCCCCCACAAAAAAAAAAAACTGTTATTGTATAGTGTGTACCCTTAAGGCTCTCATCCTCAAGATTGGCAAATTCTCCCCCTTCTGGTGCCCTTTGCTGGTAACAGATGCCAGACAAGGTAAGGAGCAACTACATGATTTTCTCAAGTTAGTGCAGACATGAGGCACACTAACATGAGGAAGACTAGTAGGTAATTGAGTATTTTAATTTTCAGTTAAAGCAGAAGTTTACTGGGATTTTGAACCATGAAATAGCGGACAATTTGTGCGAGATGTTTACATTTTAAAGCGTATGGAATCCAGTCTAAGGGCCCGATTACGATGTTGGACGGACCGGAGTCCATCCGACATCGATCTGGAAATGGAACCGAACGACCTCCTGTCGTCGGTTCCAGCCAAGCTATTAGGATGCGACAAACCCTGTTTTGGTCGCAATGCTATACTTTGCTTTGGGAGCATGCATTCCGTTCCGAATGCATGCTCCCAAAGCAAAGAGCAGAGGTGCAGTTTATCCCTGCACCTCGTGGCAGGCACCTCAAGGTGCCCTCCACCGGGTGCAGGGATCAACAGGGGGGCACCATAGGTGCTCCCTAGGCCATCATTTGGCAGCCTTGCACCCATGGGGGCCCTGCTGGGGGCTGCCAAAGAACGTTTCCCAATGCCTTTCTGCGTTGATAAGGCCAGCACTGAAAGACAGTGGAAAACTGCCATCGTATTGCTGAAGGCCTTCCGAATGGCTTAGGGGCTCTCTGAGCCCGTTGTAAACCATTCGGAATTCCTTTTTTGGAATAATTTCCAACCAACTCCATCAAAATGGGCCACTCTGAAATTATTCCGAACAGGAGATTACGATGCAGTAAAAATGGCTCTAACCATTGGTCGGAGCCATTCTTACTGCATCGTATTTGTGCCCGAAGTCTGTTAGAAGCAGTGTTTCTTGGATCAAAGCACACTTTCAGAACCCAGATTGCATTGCTTTTGTTCGCCTCTTGTGAGGTCAGAAGATTTCTACTGCTTTGTACAGTCTTCATGAGCACTCTAGGGAGGCTGAGTTGTACTTTAAATGCCAAAGCCAGTTAGCCTTGGATCGTGTAATCCCTAAGGAGCTCATTAAAGCAGAACGAGGATATGACATAATGAAAACAAACAAATGTTTTTCTCATGCCTGAGTAAAACTATACACATGGGAGAATTCCTGGAACAAAGAAATGTGCAGCTACTCCGAAAACGATAGCAATAGGTAAGTCGGAAACCAATGCCGGCGAACAAAAAGCTGTGGTACTTTCCTTAGTTGCCGTGGACTAGTAGCCTGCCAAAGAGAAGGAGTTGAAACCTCACCAAAGAAAACACCTGGCAGGGCATTTTTTAGCATTGTCCATTTTTAAGCAAATGCGGTCATTAGAAGTGAGAGACCTAATTCAGACTCCCCAGCAGTACATGACCCCAGGGCAAGGGTTGGTGATCCTCTAGTAAGGGTGAGTGAGGCACTAGAAACTATAACACTGAGTGAAGGGTGTCTTATTTCTCCTCCATGCTCCCCCATTCCTCCATCCTGGAGCAGACCAAGCATGGGTAAAATAGATGACGTGAATTGTTTGGAGCAGCATTGATGAGGCTACCTCTTCTCGACCCTCGGTACTCTTTGACCTGACACATCCAGGACTGAACCCACATTCTAAGAAGAAAAGTAATCCAGCTGTGCCTTAAACGGGGTACCTACGGTGCTGTTGGAGGACTCAAAGAATTTCTTTAAATCTGCTTTGTTATATGTTGTCAAGTTTCTGTGCAAAACAAATAGCTAAATTGCTGAAGCTAGAGCTACATTTGATTACAGTCTCGTACTGTAGTGGCAGATGTGGTGCATAAAGATGAAAGTACTTAGCTGGGAACTTTATTGTGCAGTGGAAAATTGTGCTTGTGTAGTTGGAATGTAAGATCTGGTGGAGCTGATTCTTCATCGCCACCAGTGGGGCGAAGAACCACATTTTACACAAAGGGGCGGAGTATTGAAATAAGCAATGTGGTGTTTTCTGGAGCAGGATATTTAAACGGTGTCAATATCACTGCCTTATGCTTACCTGTGCTGGTTTTCTTGGTGCTCTTTGAGTGTTTCCTTGTATTTTATTGGTTAGTTGATCATTTGGCATTTGCAACACACCACAACTCATTTTGTTAGTGATTGATGACTTTCTGAATAGGTGAGATTAATTTGTACCTGCTCCAGCGTGTGCACCAAAGGCGGCCCAAGGGAAAGGCATCTGAAAGTGGAGTGAGACATTGATCCACAGTCAGGAGATGCGGTTTGCATTCGAATGCCACTCATTCTCTTTGACGTCTCTCTTTATGAGCACACTCTCTGACCATGGTACTGCAAAGCCTGCTGTAAATTGTTCCCCGCACTTATTTTATTTATTAATAATATCAAAGCCCATAGATATACCTGCGGGCGACCCTCCTCTTTTCCTTACTTTGCTGCATGTTCATGTTCACCTTTTAGCTTGGCTTTCTGTCGAGATTCGCCATTTACAACAAGATGCTCATGCTGGCATCTTTGCTTTTACTTAAATGCTACTGAAAAACCACCCTGCCTCTCTTCTTATGCTGGACCAACATACTTTAATATTTGTAATACAAATCGTGGATGTAAACACTGGGAGGTAGGGAAGGACAGTGGCAGTGAGAGATTAGGGGCCATGATTATTTAAATAACAAACATTTAAAAAAATAAGAGTACCTTGCCCTTATTTGCCAACTTGCCTGTAGTTTCTCCTTTATTCTATGAGTTTTCATCTGTAACTCATAACTCATAAGGTCATGAAAGATATTTTCTTGGATTTCAGGAACAGCTGAAGTCTTAAATGTCTTTTTTCAAGTCTCGAATAATGGTTTTAGGGGCTGCATTTTTTAATGTTATCCTAGATTGTTCTGATAACTTAATATTTTGACTGCCTAGTAGTTTGTCTTATAGCAGTTTTCTATATTAAAGAACGCAGTCAAACATTTTTCTCAAAACAATACTGCGACCAAAGTCAGTTGATTTTTTTTTGGGGGGGGGGGGGTTGAATCTTAAGCCTCTATCACTATTTGCCAAATGATTTGATTATCCGGTTGTGGCATGGGGAAGGGAAGTATATATAAGACTCATGTGGTTGTTGAACCATGCCTCTAATAAGCCGACTTCATATTTTACTCCAGCAGTTTGGTTTAACATCTCCCTCAATTAGTGGGATGTCACTCCTTCCTAGACTCCTCTACCTCTTTTGTTGTGGTTTAGCATTGCCTCCATCGCATGTCGGTGGCCTCCAATTACTACCCCTGTGCTGATTTATTAATGCCTCACATGGGTGGGCTGCATATAGTACTCCCATGGTTTTTTAACTACTTTCCAGTAGGTGGGCCTAAGTCAGTTCTGGGTTGAACAGATGAGGAATTCCCATAGTGGTTTAACAGTGCCTCTGGTGTGTGGGCCCTCTGGACACCATGCACTAGGCTCATGGTTGCTGAACAACTCCCAATTGGTTGGGTGTTTGATTGAGGGGCTCCAAAGATCTTGTTTTACCCAAATAATGATTATAATAGCAGGTTGTGCATTTCATGCTGTTAACCCTAAGTTGTTATGTATGTCTATCCACAATGGCATCTAGTCTCACTCTGATTGCTACACTCCATACATTTTGTGCACTTTGCTTCTACCACACCATGAAAACCTCATCCGCCTCACCCAACCTGTCTCATACATGTCAACCTACAAACACCCTAACCATGCACTCCAAAAGGTGCCTAGAAACGAGCTCACTAGGGATATGAAGCGCTATATGAATAATGAAAAAGCACCGCCGAAAAAGCACTTTCTGCTACAGAAGGTTATGGAAGGCGCCATAAATAACAATGCAATTGTTATGTCACACCTGTCAGTGCAGAGGATAATAGCGGATATGACCTTGGCTACTAACTAAGTAAAGTGCCATTGTACAGTAAATTCGTTTCCTGTTGCAATTCATGTCACCTACGCTTATCAGTGAGTCTTATTACAGGAAAGTAGGTCACCTTTTATCTCACAGCCTTAATTGCTGAGTAGGGATTGCCCAACACTATCGCAACACCTCTGTCCGTGGCTTCCTCTACAAGTTGCAAAATATCCTGGATGTCGTGTAGAACTGTGCAATTGTTGACCTAACTGGCGCATTCCTACTAGTACTGTGGTTTTCCGCTTCCACATGTGACCGTAAACGCAACTTATTGTTGTCTCACATTTCACAATATGCATTTACATGTGATTATTAACTACTATTGGTTAAGGGAGCCCAGCTTGTCAGTTCATTGAGACTTTGTGTTTTAAGGTTAATTTGCATTACTTAATTGACTGTACCATTTTTAACATTGCTTTTAGTATATATTAATGTGTTTTCTTAGTGACAAAAATCCCTTTTCATTGAGTACTGGATTTATACGGGAAAGCCCCACTACACTTTAATTTTGAAAATAGAGCTCTCGGAATCCGGCATTTAAAAGCAGGCTGATTTACAGACCTATTATTATAAAGAAAGCCCCTTCACATTGTAAGAGAATTTGGAAACGGAGAGCTGCAGTCTCCTAAAAAACACATACACACCGGGCCATATTGAATAACATTTTCATTGGTACACAAAAGGAGCAAACCCATTTTGCAACACATTTATTTGTCTTTAGGGAATGGCGCAAATGGATTTTGCTCAGTTCTTAATACATAATGAGTTTTGCATCCTAGCAAAAATGGAGTAAAAACTTTCGAAAGCCTTTACATGTCTGGATAGAAATTATTTATTATAAATTATTTTACACATTTAAGCAGATTACAAAATAATGGATTAAAAGTGCTTCAATAGAATAAAAAAAAACAATGGAACAACCTTATTTTACTAAAATGTAGAGATTGTCACTTTAAATTGTCCCATATTTCACATGTGGGAATGTCAGCAGAGCAAAAGTAGGGTGAGAGAAGTTTGTGCTATTTTTTGCTCTTGTGCAAAAGTTTAGTTCGCAGCAATTATCGCTTGATATATCCCAATCATACATGCATAAAATTGGTGTTGAATGTGTTTACTCTTTTTTTTCAGTGGTGCATACATTATTAGCACCATATGATCAAATATGAAATGGTATTTAATGAACTGAGTTAACCTACTTTCACTGAGATCTCTCAGGTGATCTTTGGACATATTTCAGACAGCTAGGCAGTGCTAATGCACAGCATTTATAATTGAAAAGTCACTGCTTTGGAACAGGTATATTTGATTTCTTATTCATACTTATAACTTGAAGATTCCTCACCTTAGAATACTCCCCAGGAGCCAGAGTGGACCCGGAAACCTTCTCAGCAATGCTCCTGCATGCTGCTCGTTGGGCCGTGTGACTACGCACTGACTCTATAAAGCCCAGAAGTCCTGGAGTGGAGGTGCATTTAAGCACCACCCTGACGTGCTGACGTCAGTTCCTTTTTTTTGCAACTTCTGACATGGGTCTTCCGACATGGCTGGCTCCCACATGTCTGCCCCTCTGCTTCTAAAACATTGTAAACCAGTGTTTTAGGGAACAATATCCCATCCTAAATCAACAGACTACAAGCTTGGCCATAATTGCAGAAAACAAATGCCGGTAACAGACCTGCACAAGCTGCATCTATGGTTTTTGAGCTTGGGGCACAATTCATAGTCCTGCAACAGGAGCACCCTTGTGTATCCAAAGGAGATCCATGACTGTGAGGTGAAGCTGTATGTCACTGAACACAAAAAAAGAGATCCTTCTTTAAGTCCCACCCTAGGTCGAAGGTGCAGCTTTAGTGTTGCTCTCAGGGCCACTCGTGCAAGAGGTCTTCAAGACGGCTGGTAAGCCTAAATTAAAGTCTAAATGCAACATAAAAAAGCAAAGCAAGGCCTCAACCTCATTTCATCAATTGATATTTAGGGAGGGGGTGCAAGTGTGTCACAAAGTTAGTTGGTCTCCACCGGGGTCATTGAGTGCCGAGCTTATTCTCCAGCCGATCCTTGTGCGCCCCAAATTTCCCAGGCCAACGGCGATGCTACAGCTAATTGAGACTTTGAAAGAGGCCATGCCGCAGATCTACAGTACTTTTCCAGCCCCCTCAAGCGTGTCTTTGGGCCCCAAGGATCTTCAGGGGCATCCAGTGTGGTTACTATTGGCAGGCCCTTCCCTTGTGCCAACTGGTCCATTAGGGTCAGCTCCAGGTCCAGTACAGACTCATTTACAGTCATCTATTCTAGTGCCTGGACCAGCTCTGGCCCCAACTCATCATTGCTGGTGCCGATGGTGCCTGAAAAGGATTGTTTTCTGATCCCGATGTCTGACCCCAAACTAAATTTAGCCCTGTCTTGACTGATGTCGCACTTTGAAATTACTAATGTACAACGGGTCATCAAACAGCCTGAATCTGCACCAATTCTTCTAAAAGGGTGGTGCCGATGGCGCCTGAAAAGGATTGTTTTCTGATCCCGATGTCTGACCCCAAACTAAATTTAGCCCTGTCTTGACTGATGTCGCACTTTGAAATTACTAATGTACAACGGGTCATCAAACAGCCTGAATCTGCACCAATTCTTCTAAAAGGGTGGTCATGCCAACAGAGGCTCCATTATCTTTTCAGCTGTGACTTTCAATAAGGTACACCACCAGAGGGTCATGATGATTGTGGGGAAAGGATTGGTGATTGTCTGCCTCAATATGAGATGACAGTTTATATATGAGTTTGCAAGATACCAGTTGTCTTGCTGCCACGCCTGATATGGGGCTGAGCTCACCATATAGACCACCGATTGAAGAGAGTGCTGAGGTCCTGGATTTGCAGCTGCCCTCTTTTGCAACTAAAACTTATGTCTCTACAGAAAGTCTACAGCCATGGCTTGCAACATCCAATTTCCTTGCTCACCTGCAAAAAGGCCCTCACTGATACTTTGATGAGCACTTAGTCGAAGTCCTGTCTCTGCCTGCCAGGCATCACCAACTAGCTCCTGGCCTCTGTGATAGTCTCACAAAATATCCTACGCCAGAAAACCTGGTAGTTCATTTGGCTTCAACCAATAAGATTGACCCCTATTCTTTCCTCACAATTCCTTCCGATAGAGAGTTCAAGAGAACTGAGGCATTTGGAAACCAAATGTCTCTTTGGACAGCCTTACGCTGAAAACGGTTAATGCAGTCTGTTTGCTTTGTCTCTATCTATATGCCCTCTTGGCCTAGCCAGTGAGATTTTGGCAGTGCTTCAGGAAGACCTTAGAGATTCTCTGTCTCAAACAATTCATGATGGCAGGTCTGGGCCAAGTACGTGATTTGTGCTGGTTTAGTTGGTGTGGACTGATTGGGGAGGGTGGGTGTCTCAAGCATTATGCTTGGCCGCCACACATATATGCACTCCATGGTTATTCCCTTTGATGGCTCTCACTTTTTTTGACAACAAAGTTGATTCTGCGCTGGAGCATTTTAAGGACAGTAGGGCCGGAACTCTCCCTGAGACTGTTGACCCCCTCCATGTAGTTCCTGCATCACTTTGGGAAACTCTGCGCCTACTCTAGGTGACTTGTGTACAGAGTCAATCTCCTCAATCGCTGACAGTCACCTCAGTTCTTTTGAGGACCGGGTCTATCAGGCGTAGCTCCCCAGTCTCCTTTGCCTGTGGCAGCAACCTCTAAGCTGCTTTAGTCTGCACTTAGCACCGCACACCCATTCCTTAGGGGCAGGATTCTGTATTTTGTTGTTGTTGTTGTAAACAGATTGTATTCAGTGGCAACAAAGCAGTCAATAACAGTATAGCGAGGATCCAGAGCTTACAATTCACAGTCGATAATTGGCTTTTGACATCTATACATAATAATCACAGTTCAACATCCACCAGAAATCGTCAATATTGGTCTTGTCCAAGGTGTTGACATGTCCCTGAGTATAGTTCAGGGTTCTCGAGCTAGCCAGGCTCTGCATCCCCTTAGTAGACATTCAAAGTCCCAGCATTCTGTTCCATTACTAATTTGCAATAATCAAGAAAAAGAACTCTCCCTCTCCTCAAAACATCTACCAACACCCACCCCGCCAGGCATGTCGCTCAGTCATCCAATACCCCGTTTGGTAATGATATCCGGTCATACAGGGCATCGTATACATTATTTACGGTAAGGTAGTTTCCTAAAAGGGTCTGCTCACATTCAGCTCCTCCATGGGCACCACATTCTCTTGGATGGCCATCATAGTTACACAGTTAGGCCGGTGTGCCGGTTTCCATACCTGGGTCTGCCCACCCAGGGGTTGTTTCGTTATAGCCACTCAGCTGTTTTAACACCTCCACTAATGCTACCCACGCTCTCACTGTTTCCAGTGTCTTTTCCCTTTTATTCCTTTGGGCCATTTGCAGTCTAATGATCCCTTCACAATCCGTCCACTTTATAAACTCCCTCAGCCACCTCAATTCACTAGGGTTGCTTTTCGCCTTCCAATGACTAGTGAATTCCATTTTGGCCATTACCAGCCCCAGGTCTATGAATTTGCTGGTGACTTTATTCTGGGTGGTGTGAGGAAACCAGTGTAGTAGGCAATACCCCGGTGTCAGTGTTATGTTGCTTTACATTGTGTCCCCTAATCTAGTCGTTACCCCTCTCCAGAACCCCACCCCCCCGAGTGACGGGCAGTCACAGAACACATGTAGAAACTACGCATTTTCCAAATTACATCTCGGACAAGCTGAAAGAGTCCAAAAATATTCGTTAAACTTGGACGGGGTAAGGTATGCTCTATGGAGGACAAAAAAATTTATCAGCTGGAAGCGCGCATGCCTGGAACTTTTCCAGCTTTTTCTACCAGTTCTTCCTACGGCTTCTCCTCTATGGGCACACCTAGATCTGCCTCCCATTTAAGACGCAGTCCTTGCAGGGTCGCCGCGCCTCTTGGGTAAATCGTCTGTATACAGGATTCTGTATTTCATCCCATGATGACGATCCTTCACCTCCAACAGATGGATCATAAAAAACGTTCAGCATGGATACGCCCTATCCTTTGTTTGTTCCTCCTCATCTTCCTCCATACCCACATCTGGTCGACTTTCAAAGGAGCACCTCTCCATTCTGCTGTAGGAGGTTCAAGTATTGATCTCCAAAGTGCTAAAAGTTGGACTCCGAAAGAAAAGAGCGTTGTTAATCTTAATTTCTTATTGCTAAAAATGGACTTGAGCCTCAAGTATATTGGATTTTTTAACTCTGAATGTCTTTGCGCAGAAGGAAATATTCAGAATCCCCATGTTGGCCCGGATCTTGGTGGACTGAACTCAGGAGACTAGATGGTGTCATTGGACCTACAGAATGCATTTTATTATATTCCCATTCTGCAGTCCCACAGGCATTACCTATTGTTCAGGGGCAGCCAGGAGCATTTCCTGGTTTCAATGCTCCCCTATAACCTTATCAGTGCCCCTTGGGTGTTCACGAAAGTGATGGGATGGCGGTGGTCATGGTCCATCTTCAGAGGTTGTGGATACCTGTTTTTTTACCTTACCTCAATGGTCTCTTTGCCTCGTGCCTCTCCCTGGTAGACTTTGCCAGATGGCACATGTGGGCTTTGCAGTCTGCTCAGGACCAAGGAAATCTGATGGATGACACCCGGATTTCAGAAGAAACCATTCACAATCTGCAATGGTGGATGCTCGAATGCAGTTAAACCAGCTACAAGCCCTCTCCCTTCCCAATCCAGAGCTGACGGTGGCAGCTGATGTGTCACTGTTGGGTTGAGGAAGTCAGCTGGGAAAGTGGTGATCAGGGGACTCTGTTCTCCAGCGGAAGTCCTGCTCCCTAGCAATCTCTTGGACTTGCAGGCCATTTATCTAGCATTTAAGGGCTCCTACCACATCAAAGGGTACAAAGTGCAGGTTCTCACGGACAACATCAACGCCATGTCATAATACAACAAGCAGGGCAGAGTGAGGTCCTAGTTCTTGTGCCAGGAGGCTCTGCGCCTCTGGAATTGCCTGGAGCAATAGGGCATTTCCCTGGCTGGGTATCACATAACCCGTGGTTTCTGATCGATCATGAATGGAGTTGAAATCTTCTGACCGCGGAAAGAGCACTGGCTAGATCTTTTCTTCCACCTTTGAGAACACGTAGTGGCAAAGGTTTTGCATGTTCGAGTTTCTGCAAATACACAGCCTTGGAGATTATTTCCCGCTGGAAAGAAACACAAGACTCCTGTACGTCTTCCTACATGTGCCTCTCTTGAGTTAGGAAAAAGATCTGAAACAACTGGGCCCAAGTAGTCATTATAGTGACTCTGGTTGAGCCAGGAGAGTGTGGTACCCACAACTTGATATGGACAACTGCCCTCTGATCAAGCTCCCTTTTCGAGAGGATCTCCTGTCACAGCAGCAGGGCAGGCCTTTCGCTTGAACCTGCGCTTTCTACTCCTTGCATGGAGATTGAGTGGCAGCAGTAAATTCCGTATGATCTGCTGCCTGAAGTGGTAGATGATCCTCCTTGCTAGACTCCCTTCCACAAAGTCAATTTATGCCAGGCACTGTGACATATTTGTGGCCTGGTGTGGATTTTGAAGGAGACCCTTCACAAGCCAAACTGTCACTTCACTTGTTCTCCTGTTCATTTTCTGTGTGGCTCTACAAGGGCTTGAAATGGACACTATTAAAGGTGAATTATATGCCCTTTTGGTCTTTCTGCATTTACCAGATCAGCCATTCGTGTTTAAATCACCTGTTGTGGTGTGGTTTATTAAAGGTTTGACACATGGTTCCTCCCAAACTGTTTGTGACGCCACAGTGGGAGTTTAACATGATCTTGACATTTCTCAATTGTATACCTTCCAGCCAGTGCACATGCTGACTCTAATGAATTCCTCTTTGTGATCACTTCAGCTTGTCGCTTGAATGAACTCCAGGTCCTATGTCTCCATTTTTACAGACAATCTTGCGCTGAGGACTTAGACGGCATTCTTGCCTAAAGTTATGCCTCCCTTCATGTTGGGCAATCCATCACCATACGCGCATTTTTTGCCCCCTCTTCACCCCATGAAAGAGGTGGAGAGGCTTCATCAGATGGACCACAAAAGGCCTTTACACTTTTACATTGATCGTACCAAGAAACGTGTGTATGATCTGCTTTCTGTGAGGTTTTCAAGGGTGAATAATGGGAATGCTGTGCAGAAATGGACCCTGTCAAAGCGGATAGTACTTTGCATCTAGAACTGCTACACACTGGCCAAGAAGCGGCCTCTGGAAAGAAGAGCCTATTTCACCAGGGCCAAGACTGCTACCATTCCATTGACGCACAGAGAGCCTATCCTTGACATCTGCCAGGCTACGAGGTGGGCGTCTGTGAACACTTTCACAAAGATTAACTGCGCTCACAACCCCGTCAGCCAGGAAGAACATTTCACTCTTTCTGCTTAAGTATCTTTTCTAAGGTAAAGAGTTATGGTTGTAAGGATCCATCAGAAGAAGTTATTTACCTTCAGTAACGAATTTCTGATGGATAGTCTATTTGAACATGGATTCCTCATCCCCCTACCCCCTTCTCCCCATTCTGTGGTTTGGCCTCTCTTTAACATCTAAAAAGGTCCTAATTTAGGAATGTGTACACTAGTGCCAGCATTTGTTTTACTATCTGCATCTGAGAGTGTGCAAAAAGTCGAGCAGGAAACCAATATCGGTGTGCAGTAGGGACGCTTGTATGCTGCTCTACTCTACGCACAGGAGCATTGTTGATTTTCGTTTTGGAGTATCCACCAGAAAGAGTGTTAGCAAAGGTGAGTAACTTATTCTTCAATTCATTTCCTTTAAGTGGCTCTTAAGGTGTTTCATGGGCAAAGATTATGTAAGCTTACTTCTATGGATTACATACTGCTAGAAAGAAAAAACACAATAGCATGGAAATGTTCCCCCGTGAAGGCACACTGGTGCAGGGTCACCCTCTGGTCCATGGGTCCGAAGACTAATAAAAGGGAGATCTGCACTGGAGTGAAGTTAAACAAACCAAGTTTATTAAACACTCATGAGCGGGACAGCGCCTGAACAACACCCTCGTGTGTTATGTGAGGAAGTACATTGAATGCAAAAACCATCACTCTTATATACTGTTTGTTGCAGTGTAATCGCATGGGAAGGAAAACTGAAGGAAACAAGTTTAAGCACGGAAATAGCTATAGGCAAACAAGAGCAGATGGGTGACCAGGAGATAAGGAGGGGGAGTAAGGAATTTTATGTCTGCAATAAGCAATCATTTGATAACATCTGAGATGAGGTGCACCGGCAGCTGCAGCCCCTCAGCACGTACACCAGTTTGACCATGTCAGAGAGGTCAGCTAAAGTTAAGGACACAGGCTTGGTGAAAAGGCGAACAGCAGAGAGTAAAATGAATATGATAAAGTAAAATGGACATGACCGTCAAAATGGCTGCCTCTTATGCTAACATAGAATTTACACTTTTCCACACTAGCAGTCAGAGATTCCCTTTCAAAATTTAATACCATGCTCCTACTTTTTGTTACTTGTCGACAGCAGTATTAAGTCTTTGGTGGCTTAGTCCTACTGCAGTGGTCTTCAAACTTTTTAGTGCTGCACCCCCCAAAGTAAAAAAATAACGTTAATTGAGCCCCCCCTCAGAATTTTCCACAATTATTCAATTACATTGGCAATGTTTAAATGTATCTTGACTTATTTAAACAAAAGACATATTTAAAAATTGTAGGTAATTTCTGTTACTGTTTTAAAAATGCAACCAAATACATGATTCCCAGACATACTATTCTGGTCAGGCAGGCCTTGTCTATGTGCACAAGTTTCCACAGTGTGATTATTAGAAATGGGGATGGGGGGTTTTAGAAGAATATTTGGAGTCCCTTCCCTTTTGACACCTTCTCCCAGCCAGCTGTAAATGGCAAAAGATGTCAGTGATGGCCCATTACAGAGCGGGTTCCTGCTCCTCATTTTTCCCTGCTTAAAATAAAGCACTCCAATCAGCATAATGATTGTTTTGACCACAGCCTAGTGCCCCCGCTGGGATAACTTGAGGCCCCACAGTTGGAAGACCCCTGCACTACAGGCACGTGTCATGATTTTAGATATGTGCACTTTACCAATTCAGAAATCATGGAGTGAAGGTTATGTTTCTCTGTGCGCCAGGTCGGGATTGAAAACCAAAGTGTTCTGAGTCAGATGGTACTGGCTCTTCATTGTCATATATGAAATATAGTCTGTGTCCATAGTTTTCCTATTGCAAAAGATTTCTTTTAGGCATTCAGTGCAAGTATTGGCCCTTGGTGTCACAGAACTGGGATCAGAATCCGGGCACGCGTCGGGGGTGCACGGTGTCCATCCACATTTTCACAGGGTGAAAGACGTTCACCCTGCCAAGAATTTGGGCCCCACTCTATAATGTGCTGAACTCGCCCGGTGTAATTTCCAAACACAGGGACACTTTCAGCAGCGCCTGCACGTTGTCTGCTTTCCACCAGCAACAAGCAACAAAGTGCAGGCGGTGACGTGGCTTTCTTCTTTAAGACTCTTGTTGGGTCCGTAACAAAGGCCGAATTTGAGGGGTCATCAGGCCTCCTTTTGTTCCAGTCTCTTGGCTGGGAGCAGTCAGGATTCTCACACCTGATGCAAATGAAGTGGAGTGGAAACAAAGGCTCATACCTTGTTAGCACTTTACATATACTTAAGAGAGGCAGCTTTTCACTTTGTTCAGTCCTTGTTTAGGAGATATGCATGCACTGTAAAAATATCAGATGTGTTGGTCTTTCCCAGTATTTACACAAAGCAAATTGCATTTACATAGAGCTTACTTCCCCTGAGGAGGCGTTGAAATAATTTAAGTACCACCATTTTTTCTTGTATAGCCCTACTCATTCTAATGCAGGGTGTCAGAGCGCTTTACATCAACACGTGCATATTACATTTACAATAAATTATATAAGTTTGTAAATTAATGTATAGGATGTGTTACATAAAACTGGGGGATTGCAAGGCCTAGATGTCACATATCATCTTCCATATCTCGCTGTGCTATTATCCGTGCAATGCACTACAACGTGCACGATACACCTGCTAAACTTATATGTGAGGGCTTTATATCTGATGTCACTCCTTGTGATGCCACTAACTGTAAATTCGTGGCTTGTGATGCCACTTTCTAAGATGTCAATTCATGTGAAACGATGTGTGATGTCGTGCGCCATGATTTTGTGCGCCGTGATGTCCACTTGCATACTGCCAAACTAGGTCCGTCCTCCACTTCTTTTTTTAGGACTTGTGCCCTGATCAGAATACTAGGGTGGACGCTACGGGATGTTGAACTGTCCTCTCTTTCCCCCGCCGATATTTTCCTCACCCAGTTCCCGAGGGCTGCTGTGGGAGAGTGACCGCAGTGTCTCCCGGCCTGCCTGGGTGCACAGACAACGTGAACCTTCCACTTGCCGCCATGTCTGCTCCAGCGAGTGCTACGGAGGAAGACCTGCCGACTTGTGCTGGCTCTGCCTTTGCTGTGGCCCAAGGGTCGTGACCCTGTACCATGGACTGGAGGAAAGAATCCTCCACCTATGAGTGCTTCCCCAACCTGATCGAACTTCCTTTGCCTGCACGGCTGCAGTTTGCATGGGCCTGAACAAGCAAGCCCCTGTGACAGCAAGAGCGCTGCTCGTCTCTGTGTGTTGGGAGACTGAGCACCGGCGCTTGGAGGTTCTAATGCACGTCACCTCCGATAATGCGGATGGCAGAGCGCCCGACTGAGAACTTGATTTTGGTTGGACTCTGAGCTTATTGCAACACGCTTCTAGAACTGCCTGGTAAACGCATTCAGAGTGACCTTCGGATCACAAATCCCAAGAAGGCTGGCCCATTTCACCAAAGTTAGCCTGCACCTGCGTTTCAATCTAAAGCTTGTGCTTGTCTGTGCAGTAAACCCCGTAGCATCCATAGAATACTTTATATGAGAGCTGCATATTCATTGTATGTCATATTGAGTTGAGGTGTGCTTAAAGTACTTCTCTTTTCCTTAAAAAACGCGCCGTGCTGGACATTAAGGTATTGTCTATGTTTTAAACTGCTGGATTTCGGAGTCTCTCTCCCACCACATTACATCACTTCCTTCCACTGCTACCCTCGCTACCATGAGTGACGTTTGGTAGGGGTTTTCTTGGCCCAGTTTGCAGACGGACACAAGAGGCAAATGACCCCCACCACCAGAGTTGAGGTCCAGGAGCCCCTGCCTGCCCTGATTGCCAGATGGTCCAATCAGTCGTTTAGAAGGGTGTCTAGAGTTTGTACTATACCATATTTGGCAATTATTAACAAACCCAATAGGTCTGTTTTTTTTGCATAACCTGCTTTATATGTTGTTTAAAAATAAACTAATATAATTACATGTTGCTATTGGCACGGTGAGGGGGAAACTGGATGTATGGTGTGGTGCTGTAGTGGATGGTAATGCAGGAGTGAAGGATGTTAGTGCTGGGGTCTGGTAGTGCTCTTCCGCGGCATGTCACTGTGAAATATGGCAATTAGTGTTGTGCAAGGGTCATATGGAAGGACCAGCCTGTATAAGTGGGGAGTGGGTTTGAGATGCTACTCTGCCGTACGTATAGGGACACTAATGAAAGGTGCTGACCCATTCCATACCTCAGTAGCAGTAGATGTGTCTTACATAGCTGGTAAAACTGGCTCTTTACATAGTAGGAACCCTGCACATCTCTCCCGTTTGTAATCTACATAGGGCTTCATTCACAGCAATGCAAGAATTGAAAAATGAGCTCTGTACATTGCTCTTCAACTCGGTCTCTAAATCCACAGTTAAAATCCTGACTTTACTTTTTGCTGGTGAGATACTCCCATCTCCAGTTATTTGTCCGGTTGCGTGCTGTCACAGCTTGGCTATAGTTGTCTTTCCAAACATATTATTCTCTCATTGCATCTCTGGAGCTGCAGTTTCTTTCTCTTCATTCATCACATCAGATAACTTGAAGAATGCAATTTTCAACCCAGTAGAATTTAGTAGCTTAGTCTAGTGCGATTTGGGGTGCGCCGTTTCTGGCATCCTGAAGACTGAAAAGAGCAAACTTGGGTTCTAGTACTTGCTGTGAGTCTGGCCAGTGCATTGTTGATACTTGCTGCATTTTGCATAGCCTCACATCAGATCCCAGGTCTTCCTGTAGGCCAGAACCCTTCGCTGTAGGAGATGATGTGCGTTTGCCTATGCATGTTTGTTTTGACATTGTCATCTAGGAATGTCTTTTTCTTTTTCTTTGGGGAGAAAACCGATCCGAACTGGCCTCTGTTGTGTCCTCATGCCTTTGAATGCATGGACCGCAACCTCGGAATGTTTTTTCATAAAGAAAAAAAGCATTAGAAGGGCCACGTGTGAGTGTGTGTGTGTGTGTGTGTGTGTGTGTGTGTGTGTGCCTGCATTGGAATGCACCTGCAGCTATTTTGGCACCTTTTAACAGAATTTAGTTTCTTATGCCAAGATCTTTTCAAAACGTAACTTTAAAAAGAGTATATGTAGGAGTCTTAAAAGAAAGAAGTGAGTGGCATGGTAGCAGCTGCAAAACACCCTCCGCCCCCAACGAAATGTTACATGGGAGCAATGGATGAGTGGATTTGGGATGGAAAAGAAGAAGCATGCGGCTGGGAAATGAGAATGTGTGAGCTGGGTAGAGATCATAAAAGTCATGCGCTCCCATCGTGTACTAAAAATAGCGAAAACAAGTTCTGATGTCAACAGTGGAAGAATGCAGCTCCTTCAGTCACAAACTTAGCTAAAGAAGATACACTCCAGGGACGGATTCAATGCAACAATAGGGACGAATACCATCCAATAAGATGCAGGGAACTGAAATAGACCTGAAAGCCACCCAGTAATCAGCAGGGAGTTGACCCAATGCCCCCTCTTTCTCTTGTACTGTGGCCAATAGATAAAGCACGCAGTTCAAGCGGGCTGTAGGCCAGAACTAAAACTTGATTCTGCTCTAGAGAACACTGCAGGATACTCTCCATGGAAGTGCAAGCTCCAAACTTTTTTCTGAGCAGAACCTGTTTTCCAATTCCTGTTTTTATTTTATTACGTAAGTTGCAGATTTCTTTTAGCTATAACTTCTTACGAAGGTCTATATACCTATCTGCACTTTCTGTAAGGAAGGAAAAGACATTCTCATGCTTTGTCCAGCAGTCGATCCTGCCTTACCGCTGCGGCCCAAAGTGTTGCTTTCAGCGACCATCTCATGTCTAATCGCCATAGTATCTTTTATTTTAAACTTTGAGATGTTATAATTTAGCCGCTTCACAGAATAATACAACAATCTACTGTCTCTAGACTGACCTCAGTGTGCAGCGCTACTCCTGCTTGTTCGCTTTTTTGGACTTTCCATTTTATATTTAGTTTTAGGTTTCTGCCCCGTCAGAATAAATTACCCTCTCACTTTGTGCACCCCGCCCCCTCCAAATAAACCCACCTCATCCTTACATGCTTCTAATGCAGGAATTAGGTCTGATGAAGCTTGGGCCTGTTACAAACAGCCACAGCCTTTCCTCTTCCACCTGCGACGCTGTTGGAGGGGTGATGATCGAGATTGTGAATTGTAACTTTTCTTATTTATGCATTTATTGGTGTTTTTTCAGTCGCCCGAGTTGCTCAGAGGCTGCTTTAATTTTAGAAATGTTATTTTACATCAATAGTCTGAGAGAAAGGGGGCGCCCAGTAAATAATGTAGTTGCAGAAAGGCCTCTCATTGCTTCAGAATGTAGATTTTTTTCGGGGGATTATTTGCACTCCACTGGACTGGTGTTATTGTCATTGTTGCATGCGATTTAATATACATTTTCTCATTATGTGAATTTCATACACTATGTACTGCATGTAAAAATCCTCGGTTTAGGACTTTGGTTGACTTTGGAAAGAACCCAATGCAATGATTTTTCAAGGCTGGTAAATATTTGCTGTTGACTTTGGGCCGAAGTTTACTGTGTATTCATCAAACGAAGTAGCTTACCTTTGTACAGCCAAAGTCACGGAGTAAGTAAGTACGTGCAAAGTTACGTCAAAACCAAAAAGTGTTAATGATTAGCATGTGTGACTAGAAATCAATAATACACTTTTTCATCATGTTTACATTCACTTGGAATTTTATCCAATGTGGACAGCAATGATATGCTCTCTCTGGTAATTCGTGTGATCTAACTCTATAAAATAACCTTCAAACTCCTAAACTCCTGTGTGTGTACCCATGGGAGCAGAGAAACCAACAGATGTCCTCTGGTAGTAGGGTGGGTGTTAGAAATGGGGTCTATAGTTGGCAGAGGTATGCACCCTGTCCAAGGAGGGACCCACAATCCTAGTCAGGGTAAGTAAGTTGCACAGCAAACCTAATCCATGCTCACTGCCTTGGTAGCTTGGCACAGAGCAGTCCACTTTATCCACAGTCGCAAGTTGTAAAGTATTTGTGTACAAACACACAGTGAAACCACTACACAAAAGTACTCCACACCAGTTTAGAAAAATAGCCAATATTTATCTGAGTAGAACAAGACCAAAACAACAAAATTCCAAAAATACACAAGTCAAGATATGAATGTTTAAAAATGCAGTGTTTAGAAGTCTATAGTTCCAAATGGGGCTATCTGGTAGCACTTGACCAGGACAAATCCAAACGTTCAGTCCGACCATGATGGAACGTGGGCCTTCTACTGGAATCATGCAGATTCCCTCACAGTACCTTGAATGCATCGAAAATCAAAGACCGTGCATGGCGCAGAGGAGGTGAGGTGTCGTAGTTGCAAATGATGCATCTGTTCCTCAAGGTGGTGCATGGTAGTTGAGCTTCCTATTAAGGTATGATGCGTTGTGCTTAGGATTTGAGACGTCAGTTGCTTGTGCAAGACCTCTGTTCTTGAAGACGCCCCGGTGTTGATGATGAGTCAATGTCGAAAGCGCGCTGCATTAATTCTTCCATGTCTATGTCGAACCACTGGGCTGAAGGTGCTGCATCAAGCGAAAGTCACGCAGGGCTGGGCCTGCATCAGATTTGGAGTGGTGCATCACGGACTTAAGTGAAGCGGTGCTAGAGACACACAGCGGCTGTTCTTCAGAGTTGCTGCTTCAGCAAAGTCTTGGCTGCGTTGTAACTCACGGTCATTGCTTTGCGCACTCAGCGAGCAGGGGCAACAGCTTTTGTGCAGCCAGCAGCGATGCGTCGAGTGTTGCAGAAACACGGCAGTTCGAAACTAATGCTAGGAGTCGATGTGCGGGTTCTTGGTTGCAGCACCAATATCACCTCCAAGGGCCCAGGAGTGGATTTGGCATCACTTGGCAGGACCGGACTCGCCGCAAAGGAGCTCAGGTGCTGGTAGCAAGATGCAGGTGAAGTCTTTGACAACAAGCTCCTAACAAAGGAGCAGTAATGGGTGGACAGGTTGCAAAAGCACAAACAGGGTCTTAACAATGAAATTCTATGGAACCAACTCAACACGTGTTGGACCCACTCATCAGTGTCATGAACTACCTAAGAAGTATAAACCTCCACAGCCTTATGAGGGACCCATGGTGGAAATGTAACATGTGCTCTCTCTTTTACCATGGCAACACCCAAACCCCCCACACTATGTCACTGACAACTAAGCACCTTAGAGCCATCACATACAAGTACATGTATATCACAACACACAGCCCCTAAGTTAGAAATGACAATTACAAACTCCTCATGCAGCGGACATATGGATCAAACTGCTTGTTCCCTGGACCGCTTCCCACCGTAACCTATATTTATACGTATCTGACACCTGATCTATATTAATTACATTACCACTTTATACTGGTATGAAATGCAGTGCCAACACATGCCATTTACATTTCCCAACTACTGTGAAAATTACTAGTGTGGTCAGTACAGGAAACGTACGTTTCCCAGTGATAACAATATATTCATCATGCAATAGTGTGGGATAATTGACATATTGTGTGTCCCCCCTCACATGCATGCTGCTCATGCTAGTGCTCACATTTTATATGGAACCTGTAATCCCTGACAATATGCTGCTGTGAGCTCCTTTTCAACACTGCCTAACAGCTATTGGTGAATCAGGACTACATCTCCCATGATACCCTGGCATGGGCGTATGCACGCACCTACCAGGGCTGGGAAAAGCAAAGTGTCAGCTGGAGGTGTACCGTTTTTCAAAAATAAGTTTGTATATGAGACTGAACAAGGCAGCAATGAGTGGAACATAAATGTGTGCATTCTTTAGCATGCACATTTTTCACACAAAGAGAGGGCATATGTGTGTCATGGAGGGTGAATCACATGATAGCCAACATCCTTATACCATGTGCATCTGTATTTGCAGGTATCTCCCTGAGCGGCAAGTATCACACGTTATGTGAATGCTTTGAGTATTTTTGCATGCCATACAAAACAAATGAAACGTAAGACATGTCAATGGGGAATGACATATTTACGAACCCCGTCTTGACAAAAGCCTCGGACCTTTTTAGGCCATGAGTATTGGGCTCAAATAGGTTGATATTTTAGAGTTATAAGACTATTGCATCCTAATAACCTTACATAGTGTTTATTTGTAACCTTCCTACCCACCCCAATAATAAAGGGATACCTTTGGAGTGGGTGAGGAATTCTCTCTTTAAAGTTACGTCCCCTATCCAACTATCTTCGTAAGTGCTCCATGGAATATGGCCGACCACACTGACCTTTTACGAGTCAGGGTGAACCCGATGATGAAACATGCCACTATTAGAGTGGGTAAGGGTTGTGTTTAGAGTCCACAGGTGTGGCACATCACAGATTTCCACTTTTTTCTTTGTGGAGATTCTTAAACTCCACAAGGGATACTCTTTGGTTAATAGAAGTATTTGATTTCCCGGAGACTTCAGCAACAGGAGGCAAGCTCAGTCAAGCCCCTGGAGAACCTCCAAAAGCAGAATGCAGACAGTAAATTCCAGTCTGCTCACTCTAAGGTAAGAAGCAGCAGGACAACACAGCAAAGCAGACAGCAGTTGCAGCCCCCCCCCCTGGCTGCAAAACAGTTAATCTTCCTGGTAGAATGTCCTCAGTCTAGAAGTGTTCCGAGTCGATGATGTCAGAGGTCTAGTACTTATACCATTTTAGCCTTTGAAGTAGGGAGACTTCAAAGAAACGTCTTTGTAGTGCACAAAACCCTTCCCTTCTCTGGCTCTATACATACTACAGGTGGTGGAGACTTCTTTGTGTTGGGACAGGCACTGCTCTATTCAGGTGCAAGTGTCAGCTCCTTCCACCACTTTAGCTCAGGAAGGCCCATCAGCTGGGTGATGGGTCATCTGGGTTATGCAGGGCACTCATCAGGTCTTTTTGTGGGTGATTGTCTAGAAAGAATTTGCAAAGCCCAACTGTCAACCAACTCAGACGTGTATTCTAGGGCCAGGCAGAGAATGGTTTAGTAAGAAAATGCCATATTTCTAAAAGTAGTATTTTCAGACATGCAATTTAAAAACCAACTTCACTAAAACCTGTGTTATTAAATTGTCAGTCCAGAGACACCAAACTCCACTTTTCTATTTTCTCCCAATTGGAAGATAGACTTGTAAGATGTTGAAGGGCAGCTCCAATGCTAACCCGTGGGAGAGATTGGCCTTGCAGTAGTGAAGAATGAATTCAGCAGTTTTTCACTACCAGGCCGTGTAAAACTTAAAAGCACATGTCCTACCTTTTAAATACACAACAGCCTGCCCATAGGGCTAAATAGGGCCTACCTTAGGGTGCCTTACATATAATAAAAGGGAAGGTTTGGGATTGGCAAGTAGGTACACTAGCCTAGTCTAAATGGCAGTTTAAAACTGAACACACAGACTCTGCAGTGGCAGGCCTGAGACCAATTTTAACAGCTACTCATGTGGGTGATGCATCAGTGCTGCAGGCCCAGTAGTAGCATTTGATTTACAGGCATCATGCACTGTACTAGGGACTTATTAGTAAATCAGACATGCCAATCATGGAGAAACCAAATGCTACTACCTTTTAGACACAGAGCACAAGCACTTTAGCACTGATCAGCAGTGGTAAAGTGCCCAGAGTCCTAAAACCAGCAAAAACAAAGTTCAGCACACAGTCATAAACAGGAGGTCAGAAGCAAAAAGACAGGGGAACCTACCCCAAAGTTGCTAGCTCAAACATGTGTCCCTAACTGAAAATGGGGACAACTACCCATCCTGTTAGGAGTTATCTTCCCTAAAGTGGAAGATCCTGGAAGGACAATTAGCGTTGACGTGTTCTGTTCCAGGACTGTGTTCCACCTTAAAGTCCATTCCCTGTAGGGAGATGGACAACATCAACAGTTTTGGATTCTCACCCCTCATCTGTATTAACCATCTGAGGGGTCTGTGGTCTATCTGAACCCGGAAGTGAGTCCCCAACAAGTAGGATCTTAGTTTCTTCAGTGTCCAGACCACAGCAAAAGCATACCTTTCTATTGCGTTTCACCTCTGTTCCCTGGGAAGTAACCGCTTAGTAATGAAGGCTACAAGTTGATCCAGGCCATCTTTGTTTAGTTGTGAAAGCGCAGCCCCCACGCCATGCTCTGAGGCATAAGTCGGTCCCATGAATTACTTGGAGAAATCTGAAGCCTTGAGCATGGGCGCCATGCACATGGCTTCCTTCAGGGTGTCAGAAGCAGTCTGGCACACTTCTGCCTGCATCATCTGATGTGGCTGCTTCTTGGAAGTTGGCTGTGTCAAGAGGGCAACAATGGTGCTGTATCACAAGATGAATCTCCTGTAATAACTGGTGAGGCCTAATAAGGCTCTTACCTCTGCACCATGGGGGTTGGAGAGAATTGGCACCCAGAACCACTGGACTAGACCAAGGGCTGTTGGCGGACTCAATAACTCCTAACTCCAACATCTTAGTGACTTCCTCTGTGATGCTGGCCCTCACTCTGTCAGATAACCTGTTCGTTTTGTGCTCAACAGGATGGCTGTCCCCAGTATCAAGGTCATGAGAGCACCAATGGTTGAATCTCTTCACTGACCCATGCTGCTCTTTGGAAGGCAGGAGGTCAGGGAGAGGTTCATTCTACTTTTCCACCCCATAATCACCAATAGCATGGTCAACTATGACCTGCTTTCAAAATGTGGTTTGAGGCTTTCCAAATGCAGGACCCTCTAAGGGTTCCTAGGAGTCTGCAAGTCCACCAGGTAGGTGACGTCACTCTTTCACCTTAAATGAGCCAGACTATTGGCCATGTAGGGCATGAGGCTCTACTGACGCCATCATCCATGCCTCTTGACCAGGCTGAAAACTTAATTTCATGTTGTTCTGCCTAGCTTCCAGATTCTGCTGGGTACGTTTCCAGAAGCATACGGTCTGATTTCTGTAGGCTAGTAACGGACTACATCCTGGGGTGGCTTCTTGGGAATTAACTCCCAGCCCTACTTCACCAAATTGAAAGCTCCTCTCACAGGTAGCTCATGCAGAAGTTCATATGGGCTGAAGCCAACCCCCTTTCTGCATACCTTCCTATAAGCAAACAGAAGGCATGGTAAGAAGGCATCCCACTTACGCCTCATGGGTTCCGAGAGGCTCCTAATCCTGGATTTCAGGGTTCAGTCGAACCTTTCAACTGGTGGTAAGGCATGGAGAACTTGTAGGTAATTCCACCTGCCTTTATGTTCAAGGACATGAAGTTGGTACCGCCTCTTTAGTGAAATCCACACTGGGTATAGAACCCCATCAGAGCTGGGGCCACTCGCCAGACAGGTAGCACAGGACACGCAGAACACATCTGAGGCCTTCCTCATTTGGGGCCAATAGAAGTGGATGACAAGCCTGTCAAAGATCTTGTCCTGCCCCAAATAACCTGCCGAAGGCACAGCATGCGACAAACCCAGTAGAAAGGCTCTGAAGCACTGGGGTATCACCGACACACAGGCTGCCCCAGGTTCAGCAACCTTAGGCTCGTTCTATAGGTGATCATTCTGCCAATAGATTGGGTGAGTTCCAGAGGTATCACCAGCTGCCTAGACCTTGGCCTGCTTCTGAAGACTCACAACAGTAGGACACTATTTCTGCACTGCTCAGAACTTCTCTCTGGAGGTACTTCCATCCTGCTGCCACTGGGACAGCTCAGGCAGTTTCCCCAGTTTGGCCAAATATTGACACCTCCGTTCTGTGGTGTCTCCACTTGGGTTCAGCCTCCACCCAGACCGTGGGCATCTCAGGAGCAGGTTTCCTGTACTCCTTACCCTTACCTTCATAGTAAAGACTTGGGTGACTTTCAGGCTCCAGGTCCTTCTGACCACTTTCACCTGCTGCCATGGACCATGTGATCAGGCACATCCACTCGGGCAATCCCAACATCTCCAAGCATGACCTGAGCTCCACCTCCACCTCCTTCCAGGCCGTATGCTAAAAGTCCTTGCCCATCAGACAATCCACAGGCATGGATGGGCTCACAGCTACTCTTAAGGAACCTGAGACCCCTCCCCCCCCATTCAAAGGTAACCTCAGCCGCCAAACATTGGCTCTCACTGTTGTCTACAGCAACTACTTGGTGGACGACATTAGGGACCACCTGCTCTAAAGACATCAGATGACATCTGACAGTTGTCATGCTGGCTCCTGTGTCTCTCAGAGCCTCCACCCTCTTCCCATTGACAGTCAACCACTGCCTGTACTCCCTGGTGCTGTCAGGTATGAGGGTTCTCCAGACCATCTCGCTGTCAACTAGGGTCATCTCAGATGCCCCCCAACTCATTAACTGGGACCAAGTCCTCCCCAAGCGCCACATTGGCCATCCCCTGGGTGTGCCCACCAGTGGGGAATTGTGTCCGCTTGGGACACTTGGGATCCCCTCTGAAGTGCCCTTCCTGATTACATTCAAAACACCTCAGGGGTCCCTTCACTGCAGGATTTCCTGAAGGGAGCCAACTATTCTTTTCAACAGGGAGTTTGGAATCCTTACCATGCAAGATAGTTTGGGGCCCGTTTAGAAAAATTCCTTTTATTTATTGCTCCCCCCCCTATTCTTCAGTTGGGAACCCATCCCACCTTTGGCTAAGTCTCCCACATACAGCTTTTTGTGGTCCCTGGGGTTGAGCCAACTGTTAGCCTCCTTAGTAAGCTTCCTGGGGTCAGTAAGCTTACTGCCTATCAAGTGCTGGTGCAGCTGTGCAAAACAAAGACTAAACTGTGTTCTTGTTCAATCAAATTGCCCAGTCCCTGATAGTCTGTTACCTCACTGCCCTTCACCCAACCACCCAAACACTCTACTCATGCCTGGAAACCAAGCTTCTCACTTGTCCTAAACTTCTGCCTGTATTTATCTGTGGTCAGACCATATCTCCTGATAAAGTCTTCCTGCATGTCGGAGTAACTTAACTGGAATGTTAGCCCTAGAGTCAATAAGGTGTCCCTTCCCTTCACTGCAAAATGCTTCCACAAGCCCACACCAATCTCGATCAGGGACCCTATACATATATAAAGCTGCTTCATAGCACTGAAACCACTGGTCTGTGTCATCTCCCACTTAATAATCAGCCACCACATTCTTGGTTATATGTACTTTTCCCTGAACCTGTACTGAAGAAGCGCTACCACCATCTGTGCTGGACTTGGCTTTTAAATCCAGCTCCTTCAAGCTCTGTTCCTTAGGTAGAAGCATCTTCTCCTCCAATACCAATTTATCTTTTTCCTTATCGACTTTGATTTTGGCAGTATCCATCCTCCGCTTCCTTTCTTCCTGCCTGTCTTTCAACTCTGCTGCAGACAGGCTCTTGGATGAAGACTACTGCCAGCTCTGGAGGGAGCCCTTTGATCATTCAGGCTGCCCCCCCACCCCACAGGCTTTGCTGGATCCTGCAGCCTTTCCGGATGCCCGCTTGGATCCTCCCCTACAACAACATAATGCTCCTCCTTTCGGTGTCCATTTGCATCTCTGGTACTGCAGCTACTCTTTTTGCTTTCTTCACGTCATCACCAGTGTAAATGAGCTACAATTTACTGTAGTTCTTCTACGTGTTTAATAAAGCTTATTGGAATAAAGTGCTACAGACCATAGATACTCCCTTATCATCTTGAATTCAACCACCTGTTCACTAATCAAACCATCTCACGCAGAAAGGCGATGACCCTTTACCCTGATAATCACAAAACTCGCCCAGTGTCAAAGACCACTTTAAATAGACAAGCGTTGTCAATTGACCATGTTTTTTCACGTTCCGCAGGAGTTGAGCTACTGTGCAACACGATTTAAGAGAAAAGCGATATGACGCAGTCAATGCTGACCGCATTGTAGCAATTTTTTTTTTTTTTTTACTTTAAGCCATGTTGCAGCGGACCTCAAATGCTGTGCAACATGTGAAAAAAAAACATTGACAAAGCCAATAGACTTTGCATAGGCGAAACCTGTTGGCTTTGCCAGTGTTTGTTAATTTTTGGTTTCTTGGGGCTCGGGACTCAGTCGTTTTGAATCTCAGATACTGGAGTTTGTCTCCTCGGGTGACCTAATGTGAAACCAGAGCAGAAAATAGGCAAGAAGTAGAATAACTTGGTATTAAATGAGATTAACATTTATTCTGTATTCAAACCCCAGCACAGATATTTAGGAACATAGCAGAAGAGTAATAGTAAATACCTTACAAGTAGCTCTGTCTTGCTGTCTTCAACCAAGGCTTGTCTTTATTTACACTTGTGTTGCCAGTTTGTTTGATTATTCCATGTATACTACTTGTATAGTCAACATGTGAATTAATCATAGCATTTGAGGGTACCTTCCTATAAAGTATTTTGGAACCAAGATTAAGAGCAAATTGTGGTCAATGCATTCCCATGAGCGCATATCTTTAGCACAGTTCAAGCTCTTCCCAAGGCTTGATGTAGAGTTGTCACTTTTCCTAGATTTTTACTTGTCATGTTACATTCCAGAAAGCTGTGAGTGGTTGATGTTGTAGCAGAATGTGATGTTGCCTAAAATGGGAATGATTCATTGTAGCCAGAGGGATAGGTGGAGAGTTGAGAGGGACGGGGTCTGACTAAGCGTATAGGAGAGTGGCTTCAGATAAATGGGATGAGCACCTGAGAAGTCTGGAAGTAGTAGGGAAGCTTGGTGTGGGGAGCAAACAGAGCCATGTGAAGTGGTTAGTGAATGCAAGGAAGGCTGCATTCGCTCATTGCTTAAGAGATTAAACTTTCAATCAACCTGCCCGTTTTCCATGACCCATCTAATGGTAGCCAAATCCTTTCTCATTTGCGAGTCTCCACATCCGGCTTCATTCCAGGTTCATCCCTCTCCCAATGCATACTCGGTTTCAAGATCAGTTGCATGGGATGCTCCACTATCCTCACTTTTTACAGGCTGGTATCATGCAGTCTTCCATCTGCACATTTACTCTTCTAATCCTGCAATTTAGACCCTTTGCATTTCCTTTCCGGTAGGTTTTCTACACTCAGCCATTCTTCCAGACCTTCTTCAGCTAACCATAGGATCCTGCTCACTCCCGCTGGACCACACCTTCCTTTTTTATGTCTACATGTTTTTATCCATTCCTCCGTTGACTTCAAAGGCCTGTATGTCAATTGGGCCTCAGATTTGGTCTCAAGCTCCTTGTGGTCCCTTCCTGTCTAGTCTCTATTTGGGACTTGGTGCTGACAAAATGGCACCATTCTCCCCCCAAATCCCCCCCCCCCCCCCCCCCCCCAACAAATTCTTCTAGATGCCGTTGCCTCCCACAGTCTTTGGTTGTCTTTTGGCCTTTGATTCTTATGTGTGATGCCTACTGTTATGAAGAACACCTGCCCTCTTGTGTGCAGAGTCTTGTCCTCTTTCGGGTAGAAACCTCTGGGGTCTGTACCTAGAGGTTGGAGAGCCAAAACGTAACCGGGAAAGTTGAGCCAGAGGCCAGTCAAGGGTCCAGCTTGGCTCTAAGAACCTGTGCACGAGACGAGCCTTGAAAATAGTTAGCATGTACATAATGCAACCGATATATATAAATATGATCATGTCTCCACAAACACACAAAAAGTGTATTTCTTTAACATGCGGAAGCATTTCACTATAATACATCCGAGTATATCACTGCATTGAGAGATAATTATTAAGTGATAATTGTCCTCCCATCCCCGTTACATCAATGAACTGAGAGGCAAATCAGTTGTCATGTCTACGCTATAAGTGGGCTAGATTCTTGTTACATATGGAGCAACCTTATAGTCTGTTAAATCATACATAAGAGGTTTTTGTACGGCGCAGATCCTCAATTCACATAATTGAAAGCTTTCATACGAGATAAGGAAAAAAGAGGCTTGGTGAAATAAAATATTTGCCTGGGATCAAACATTTTGGTGGAATGGGGAAGCCAGGATTGATCTCGGGTTTTATGGTTTCACATTATGTAAATCAGCCACTTGATGTGTCACAATTTCTCTCCTTTTTAACATCAAAGGTTTAGACTTTGGCGAGCTTTGTTTTTTAGGTCTCGCCTTTTCCATTGGAAAATGGCGAGAATTCAAGTGCTCAAAATGCTCGTCAAACCAAGGGCTTTTTGGTGCGATTTTCTTTGGGTTCACGTGAATCACGTGACCAAACAAGCACGCGCATCAGCCTCCCTCCCTCCTAATTGCATTTTTTCACGGCCGCCACCACATCAAAGGGCTTCTCCCAGCGTGCGGTCTGGGGCTTCTCCTCCCCTAATTATTCATGGCTGGCCGGTGGCCGGCCGTACTTTCACTTTCCCGGCCGCTCTTGTTCTATTTCTCACACATTTTTTTCATTTATTTTAGTTTCTCACGTTTTTTTCGCAACTTGTACATTCTGCCTTTACCACACTTCTTCCGGGTCGCGTACATGCTTTGAGATTTAAAGCCAGCACGTCAGGGGAATAGTTGTGGTTCATTAAAGCACTGTGCCTCACACAGTTGAAGTTCGGTCTAAAATGCGGGGAAGCTGCGACTACATTGGTAAGCGTAATTGCTTCGTTTTTTTTATTAGTTGATGGCATTTGTAGAAAGCAGATTGGAGCTCCATAGAGCTAACATCAAAGGACACCAGCGGCTCCCTGAATCCTCTCCCCACTCGGAGCCACAGCCTCGTGCCACCCTTCCAACCCCCAGCGACCGTCCGCTCCCCAGCCATCTGCGCAAACCCCCTCCCGCCTCCACAGCATCTCTTCCTGCGCTGCATTTACCCTGCAGTGCCACGGGTATCCCGGTGTCAAAGAGGCAGGAAAACTACATCTGGGGCAACATAAACTCCTTATATCTTGCCCCTCACTGCGCAACCACTATGCGCTCTTGCGCCCGATTCCAAACCGCACGTGGGCCTTCTGCATGCCCCCTCGCTGCTCCCATCTGCAAACAACCCCCCCCCCCCCCCCAGCGCCATGCACTGCCAAAAGGCACTAACCCTCCCACCTGCCACACCATCCCTCCTAAGGCCTACGGCTCACCTAGCCCGCCCCAACCCCCGCCCCCTCACCTCACTCAATGCAGCATCACCTCTCTTCTCCGTAACATTCCCAGGAGAGAGGAGTGTGGCGCAATAGCCAGAGAAGCCAACTAGGAAACTAGGTTATAGTCGCAGCATTAGCTCAGCATCCGTGATTCTGTGCAAATTACATTATACCTTGCCTAAACAATTAACGTGAACTTGTTTAGTGTAACCGGTGCAAATGCAAAGCGCTACAATACAATTGGGTTGCCCAGTATAAAACTGGAAAAAAAAGCGATGTCCCTTGGAACGCTTTTTTACACTTGCGCAAAATAGCGCATTTGCATGTCAAAGTAATATTCACCTCAAGCTCGTTAATTCTGTTGTTCCTTCAGATATGTCATTTATAATGTTATTCGTATAAGCAGTATTTTGGAAATTTGCTTGCCAAAACAAGACAGTTCAGTTTACCCACTTTGTCTGCAATGGGGGCAATAGGGCACAGTACTGCGGAGTTTGGGTGCATTTATTATAGCGATTCTGTGATTGCCTGCACTTGGAGACAGACTGGTCTGCATTTATTAAAGGAATGCTATGATTGCTGGCATGCGGAGATGCTCTAAAGAGGTTTGATTTATTGCTGAGAGCTTCAGAGTCAGCGTTTCACAGCACTTGCAGATTGTCGCAGACTGTGTAACATTTGGCACAGGCGCATCAAGAACTCCTTTTACTCCCACAAAGGAAGAAAGCTTCCAAATAATTAATGGAGAGTGATGCGCACCAGAGACCAAATCATTGCAAACTGAAGGCCTGGGTGATGATAACAATCTTATCTGTTTTCTTTAGACAGAAGAATGTGTCACATGGGCCGACATGCATCACCACCACCAGTGATGTTCCCTCTCCAATCCCACAGACTATCTGAAACAGGTGTCCAACAATGGTCCTGAGAGGCTGGACCCATAACTCCTTTTGAGGATCATGATGATTTATGTTGAAACAGTTAATTTATTGTATATGAATGGATCTTATGTGAATATTCTCAATCGCTGGCCCTCGTGGGCTTACGTTGGACACTCCTCTTCTAATGCTAACCACTACCCCACTCAGTGAAAACTAGCATTAGCCAAGCCTACAGGCCTTGTTTTTCTTTGTAGTTACTGATCCGAGTTGGAGCGATAAAGGAAACAAGCATTTGCAATGCAATAGGTCTCGCATTCACGAGAGTTTGAGCTATTACAATTGCAAATAACAGTGCCTTTTATTTTTGTTTTCATTTTAAAAACATAAAGGGCTTTGTCATTTACAAAACCAATAGCTCCAACTTTCCGACTGCGAGACCTATTGGCAACGCCAGTGCTTGTTTATTTCTTGCCGCGTGGGGGTAGAGCTTGGTGGCAATAAAAGCTACATGAAAGCTTGGCTCGTTTTGGGCTCTAGCTAATCCAGGCATCTGGTTCGAGCTGTCAGTGACTCGCCCACCTCTACTTATACCATCATCGCTTACCTTGTTAAAGACTCCTTCTTTGGGAGCTGCAGTAAAAGTGCTTCCCAAGGCTTGTTGAAGAGTTGTCACTGTTCCTAGATTTTCACTTGTCATGCTACATTCCAAAACGCTATGAGGTGGTTGGTTTTGTAGCAGAATGTGCTGATAAATAAAATATGGAAATAAGGAATGATGCGTATGAGCCAGAGGGGTAGACCGAGAGCCAAGAGAAGAAGGTGTCTACATAAACATATAGGAGACTGGCTTCAGAAGGATGGGATGATGATCATTTATAGGGAGTCCTTCCGAGAAGTCTGAAAGTGGAAGAAAAGTGTTGTCTGGAGCAAAAGGAACCATATGAAGTTAGTGAGCGAAAGGAGTGATGCATTCACTCATTGCTCACCAACTTTTTTAGATTGAGCGTACGAAGCGCATGCGCTGTCTCTGGAGACATGGAGTATCGGCTCTGGGGGTTTTCAGCACGCTCATCACTTCTTATTGTTCCTTCATGTGACTTTCAAAAGGCCTTGTTTTTCAGAGGTCAATCCTTGCTATTTGTTCCTCCTTCTTCTCAGTTGTTTCCTCACATGCTACTGCCCCTCTTACACAAATATTTTTGCATCTGGACATTTACTTTTTATCTCGGGCACTATTTTTTACATTGGTTTCTGGGCATAACCCCAGCACACGTGCCTTCACTCGCTGTGTTCCTGTTTTCGATCGGAATTTAATTTGATTTCAGCATTGTTTACATTCAGTTACAATTGTTATGCGCTATACTTATGATAATACTTTTTTTAAGCATCATGAATTTATTTGGTTTTGTTTGTTGTGGCTCAGCATGTATCTGCAGTAACACCATTGGTTAACTTTGATTACAATTAAGCTCTAGTTCGACTGCAGTGAGCAATGATTGATCTTTTATTGTATTTTAAAATGTATTTGTTTCATCTATTAATGGTATTTGGGTATCTAATCTAACCTGAGCAACTACTCAACATTACCAGACAGGCAGATTGCAACGGCGACTGCTATTTAACTGTGGTAGGATCATACAAGAGTCCTTCCTCTATCTCCATAGCCTCCAAACAGACCTGCAACTGTTTGAACATATGCCAGACTAGACGTTTTTCGGGCTGAGATACACTGCGGGCGCAAGCTTAGACTGCTATGTCTGTCACCTTTGCATGCTTAGGAGTGTCCTAGGTTTTTCTTTTTCAGATTGCTCACAAATCTTTCATAAGACCTGCGGGTCTGACACAAGGATCCCATCACACTAAAAAACTATTTAAAAAAATCTGTAGTCTATGGAAGATGTGACTAATTTTTACCAAGTGCAGAGTGTGACAGTTCGATGAGAGTTATGAGGTTAATCCAGAGGACTGGCAGTCCCTGTAATTGAAGCTTCTCCAGCAAAAGGCCTCATCCCAGTCCTCAATGGCACTCATGTTTACTCATTTATCTGTCACCCAGAGTTTCATTCTCCTCATCTTCCCAATCCGTGCAAGAGCAGTAAAGAGGTCTAGCCACAACCAATCTATTTGATATCACTTATCTGAGTCCATTTCCTTCCAGCCGCCTTCTGGGTGTTCCCTTTTTAGGTCTCGTGCCTAGCGTTGCAGTGCGCAGCATTGCTCGCGCAGGGAGAGACCTCATGTACGGGCTTCAGAAAGCTGACCACACGCTAGTGCGTGTACTTTTGTTGTTGTCGGCTGCAATTGGCTTCTTGATGCTTTTTTTAAAAAAAGCCAGCACGCAACTGGGCAAAGGCGGGCGCATGTCCCGCCTTTGCTCCGCCCATTCCCATTGGTGTCCATTACGCGCTGCAGCGGCACATAAACAGGCTCCTCGAACCTCGCTCCTCTGTGGTGCACTCGCACCACTGTTTAGATTCCCGCCCCCGCTCATTTGTGGTGCGTGCGCACCACTGGTTTAATTTCAGCACGAAAGGGGCCGGGGAGATGCTGCTGCAGCAGTGTGGCACCATACTTTTATAGATGCTTTAACTGCAGTGTGAGTAACCAATTCTTCAACCCTATTTTCTATGGCCAGATTTAGCTTTGCTGCTAATAAGTTCAAATAATCGAGCCATGGATTGTTCCCAGTAGTGAAGATAGGTTTTAAGACCGCTTTCTTTTAGTTCTTGGGTGCTAAAATCATCTGAAAAAAGTATTTTGTATCCGTGGCCATGCATTCCAGTTTTTGTGTTACGAGGCCGAACTCCAAGCAAATCAAAGTGTTCCACGTGGGTGGAGGTAGATGTAGGATTTGCTTATACCCCATACATTGTGTTTTGTCAATTCTGACCCGTGTGTGCCAGGAAGCGCTTGTTTACGTTTACCACTCGCTCACCCTCCTTTCCTACAGCTGCTTTGGACATTGCGCTTTATCGACCGTTTTATATTTCTAATAAGTGAGCAGCGACATCGACCTTTGAATTAAAATATGGTAGCAGCACCTCATGTGTGGCTGTTTCATATTTACAAAAAGCGCCCACTGCAACATAGCACTTGAAATATTATGTTTTTGTTTACAGTGAAATACACCACTACGCTTCAAACTTAACAAGGCGGTTGTGTCCCTTTATTTTATGCTGAGCTGCTCGCCTACATAAACTTTTACAAAAAAATGTTTTCCCCCAACAGTGCGCCATGCTGCACTTTAACTTTAATAATGGCGTTTCATCTTGAACAACTTTAACTATGGCAGCCGCGCGCCTTTCTTTAGTTGTGCACAGCTCACCTTAAAAAAAGAAAAAAAAACTGAAATGGAAATTCAGTCATCACAAACAAATCAGTATTGCTTACTGACGCCATCTTTGTTCTTTAGTGTCACTGGATCAATTGCCCGGGATGAAAGCACAAAGTTGTAAACCGGTTTATTAGCTTTTCTGCCATCTCTTTCAAAACTGTTCACACTTCACAATAACTTACAGCCAGAAATGGCATTGATTCTGGCCGACTATCTGTGCCTATCAGCTGCACAGCACATCCCTGCAACATTTTTGTTTCTAACAGCGTGCCATGCAGCGCTTTAACTTTAATAATGTAGCTTCATCTTCAACAACTTTAAATATGGCGAGTACTCGCCTTTCTTTGGTTGTATGCAGCTCGCCGTAAGGCATTACTGCTTCCTGCCATCATCTTTCTTCTCCAGCGTCACCGGAGCCAGGTCGGGGATATAAACATCATTTGCAACAGCAATAGCTTTAACTTTTACTAATGCGAGACCTATTGCATTGCAAATGCTTGGTTAGGTCTGAGGTAGCACCGCAGCTGTCTGTTTGACCTACTTTTATTAATCCTTTAAAATGTACATATGGTGGCCTCTGGCTCTACCCAGAGTATTTCTCTCACATTTCATTCTGTTTCATGTGTATCTATCTGCCTCCAGTGGAAGGCTTATACTGTAATCCACTATGACCTATTTAACTTCACAGAAGAAAACTGAATCCTCACTCGTTAAATACTTTGTCACGTATGCATTTTATACAGAAAGCAGTTACTTTCTGTTTTGTTTATTCCACTCCAACAGTAATAATATTTTCGAATAGTTTAGTCAGCAATTGAAATTTGGCTACTTAAGTGCACGATATACACGGACAAGGAAGCATTGGTAAAGCTTAGAAGTCTGTTTTTAATGTGCCAACACGGGCATGCACAAATGATGTTTACATGCTGATACACGCTAAAGTCAGACCTATTATTGTCTCTGCCAATGGTTGTTCTTGTTTGTGCTCTTCTGCTTCTCCTGTGGCATCACAGTGAGTCTTTCGTTCCAGGCACAACCAAGTAATGCTTCAGGAGTTGTATGTGATCCTGGTGTGACGATACCTAGGTGAGGTAGTAAGCAACATTAATTGGCTACGTTTTTTTTTAACACATCTAACATGTATAATGTATTGTCTTTTTTTAAAGACATGAATGAATTTTTTTGGACGCTGTGTTTTTGTGAACAGCATGATTTCTTCATAAAGCCTTAGAATGGTTGAAGTTGTACAGTCCTGATTTAAAGGCAAAAAGCAAACCTTAGATGACCTGCTTTTGTGTAGGTGTGCGGCACGGATCTTTGTGTTGATGTACTATACTACTTTGCTTCTCTCTCCTATTAGTCACGTTAACTCCTCAACGTCCTAATTGGCTGTGAACAGTAGGATGATCTGTTTCCTTCCCAAATTCCTATGGTGAAAGGGGCAGTGGGTGCCCTGCCTACTGGTTGGGTGTACAACCCTGCACGAGCCTTACCCCAGCATTGCAGTCACGCACCTTGAATACAACCCACAGACATCCACCATTGTGATAGAGGTGTTAGACATTCTGTCGAAACTCTGAGCCAGCTATCTCTGCAGACAGTATTCCTCACTGTCAATGGACGGGTCAGAGTAAGGACCAGTTGGCTCAGCATCCACCATACTGTGCTGTGTTATTTCATCGGCAAGTGTAAGTTCGACTCAGTAATACCCGTCTCCCTTCTATCTGTTCACTGCCTGACAGTAGAGGGCTGTTGAAGAATTGACCAAGGAGGCATGGTGCTTCTTTGTCTGCATGTTTATTTGGAAACATATTTCTAAAGGCATGTTATCTGAACAGGGAATACTATTATTTGTTTTCTAATCTAAATTTTTGGTTCATAGTATGTCGCGCACATAGTTTGGTTACAGTTGTACCACTCTACTCACATGCCACTTAAATTTTCTTTTCAGCTTTTCAAAAACTATCACAAGTGGAGAGCTGAATGTCCCGAAATAACTGCAGACCTGCGTCCATCTTCTGTGCTCGGCCTCCTGCGTAGTGGTTACCACGGCGTGCTGAGAGAAAGGGACTCCCAGGGGAGCAGAGTTCTCATTTACAGGATTGGTAAGCAACCGCTTCTCCGATTTGTTCTGTCATTGTTTTCTCTTTTTAGTGAGCATCCTTATTAATAATGTCCTGAGGAAGGGTTTCACCCCTTTCTCACCAAAATAGGAGCATAACTGTACGATATATTATGAAATGAGGATTGCGACCATTGGAAGTAAGACTTTATTATATAAAGTTAATTAAAACTGATACAAAATTGAAGATAAAAAGGCGTGCAAATAATGCTTGTAAATGACTAAAACAATAGGTTAAAACCAGGTAAGATCATTTGGAGGGTAAATAGTTATCATGTGTGTTGCAAGGACGGATTAAGGCCAGTGTCCACAAGTCCTTTAGTTTTACACTCTAAAAGTATTTGCCTGTTAGTTCTTCAGTCTGCTTGCGTGAAAATTCACCTCCGCTCCATTAGTCGTATGTGCTTTTCCCGCTATGCGGGGATGTTCTAATATTTTCCTGTGGCATTACCAACATTTCCCAGCTTCTCATCGATCAGTGCTAAGAATTTTACTAGCTTACCTTTCAACTGTGGATCGTCTGAATTAAAACAGAACTATCACAGCTTGCCTCCGTGTTCAGATCCCTCACTGGTTGAAGTGGTACTTGAGCATGCACAATCTTTCTCTTGTCAGACTGGGGCAAATGCATATCAGGTGAGCCATGTCCTCAACCGCCAATCTAGAGACATTTGCCCTTGCAGCCATGGTGGGAAGTGCTGAATGACTGGTAATTTTCCTAGTCTATGTTTCAGGAAATTCTCCTTGATGGTCCTGGAGTACCCTGCACTGAAATAAGGTTGTGGACGGAGCGATGCGTAACGGTAAATTGTCATCCAGGCGTGTTTTCTCTGTGCAGAGGTTGCTTTATGTTCTATTAATGACATGCTCCTTATTGTCTTCCACAAGAGTTTCTTCATGCCGGCGTGTGTGGTCTGGACTGCCCAGGCCTGGCTGAGACCGGTGTCTTTAAGGCTCTGATGTAGGTGTTTACTTGCCACTGTTCCCTGTTGAAGCTCCTGCCAAAGTAGATGGCTTAACCTTTTTACGGCGGTGTTCCTGATCTATGCCAGCAAATTATATACGCCCCCTGCCTTGCTAGCTGTTGTTTAATATTGCCAAATTCTAGCCTGATCAGAGCAGTAGATGATTATGAAGGGATGTAAAACATAATTCTTTAGGCCCTGATTAGCGTGCCATCCAGGTATGTGCATCTCTTCAGCTTAGTGCTTTACTACCGTATGTAATTGTGGGCAGGATTTTGGCTTGCGCAAACTGAAGGAGTGGAGAGAGCCTCTGACCCGTAAGCTGGTTTATTTATTTGCCTCATAGTTATCGCAAGGTTCGCTCCTTTCCTTTTCATCATCGCTAGCTGACTTGTCAACTGGCCTCTGTTGTCTACGATTACCCATAAGTATTTATAACTTCTTGTAGTTTGTATTTTGGCATTCCCATAGTGCCAGTTGTGGGGTTTTCCCCTCATCTTTTGATGGACACTAACTTGTTTTTTCCAGGTTTACTTCCAGAAAGTTGTCATTAGAGAATTTTTGAAGAGAGTTTAAGAGGCTATGCATACCCCGTACGTGTGGCTAATTAGGACTACGTCGTCAGCGTACAGGATGCTGGCTAGAGCCTTACCTCCTAACCTTGGAGCGTGTGCATTACATTGGTTGGCCATTAAAAGGTTAAACCGGGTTGGGCTAAGCACACAGCCCTGTTTCAGCCCTTTAGTTGTAGGAATATGCCTTGACAAGCGTGTGCCATCACCCAGTTTAACCAGGTATCAGTGTGAAGTGATATTAGTGTGCCCAGCAGTGCCTGCAGGATCTTCCAGTTTGTCAGCTTTTCCCAGAGTTTGGCTCTCTCTATGTTATCAAAGGCAGTCTTGAAGTCTATAAAGCACAGGTGAAGTGTTTTGATGATGTTGCCTTGACCATGAGTAATGACAGTGTTGAGTGGTATAATTTCTTGTTCTGCTGCCCATAGCTGAAGTTCTTCAAGTAAGGTGCCCTCAAAGTTTTTCACTTTGTCGTCTAGTAAAGCAACTAGACAGTTGTTTTAGGAGGAGATTTCTCACCGCTTTTATAGATGGGAGGAATAATGGAGTCTTTCCAAGAGGCTGGTAGTTGCCCCAACTGTCTGACTTCCTGGAATAGTGGGTCCAAGGCCCCTACCCAAAAGTAGGCATCCTGCTTAAAAAGGGCTGGGGTGGGTATTGGGCCCTGAAGCTCCTTCTCTCCTGCCTTTGGTAATCTGGCGTTTGATCGTTGCAATGTCGGCGGGCTCGTCCATTTCCTTGTGTGCTGTATCCATTTTAAAGTTGTTATTTAACTCGGTGGCTTCTTTAACCTTTAGGACACGTATTTCAGTGCACCTCCTGGGTAAGGCCCGATGGTTGAAGTGAAATGTCAAAAACTCTGACCATGCCTCTTCTGTAATGTATGAGGATAAGCCACCATGCGAAGGGCACATTATTTTGTTTACCGTAGACCAAAAGCATGAGCTATTGTGAGATTTGGAATTGTGTAATAGTTTCGCCCATAGCTCCTCTACCCTGGATCTTCTCTGTTCGCATTTCAGCTTCTTGAGTCTATTCCTTTGTTGTTGCAGGTTTAGATCTTCTGGTTTGAGCCTCAAAAGTCTCAGCGTTTTGTTTTAGACTTTTTTTATTACCTTTAATTGCTTATTTTGTGCTCCAGATGACAGATGCTTTTTGTCTACTGTTGAGAAGGTACTTGATAAACTTGGAAATTAGTTGTTCCCAATTGACAATTGGACATTTTGTGTGAGCATTTGGGTTCTTTAGTAATTCTTTTGTGACCTCCCCAGTGTTTAGTAGGGTAGATTTGATTATTTTGAGATTGATTGTATGGTTGGACAAGGGGCCCCCTAGCAGGGGCTCGAATGTAGGTGGAGTTGCCAGGAGAATGATTTCCTGTGCTCGTGGTCCCCCTGGTCACAGATCCTTAAAGTGACCACACTGTGGAAGAATGAATGGGAAATCAGAGTATAGTCCAGAGTTGAGGATGCCTTTTTAGATTAGAAGGAACCAGATGGTGGCGAATCATCAAAGAATCTGCCATTGAGGGCCCTGAAGTTAATATGCTCCAGGTCTTCCAGCAGGCGTTTGGCTGTCATGATCACTCTACATTGAGGTTTGTAGTTTTGTTCCGGGATGCTCCATGCCACGGACTGGGCCAGAGTCTCTCCGTCCTCTGAGTAGCCTAAGAGGTGAAGGTTAAAATCCCCTGAAAGCACCAGGTTAAGGGTCTCATGTTTTGTAACGTGTGTCAATATACAGTCAACCAGGATTTTTGCATCTTTTAATTTCTTTCTCTGGTTAATGTATATTTTGAAAATTAACACCTCATCCCGTTTCCCTTTAGTGTTGAGATTGATCTTGATCACATTAACATTTGATATGGAAGCGGGGGGTTCTTTTATTGCCTTTGAGATAGTTATTGATACGTAAGTTGCCAACCCGCCTGATAGGTGGCCATATTGTGCGATCCTGATTGCTGGCACGTGAAAACAGCTGTATCCCTGCATTTGAAGCAGTTCAGTTGTCCATGTTTCATGGAGTAGAATTATATCATGTGTTCTGAGGTATTGGTTGTATTCTAGGTCCGCAATTTTACCTTTTAGACCGTTTAAATTCAATGAGCAAAGACTGGTGGTTGCATTGCTCTTTCTAGTTCTTCCCAGGTCTTGCTTGATTTGTCATTGGGGACCCCCAGTCCAGTAAAGGTTTCAAGGGATTAGCTCTGGTACTCGACGAATGGGTGATTGTCAAAGGAACTGCTGGCCGTGGCTATAGCGATTGTTTCTCATAGGAGCTTTGACCCTGGCCCACTTGACTATTGAAGTTGTTTTCTGTTTAGGGCCACTATTGTACCCTATGTTAGAAAGGAGAGGAGATAGATATCCTGTGCTCTGATAGCCAGATATAGTTCTGCCTCATGCCTTTAAGTTGGCTTGTTATTCTTACTTCCCGTAAGGATGGTATGGTTGATATTAGTTGCAGAATGTTATTTCTGTTCAGTGTCTCAAGGCCCTTTGGACTTGAATTTTGGCTTCAGAGGCGTGATACAGTTGTTAGTTGGAGAGCTGATGAAGTTTGCCCTTGGGCGGTCTTGTCCCTGCAGTGGTCCTCCAGGGGAGTGGCATTTTCTTCTCTCCTCGTTGAAGTTTGATTGGGCTGTCAATTCCAGGTGAGGGCCGCTGAAGAAAGGCCCAGTATCCGCTGGATGGTAAAGGCGGAGAGAGATCCTGATTCTTCCGTTCTTGGGGCTTGCTTCATTGTGTCCGCCGGATGGTGATGGCGGAGAGAGATTCTGATTCTTCCGTTCTTTGGGCTCGCTTCAATGTGGAAGTTTGCTGGGTAGTTATTGGCGCACAGTTGACCATAGTGTCTGTGTCACCGTTCAAAGAAATTACTTGCTGCCCTTGTTTTCAATTGTTGCGATTTCTCTCGAGACTTCTGGATTTCTTATATAGGCTTGCCATGTAGTATGTACTTGGCCGTTTGATAGTCTGCTGGTGGAGGTGTGTGAGATTATGAGCGGAGTGTCTTGCGCTCCAGTCTGGAGAATTGAGACCTCTTGGTGGGTAATGTCAGTGGGTAAGCTATTTACTTCAATGTTGACGATGCTTTGTGTGGTGGCATCTATTGACCCTCCATTGCCACAGCTCGCTGCCTGATTCGGACTTGGTCGACTGCTCGGTGTTTGTGAATTTGAGTTTGGGCATTCCCAGGCAAAAGAGGGGCTGTATGGTTGGCTGTTTTAGATGTGGGGCCAGATGTACGACGAATTTTAGCATGAGCAAAAGGGTTAGCGACCCGTTTGCACATGCTAAAATTGGTATGGCCATGTACCAACTCAATTTTGCGAGTGGCAAATGAATTGCAACTCGCAAAAAAGTGTTGAGACTCGCTATTTGGAAGCGCGTTCCCTTCAAAATAGCGACTATCTAACCCATGTATGAATGTATTGCAACCGCAATTGCGGTCGCAAAACACTCGCAAATTACCACCCTCTTCAAGAGGGTGATAATGCAGTCGCAATTCCGAAGTAGTCCCCAAGGGACCCCTTCCACTTTGTGACTGTCTCTAAAAATATTTTTTACTGTCAGAAAGTTGTCCCAGGGACCACAACCTGCCCTTGAAAATGAAACGGGCTGCATATCTGGGAGGGCCTGTCATTGCCAATGAGCTCACAAATTGCGAGAGGCTCATTAAAATTAATGAACCTTGCAATTTGCAAACCCATTGGGAATCGCAAACCGTGTTAAACACACTGTTGTACATAGCAAATTGCGCCTCACAAAATGCGACTTGCAAAAGAGTCGCAATTTGCGAGGCACACTTTTGTTGATCATACATCTGGGTCCCGATCCTTTGCTGCAACCTTTCCTCCCGAGTTGTCTTCTTTGCTTAGCATTTAGGGCTGTTCTGCCAGCTTGAGTTGGTGTTAATCCTTCTGAGGGAGTCTTGTCGGGAGAACTTCTTATGTCGTCTATGTTTGAATTTTTTACATCTTTTCTTGCAGGGTTTTGTGTTTTGAGGACTTCAGGATCACTGGTCAGTGAGTTGAATTGAGATTTCCGTTCTTTTTTCAAGTCCTCAACTAGGTCCGTCAACGCCACATAGCTTCTCGACAATTGGCTCACAGACTCAGATAAGACTTGTATCCCGTTGAGCTCAAGTTATTAGATTGTTAAGATCCCCAAGTTTTTCGCTTATACTGCCCACATATTGGGGTAGGGTGTTCAGAAGTGACAATTCTATGTCCATCTTTTCTGATTGGTGCAGGAGAGCTTCCACTGATCATTGAATGGTGCTTAGAAGAGAGATGAACACACTTTCCCTTTGCAGCGGAGCTGTGTTGTTCAAAGGGGTTCTCCTGTTAGGATGCTTTCCCTTACTGGCTTTGCGGTCTCTGCCGGAGTTATTGAGGGTGGTCTGAGCAGGGGCCTTTTTGGGGAATCCTGCTAGTAAGAGGCCACCATGTCAGCCCATTCCTGGGTGCCGAGATAGGAGAGGACTTCTTGATCGTCCTCTTGCTTCTCTTTAGGGCCGGCCTCTATGCAGTGCTTAGGGTCGGCTGCTTGAGGTGATTTTTCCAACTGGTGATCTTGAAAATGGAGAGGGGCCCTTCAATGGACCTGGGGCCAGGGTGTGAATTGCATTTTCTAGAGCAGAAACTCCCACCTCTGGCTTCTTGTTGTTGCCAACCACAGGTACCATGCAGAACCTTTCAGGGATATGGGGGAGATGCTCTAGTTGGGAAGATTTACGCGACTGTCCATCTCTTGACGAGCGACTGTGTACTCTGGGGATGACATGTCTTGAAAGTGCAAGTGCATTTGTGCTAGGGTTTGCTTTGGGGTCCATCTGCTCCTTGGCTCTTCTGGGCTCACCCCTGAGATGGGGTCTTGGCATCCCGATCCTGGTCCATGGCGGTGGTCCACTCCTCTGGAGCCGCCGGTTTCAATGCTGTTAGATTTTGTGGAAAGTGCTTCTCTTGTGCTGTTTGCCTGGCTTGACATGCTGCAGGCAGTGAGGACAATGATCTAATGGGTTCCTGAAGACCTTGTATCCCACTGCTGGAGGAGAAGATGGAAGAAGCTGCATCTTTCAAAATGAATTTTTTAAAATAGATTTTTGGCTGGGAAAGGGTCCGGCGTGTCCCATGCTAGGCCTCATGTCTCGTAGATAGTAAGTTCTGTGTGGCTGGGTCGAGTGAGATTAACTGTGTTTGGGGCTGTACTTCCTCGCCTGAGTTCTCCTATGCCTTCTTCTTGCCTTTCACCCCTCTGGGATGTGGGGGAAGAGGCCCTCTTGTCTTCCCTCACCTCATGTCCAAGTCACGTGGTTCGCCTGGTTTCCTTGGCCGAGCCTTGCGCTGCCTCTGCTGCGTTGTAACCTTGACTTGAGGTTGCAGTAGTCCTTTTGATTGCTCTTCCGCCCCAGTGCCAAACGGAAGGCCGCCAAGGCCACTGGCATTTTCTGGACACTAATTCTCACTTTCTGGCATCGGAGGTGTCCTGAGTGAGGAGGCTGAGTGCGGTGGGGGTTCCTGGGTAGGCCGAGATAGGGGGGTGACAGAGCTCCAGACCAGCTAGGGTGCCTCCCTTTCAGTAAACCCTCACCACCACCCTGCTCACCCCGCCCTGCCCTGTCCCGATCAATGTCCTGATCTCTGCCGGAGGGAAGCCCCCCAGACCCTCAATGCCGTTGTGGGGAGGGTTGTTGAGGGGAGGCAGGAGAGGGGCGTCGTTTGAGTGCTGGGCCAGGCAGAAAGATCAGTTACGGGTGACTGGTGGGGTGACTTGCTTGGTTTTGGTAGCTAGCTTCCTTGTCAGAATGTAGGGTGGGGTCACCGCGAGGGAGCAAGCTGCCCCAGCCTACCACTGGTCGCTTCTTACCCACCCCCCGGCCCCAAGAACCTCCACAGCTCTGAGCCATACCTGCTCGATTGCTGCTGGTTTGCTACTGGTTACTTTGGAATCTCGTTGGCAGACTGAAGGCGGTCCATCTGCTGGTGCCGGAGTAGGCTCGTGTATGGACCGTGTATGCGAGGCAAGGGCTGGTGCTGAGCAGGCTTGAACCCGACGCCTGACACTTGATGCCTGCTGTGCCTGTCACTCAGGGGCCCCACTGGTTTCTTTACTACGGATCCCAGGTATCCAGCTCTTGGAACAGAGTCCCCTAGCCCTCTAGTCGTGGTGGGGAGGGTGGAAAATGCGGCTTGCAGACCTCAGGATCTCCGGTTCAAATCCCGGCTGGTCCACTCAGCCTTTCATCCTTCTCAGGTCGATAAAATTAGCACCATTCAATTGGGTAGCAATAAACATCTGTTATTCAGCTCCAAGATGCCCTTCGGCGTGAACATGGGCTTTACAAATACCTTTTATGCTATATTTACCTTTAAAGCGCTGGCTGTACATAACCAGATTTAACATACTCAATTTACTATTCTGAAAAGGAAGGAATCGGAGCTGACCTTGCCAATATGTGAACTCGTGACTTGCAGGACATAGACAGCTGCAGCGAATGTTGAACTCACCAAGCTGTCTTTCTGCCACTTGCTACAAAATACATTTTTAACTGGTAATAATTCAGATTAAGGGTTGCCATTTCTTTTCCAAGTGTAAAAGTTATAAAGATAACCTAATTTCGTGAAAATGATTTCCCTACACAAACGGTTTTGGCAGTTTAGCTCACTCAAGTCACCATTCAGAAGGCCCAAATTAAAAAATTAAATAAAAAAAGCAGAAGGCTATTTCGTTATGAATAAGTCTGAAATGGTGTAGCGCTTTGTAGTTAGCAAAGTCCTTCTATGTGGATGTGAACCTCGCAGAAAGGCAGCGTACACTTCATAGGATGATACCTCATATGAAAGAGTGGATCCAGATATTGAAAGGTGTGGTACAAAAGGGGGTGGTGATGGATGGAGCATCGGAATCAATCAAACACTCACACCCAGTCAAAAGATCTGGTGTGACCTGGACTGATTGAAGGGAAGAGATCAATTCACCATCTATTTTCCAACAAACAGATCAATATTCTTCACCACTGTATATAGGGTTATTTGCACATTCATTAAATTGTGAAATATGAGCAAAATCACGAGTTTCAGAGCTGAACCTCAATAGACTTTCAGTATGCACTTACGTCTTCATTTGTCAAACTTTATTTTGGAAGACCCTTCAGTCCCCCTACTGCTACTCTACTCGTCATATGGAAGGAATACCAGAAATCACTGCAAACCATTGACTGATGCGAACTCCCCTAATGACATTAGTTTTTAGCCAACTTAGTTGTACCACTGTGTATATTTCTGCTTTGTGCACTGACTCCTTCCCGGTTCTGCCAAGCATTTCAATTTATTGAAAGCATTCCTACATCTCCTGCAGGTAGGCAATCCCTATTCAGCATGCACTGTGCAGGGCAATGGCTGGTGGTATGACTAAATTAGCAAGGTGTAATGACTTGTTGGCTGGGTCAGAGGCATGCCAATGTAACCTTGTATTATTGAAAAGTACTGGGTAAGTGAGGAAAGCAGGCAGCCATTGTTGCAGTTAACTCGATTTGTGGAAGAGAGCTGTTTTACAGACATGGTGTATTCAATCCTAAATTACTCTCCAGCCTGCGAAAACTGAAAGGAGCTCGAATGCACTGTTATAAAATAAAGGGAACACCCAGAATTCCTATTTCTTTAGTAGTTGTGGATAAATGTGTAGTAACGCATCTTTAGTTAATTCGAAACCGTATACGCTTAAAACATAATGACAATTTTCATTTTTTTTTCTCATGAAACGCACAACATAAATCTGCATAATCATTTTTGTTGGAAAACAACCTATACAGTTTATTCAATTTCATAAGTGTCTTTGATGTCCATTCAACGTATAACCTGTTGTTCTTGTATCCCAGCCTTTGCTTCATGTCTACTGAGTTTCTTTTTTAATTTTAAACTCTCCAGGAATCGAACTACACTACTTAACAGTTCAGTTTAATCATCTAACAAACAAAAGACTCGATCATCTACGTAGCACTTCGAGGTCATTACATAAACTGCATTAAGTACATGTTTCATCGTCTAAGCATAACCTCACAATTTTCAGAGACATTGGTCAAGCACAACACAAACCTAAATCCTTTATAGACGGATAGCATAACAGTCTGCCTAAAACACCTGTCCAAAAACAAACTGCTGGATTTTGATCTTAATTTAACCAGACTCCGGTTGCTGCTTCACCACGGTCTTAATAAATGTGTCATCATCTGCTTCTGCCATACCCTTCTTAGGTCTGTCTCTGCAAGATATGCTGTATTCAGGATATGGGCTTTAAAAGCTCTGCCCATTTTCAGGGACTGCCCCTGTTACATGTATTGTTACTCCGAGCTTGTGAGCACTATTTCTTTCTTTAAGATGGAGCACTGGAGACCAGTGCTCATGGTTTACAGAGCTGTGTTTTGGCAGTAGCTGCCTCCTCCTCCTGCCTACTTTTGAAATGCACGGCCTGGTGTCACGGTCCCTGCCTTCCTATGGCCCTGCTCACCAAGGACCACAGGCAGGCTTTACTGGAAAAGTACATCTCAAACATTTTGCATACAATTCAGGAATCTGCAAATAGCCATTTAACTGAATTTGTGATACTGTTGAGCTATGCTATTTTTTTTGCATTAATGTGTGGGATTAGGAAATAGGCGATAGTAGGAGGAGCTACTTTCTTATATTTTACTTATGCGGGAAAGCTGAATCGCTGTACGATCAGATGCAGATCTGCATATGAAGGTAGTATAGGTAACTTTAAATGATATGAGGCTGAAATAGTTGAGCTCCATTATGTCCGATCTTTACAATGACATGTCGATGTCTCACCCCACCCTCCGCATCCCAGATGCGATACCGGTCCCTTTGGTCCTTGATTTCAATATGACTGGAGTCTTTTCTGCGGCCTATCAGGTGACCTTTAGTCAGCCGCTGCTCTGCCTGGCAACACAATATGGCATTCGTGCCCTACTCACCAGAGAAATGTGTTAAAACAAATCTCGTGGAAATTAGTACAAGAGATTTCCAAGTTGGTATCCAGATCCCTGCTGATCTTCTGGTTGTTTTTTGAAGATTTTTATACAGAGCTACCCTGACCGAAGGGCACTAGAACACATTGCATAACAACTAGATGTTTTCGATGAAATCAAGACATTACATATTTTTTAAGGTAGGAGATACGTGATTTGCCCGGAATCAAAGGATTTTGAGGCGAGGCCAGATTCAAACCTGCTTCCCTGGTTCCTGCTCCGGCAGCTCTAGCCGTTAGGCCATATCGCACCCATGACATCTCTCACAACACAGTGAAAAACAGCAATGACTTGCACAATTCGGTATATAATCAATTGTATGGAGCAGATTTCATAGGACAAATAATTATGTATGAAGAGCTGAGCATGAGTTCATCCAAGCCCAGATGCTGAATATTTATTGAGTTATTAATTCATTAGTTCCCACCCAATACCCCTAATAAACCTAGGAGCCCGAACCTAAAATACAACTTAAAAAGTAACTATTCCATAACTTACATAGTTAAATTAAATAACTAACCTTTAATAATTGTTAATTATTTCTTAACTTCCCACCCTATATCCTTACAAACCTAATAGCCCACAAATAACATATAATGAAAATAAGTCAGTATTACATAAATTACATAATAAAAAGCAGTCGTATAATTAAATTGAATGTATTAATTAATTCCTAATTTACTTCCCACCCTATCTCCCTACAAACCCCACCAACCTGGTACAATACTATCAAGCACTATGAAAAATTAAATAAAAAATTCTAAATCACTTAAAATTACAATCTGTATTTTAAAAACAAATAACATTGATATAAATAAGAGTAATGCATACAATTCATATATCAACAACAGTAAAATATTTAGAAAATTATATTTTTATCCACTATAGTAGAGAAAACATAATTAAAACATCGATATTGTTGAACACAATATTACTTCAAAAAAACAATATTCTTGTCAGCAATATTTGTTCACTACCATGTTTGTGTGCCACAATATTTAATTTCTGATGTTTCTATCTATATTTTTCACTTAATATTTTGTCCAACTGCTGATTAGTCTTCCTGTAGCACTACCATTTGGTAGATGGTGTAGGTGAAGGGTGGGACTGCATTCTCTGTTCAATGTGAAAGTGGCTCAGCCTTTTGTCTTTCTTCTGATTACCTGTCTGCTTGGTCTCTATAAAAGCGAAACCCACAAACCCACTTTTTTCAGTTCCAAGTTTCTTTATGACTTACGAAAGGAGTGCTCCACAGAGTAGTCTGGACTGCTGTGCAACCATAGCTCGTGTCTTCTTGATAGCTGGCTTTCCAGATATGGAGGAACTTCATCAAATCCATTCCTTCCAGCAATATCTGAATACCTCCCCTAAAGTGCCTAGAAGTGGAAGACAACAACTGCAGGAGAGCAGCTAATATGCCCTGGTGTCGGCAATCCACAGACTCTTATGTAGTTCCTCATGGGAATCGTGAAGAATGTGGCATGCTGTAAACGAGCTCTAAAGATTGGCAGTGTACTGAGGTGCTGCACCTGAATTGGGAATCTGCAGCATCGCCCCAATCATTGCTTCTGTCCCAGTTGCACCCTGACCCAGAGTCCAGTGCAACCAAGACCACAGCACTCCTGAAACTGTTGCCCCGGGGTCCTACCCGAGAGGCCTCTGCCAGGTCTCCACCTCTTCTCGAGTTTGGCCAAGCTAGGCCACACCAACCTGGACATGAACAGTCCTAACAGGCTACAATAAGCACCCACCTGACCTGTTAGGGAAGGATCAGCTCCAGGAGTGCAACACCCATTGAACTCACCGGGCTTCAGCCCCCCCGTCGTTTGTGGCAGCCCGGGGTGAGACAGATCCCGTGCACACACAGAGCCCCACCCAAACGTCTCACAGGTCTTTAAAAGACCATTTGAATGTTAATTAGGCCTTGCAGTTGTTTCACCCCTTCTAAGAGCCCCTGCAGCTTCACTCTGCCTACTGATTAAAGGTTTAGCCCCCCCCCCCGACATTTTTTCTTACCCCACCACCCCCTCCGAAATTTGGCTCTAGTTGCGCCTCTGATCAGCTCTCCCCTAAGCAGCCCTCTCTGACCACAGTGGCATTGCCTGATGCAATCCCTGAAATGGCCAGGGAAGACTGATGGCTCAATCTCATCCCAAACGTGGGTGAGGGTGCAAGACCCAGAGGAGCAGGGCTTTCTCAAAGAGGTTCCAGCCCCCATCATGGACTAAGAGGTCTGTAAGATTCAAGTGCACCAGGGATTGAACTTTTGGGCCATTTTGTAGAGCTATAGTAGGATGGACACCAGAGGCAAATGACCTGAACCCCCATGGTTAAGGCCCAGTAGCCCATTCTTGCCAGATGCACCCCCACATTGAGTCTTACAGTGCAGCTTTGACTAGAGATGCTGAGGACTTCAGGGAAGAGCTCATTTTATTTTGAGTATCAACCGAAGCAACTATAAAAATGGAAAGTATGGATTCCTGTCAAAGTGATAAATGGAGATATTGGAACTTTTGAAAATAAAAGTGTTCCTGGCCAGTTCAGATCGTGTCTAGAACCTCTCATTTGGGACAGCACTTTATGCCAATGATCTCAGGCAAATAAGACCTCTGACCCTAAGGGGTGAAATTTAAATTATCCTTATACTTGCACAAGGGTAGAAATCGCAGACCCTGCTGTTTATACAATGCTGCTTCTTTTTGATAGAATACACACATTGCAGCAAATAACATGAACAACCATAACTTCAATCATGCTGTCAGATAAGGACATTGTGCCAGAAGGCCACATACCCTAGTCAATGAAATTTAAATTAGCAAAATATGCTGCTACAACTATTGTCTATTGTTATAAAATAAACTTTTGCCTAGGAGTAAGGAATTGATCCCTATTGTAGTTATTTTCATTGTGGACTATTGTTAGAATTGGGGGTCTCTGGTTGGCACAGGTAGGTACTTGTGACAAGCAGGGACTCTCTCCTCTAGTCAGGGCAAGGGAATTACTCCCTCAAAATAACCCCTGCTCACCCTCTAGGCGGCGTGGCGCAAGCAGTCAAGGCTTATTTCAGAGGCGATGTAAGTTAAGCAGTTGTGACCATATACAGTAACCCAGTGACAACACTACAAAGGGACACCACACAGGTTTTATATAAAAAATAAGTTATACTTTATAGAGTTACTGCAAGACCAATAATGGACAGAAAGAATCCACAGTACTATCAAATTTCAAGAGTTCAGGTTTAAAAAGCTAAGTTCAAGATTCTGTGCGAGTCGGTAGCCTTGTCTGGCTGAAGCAGGGCTGAAAAGAACACAGTCTAACAAATCCAGCGGACCGCGGCGGTCCGGGCCCACTCAAATGTCGACAGACTCAGTCACAGTACCTTTTCCTTGAGGCGGGTGGCACGGATGTGCGAGCCGGTTCCAGGGTTCGTCGCGGTGTAGAAAAAGAAAGCGTTGCAGGTCACGGTGTCCTTCCAGTCGCGGTGCAGGCTACGGCTCGTTGATGGAGTCGGTGAGCTCAGAGCTTGCGTTGTTCGAGGCGGACGTTGTTCATTGCGGTGCTTCCAGCTTTACGGTGCGGTGAACAAGCCGGAGTTTGGGAGCTGGCGTCAATCAGTCCAGACAGCGGTGTGATTCAGGCGGTGCGTTGCAAAGCTTGCGAGGCGGTGCCCAACTCCGGTGCGGTCACAGGACTCAAAATCAGCAGAAGTGACTGCGTCGGTCAGACCGGTTCGATTCGGTGTAGCCAGGCGTTGCACGTTGCGGTGAACTTCCAGTCGCGGTGCAGGCTACGGCTCGTTGACGGTGTCGAGACAGAGTCGGTGAGCGCAGAGCTTGCATTGTTCAAGGCAGACCTTGCTCAATGCGGTGCCTACAGGACACCAGGCTGGTCGTGAGAGTCGGTCACAGCTCCCTGCCTCTGTAGCCACTGGAACAGCAGCAATTCACAAAGGCTGGTGAAGTCCACTGGTCCTGGGACTTCGGTTTGGGGGCAAGCTCTCTTCCAAGCCCTTGGAGATCTTTGCACAAGTTGAAAATTAAAGGTAAAGTCCACAAAGTCCTTTCTCCTCTCTTTGGCAGTCAGACAACCACTGCAGGCCAATCCCCCAAGCAGCACTTCAGCTTGGGAATAGTCTCTCGTCAGTTTCTTCAGGTTCCTTCTCCTCAGCAGAGGTTTCGTCTTGTCAGTTCAAGGAGTGATCTAATTTCATGGGATCAGGGTCCCAATACTTATACCCTGAAATCCTTTGTTCTCTGAGGGGAGAGGGGCCTTTGCCCAGTTCAAGCCAGTTCTGAAGCACTCTGTTTACCAGATTTCTCCTTCCCTTTCACAGCACAGGGCAGGCACCTCAGACGCCCCACAGGAGGTGGAGCCAGCTTTGTGGAAGGAGAGTACAGTCCTGGAGCACTTTGTTGACAGTCTTCCTCCTCTTCTTTCAGTGTACAGGGCAGAGACATCAGACACACCACAGGGGGTGGAGCCAGCATTGTAGAGGGAAGGCCTAGCCCTATTCATGTCCCAGGTGCAAATCCTCCCTCACATCTGGATGCAGATCTCCCTATTCACCACCGGGCTGCCCCAACCTATCTCCTGGAATTCCCCAGTACTGTCACACACAAACCCAGACAAGGAATACACAACCTAGCAGAGGCGGGCTCAAATGGTTAGGCAAGCAAATACCTACTTTCTAAAAGTGGTATTTGCAAACACAGAATATTAAAATTAACTTTACTAAAAGATGTATTTTATTATTCTGGGTCCAGGCATACTAAACTCGAATTTCTACCATGTTCTCTGAGTCTGTTAGGATTATAGAATGTAACAATTCTAACAGCCCATTCTGGCCCATGGAGAACAGGTAGCCTTGCAATAGTGAAAAGCGAAAATGGCTGTAATTCACTATTAAGACATGCCACACACATCAGGGCTTGTCCTACCTTATACTTGCAATGCACCCTGCCCTTGGGCCTACCACAGGGGTGACTAATATGAAGACAAGGGAAGGTTTAGGGACTGGCAAGTGGGTGCACTTGCCCAGACAGCATGACAGTACAAGACTGCACGCCGGTTCTGTAATGGCAGACCTTAGATACATTTTACCTGGCTGCTTCTGTGGGTGGCACAACGAGTGCTGCAAGCCCACTAGCAGCATTTGGATCACACGCCCTGGGCACACTTAGTGCACTGTACTAGGGTCTGACAGTAAACCAAACATCTTATCAGGGAACAACTAATCAATACATCACTTTACAGTAGGGAGCACTTGCACTGGACAGCACTGGCACAGTGCCGAAAGCATCTATTACCAGAAAAACGCATGAGGCAACAGCAAAAAATGGAAGGGAGACTCGCGCCAATGGTGCCAGGTCTAAAAACTATTGAGCAGTGCATATACGAGCATCATTTATGGGGGAATCCCACACCTTTTTTGTAAAGATGAAGGTACAAGTGGAAGGAAAAAATGTTGTCTAAGCACTTTTTTACACTTCCCTAAAAGGGAGGAAAGAAAATGGAGGGAAAAGGAAGGTCCACAATAGAGGAAAAGTAGGCCTAAGGGAATGGGAGTGAGGAAGGAGTCTTGTCAAAGTGACATGTCACAGTGCTCCGATATCTCACTAGCTGACAGTGATAGCGCATCATGGGTCACCAGCCTTGTATATCTGCCATGCTGCAGAGCAGGTTGGGAGTGGAAGAGTCGAGCAAGAGAGCCAGAAAGCAAATGAGGATAGGTAGAGAGAGGGTAGGAGGAATCAAACCTGGCAGAGTGAGAAGTGCATTTGCCTGCTGGCATCTAAAGCGACCATGACACGTATGGGAGTAATTGTTTTTTTCATTTGATATAGAATGTCTATCTTAAAAGCTACATGACCAAATGATAGTCTGACCTTTTGTTTTGAATTGTTCACATTTAAGCTAGCATTATATGCTGATGATCTCTACTTCTGTACCTCATATCTCAATGCACCAACATCAACATTTCTCTTTAAGATAACCAGATATAAAAACATGAGTTCATCAAACCTGGAAGGTCATTTATTCTGTTCAGGCAAGTTCCTCGCTGAATGCGTTTTCCCATGCAGAGATCAACATAATACTATATGTGCTTTGAAAATGTGAGCTTGCCGAGGTCAGTGTTCACTGTGTCTTGGTAGGGTAATGTGAATAAGCTAAATATTTTTAGAAAAGTAGAAAGACAAGGGACTGTGCCTAATGCTTAATTCCGAGTGCTCTTTTGGTATATATCTCAAAGACGTGGGAAAACCCAATAAACCCTTGTAGGCTTGGGCAATGAATAGTTAAAGTGAGAGGTGGCTACAAGGGATTTTGTTAATTGATAAATTAGCTTAAGTATGATGTCTATCAGTTATAGGTTCTTTAACAAATTAAACCCGATGTATCCACAGGATTACTTTGACATTAATCAACAGATTTTCAGGTAAATATATTCAGTGTAAAACAATACAATAAAGAGAAGAAGCCCAAATCAAAAAAAGGTTATGTTTGAAATAGATTGTATTGAAATCAATCGCAAAGAAAATTCATGGGGACAAAAAATAGAACAAAACTTTCAACTAAAAGTCATGAAAAGCAGTATATCTATGTTAACTGGTCAATTCATAGCAATGCATCAGCTCCATAAATAAATGAGGACAACCAAAATCATAAATGTATTGTGGTATCCTTCGGTGCAAACAATCCTGAGGAGTTGAAGTCTTTGGTCGACGTTTCGGTCTTGTATGTTGTCATCTATAAGACCATCATCAGGACTTAACTTTTCATCAAATAAAACCCCCTATACAAAAATAATTATATACAATTAGTTGATGTATCGACACAAATCAATAACATCGGCAACTCACTATTTACATAAATAACCTAAAAATCGTGCTGTGTGCGTCACATCCTATTGATGGGACTCCTGGTCAATCTTTATTGTAGCCAATAGAAAGAGCTATCTCTTAGATTGGAATCTTCTCTTATCTGGCCAGCATGGTATGAATCTCTGGCTTATCATCAAGTGAACTCAAATTTAAAAAACATTTTTTTTTTATAAGACAGAGAAAAGAGGTTCTACACCAACGAGATAATGTTGTTGTAGAACCTCTGTTCTCTGTCTTAGAACAAATTCTTTTTTTTTTAAATTTGAGTTCACTTGATGATAAGCCAGAGATTCATACCATGCTGGCCAGATAAGAGAAGATCCCAATCCAAGAGATGGCTCTTTCGATTGGTTACAATAAACATTGACCTAGAGTCCCATCAATAGGATGTGACGCACACAGCACGATTGTCAGGTTATTTATGTAAATAGTGAGTTGACGATGTTATTGATTTGTGTCGATACATCAACTAATTGTATATAATTATTTTTGTATAGGGGGTTTTATTTGATGAAAAGGTCCTGATGATGGTCTTATAGATGACAACATACAAGACCGAAACGTCGACCAAAGACATCCACTCCTCAGCATTGTTTGCACCGAAGGATACCACGATACATTTATGATTGTGGTTGTCCTCATTTATTTATGGAGCTGATGCATTGTTATGAATTGACCAGTTAACATAGATATACTGCTTTTCATGACTTTTAGTTGAAAGTTTTGTTCTATTTTTTGTCCCCATGAATTTTCTTTGTGATTGATTTCAATACAATCTATTTCAAACAGAACCTTTTTTGCTGTGTGCTTCTTCTCTTTATTGTATTGTTATACACTGAATATATTTACCTGAAAAGCTGTTGATTAATGTCAAAGTAATCCTGTGGATACATCTGGTTCAATTTGTTAAAGAACCTATAACTGATAGACATCATACTTAAGCTAATTTATCAATTAACAAAATCCCTATTGGTATATAGGCATAAAGTGATACGTTAATTAATCTATTCTGGGATACTATACGGCTTGGAAGCTGGTTGATAATGCTCATTTCAGAATTTCAAGTTGCTTAAAGCTGGTGGTAGCAGTCCTTAGAATTTTGTGTTGTTACTATGATCAGTTTGTGGCAGGCGCTGGGCTTTGCATATTATAAATGTAGGCTATACTCACAGCAGGTTGCTTTCAAAGAGTTAGTGGTCAACAAAAAAGTTTATTCACGTTTAGCTGATCTTCCAAGACTTTACTGTTAAGCCCTAGCAGGAAAGAAATGTTGAAGGTGTTGGGGCACGTTTTGTAATTCGGATTGGAATGAGGGTTGGTTATCAACTACGATTCAAGCCTTCTTTCCAAGCTCGCAGAATAACATTGGGCCACAATCTGGGTATAAAGCATTTATGTAGTAGCGTGAAGGATTTACCTCCTATGGGGCAGATATATTAGGTCGTAGGCTGATGAGCACCACAACATATTGCTTCACTTGAGTGAGGTGCACAAGTATCGACGAGCTACTAGAAAGACTGGCTCGTAGCTATATGTGTAATATGCTGTTGCAACGGGAAAATGACGATTCTGGAGAAAGAAAATTCACTTTGTGTGTGTGTGTGTGTGTGTGTGTGTGCGCAAGGGAGGGTCAAATAAAGTGTGTGTGGTGTGTGTGTGTCTCTCTCGCACAAGCACAAACTCGTACACCCTCCCACACATACATACCTAAATATAATCATCCTCACATATATCCTGACATATGTACATGCACTCTTATGCACAGATTAATGCACATAGTAAATAAACGTTTGATAATATTTACATGTGTCGATGGTGTAACTTTTATGGTTTGGTTTGACAGCAGAGCTGTCGCCAGAAAATTAGGTGAGCATCACCAGGGAAGAGGTTTTGACTCCACCCACATGTTGGGAGCCAGGAATACATGTTTTGATTGGGCAGAAGTTGTGTGCTTCCTTAATAGAAAGTGCTGGTCTCCACACTGCTGTGATCATTTTATTTATTTATGCAGCTGGCTGACCTTGACCTTTCAGGGGCACACGTATGACTATAAATGGTCTTACATAATTAAATGATGTATCTTGTTTTTCACTGACATCCCATTTGGGACGAGGGCAGTCATTAACCTAAATGGGTTTTTATTTAATTGCTTCACATTTCCATGCACCATTGCTTTAAATTCTGACCTATTGGCATTGCCAAACGTTTATGTGCTTAATAGAGAGGATGCACGCTCCTTAAACCTCTGCCAAACAAGTTCCTATATTGTTGTCATCTGACTAAATATATAGGCCCTTTTTCCGCAAGGACATGTTCATATGCAAGGGATAGCGAAGGCCATGTCATGAAAATAAATAGCAACGATTCTGTAAATGCTGTCTGTGCTGCCGTTAACCGCAGCATGTTCTCCCGCATGCTTCTTTCCCACTCGCTCTTTATGTGCGGCACGCTCCCAAAGGTGCAGTGCTACTCATTAAAAAATGTCTTTCATGTTTCTTTGCACAGCTCAGTGGGACCCGAAGTTGTTTACAGCGTATGAAGTATTCCGCGTAAGCCTAATAACCTCAGAGCTTCTAGTGCCAGAGCTAGAGACCCAGTGCAATGGGATCAAGGCCATCTTCGATCTTCAAGGGTGGCGGCTGGTGCATGCCTTTCAGATTACTCCAATGCTTGCCAAGAGGATTGCCTCAGTGCTTGCGGTAAGGCGCATGAAAAAATCATTTACTTATAGAGAAAACGTTTTTTTAATTACATAATTTTTCTATTTTCTATATTTCATAGGGGGGTAAATTACTGTAGTCATTGAATATAATTAACATTTCTGGTTTTATTGCATTTTTCTGTTATATTTGTGTGTAGGTAGCAATATTTGTGCCAGTGAAAATAAACTAGGTGCAAATACTATATTTCCACATTTATTTAACTGTTGACTCCACACCGTAATGTCCTGATTACTTACCGGTAATCCTCATTACTCTTAGTCCTACTCGTCCTTGACCCAGTCATGACACATGAGGTATATTCCACAAACAGGAAACAAAACAGGAAATGCTTGATGGCTCCACCCACCCTCCTGCCAGGGACTATAATGCCATAGCCAGCACAAACCACTTCTTGACATACCAAGCACAAGAAAGGCCTGAAACAGGTAGGATGGGTAGGAAATATGACTGGGTGGAGGACGAGTAGGACTAAGATTAATGAGGATTAGCGGTAAGTAATTAGGACAATACCTATATACCCTCGTCTTCGATCCAGTCATGACACATGAGGCCTACCAAAGCAACCACCACAAAGTGAAGGCCTTTGGAGCACTGGCAGAAAACAAACCAGACAGCACACAGGAGAGTTGCGCACCACAGTGAAACTTTTAATGACATGAAAGAATCAACGAGGAGCATCATGCTCCACAGCACGCAAAACACCACACACACATTTTAAAATGGTCATTCACAGCGCAATTCAACCTGAAATGCTTAATAACCGTAGACTCAAAAGCCCAAGGCCCTGCACGATCTCATCCAAGTCACCCCATGAAAGGCAGCCCATGAAGCCGAGACACCCCTCATGGCCCGGCCTGCACACCCGAAGGACACAGCAAACAAGAGCCCTGATAAGCCAAGGATATAGCGGACTTGATCCAACGACCCAGGGTAAGCCGAGAGGCAGCCTTCCCATGGTCAGCCAGCCCAAAAGTCACAAACTGACTGTCAGATGCAGGAAAAGCAGCTGACCTGTCCACATACATGGTCAAAGCACACTTCACATCAATACCGTGCAACAAGTGATCTTCTGGAGAAGAAGGGGCATGGTAGAAAGAAGGCAACATCCACTCCTGAGACGTATGAAACTTAGAACATATTTTAGGAAGAAAACAAGGATTCAAATGCATCCTCTACAAACCTCAAAAAGGGGGACAACAGCGCAAAGTAGAAAGTTCCCCCAACCTCTCCAAGCCAAGGTGATGACCACCAGGAGAACCAAGAGAGGAACTTAACATAAACAGACCACAAAGGATCAAAGGAGAGGACTGCAGAGCACGCATGCTCAGATAGAGATCCCAGGCAGGCACTGAAGAATGGACAGCAGTTGAGGGGAGAGAAAAGCTCCGGAACAACCGGGGCACCAACAGCCCGCCCAAAGAGAACAAAGAATCCGGATCCCGGAAAGCCCAGACAGCCGCCCACTGGTCCTTCAGGGTAGACGGGGCAAAAACCCTTATGGAATCCGCCAAAAAGAACTGCAGAATCTCAGCGATAGAACAAGGAGAGGACTGACCTTAACCAGAACACCAGATGTTGAAAGAAGAGCAATGCTTAGAATAAGAAGACAAAGTTGGCCTCCTGCGTGGGGCCTGTATCACAGAAATAATGTGGTCAGGCAAGCCCCAGCCACTTAGCGACTAACGTTCAACCTCCAGACTGCTTAGGTGAGGGGGACCAGCTGGTGAGGAGTGAAAGACTTCAGAGGAGACGGGCACCGTGGCAAGATCCAAGAAGGACCCACCGCCAGACTGCACAAGAGCGGGAACCAAGACCTCCGTGGCCAGTGAGGCAGCACCTCTGGACTTCCATCAGGAATGCACTAATGCGGGGAAAGGGAGAAAAGGCATACAGCAACCAAGGAGGCCACATGAGTGACAAGGCCTCCACACCCCACAACCCCACTCCCGAATCCGGGAACAAAAGATGGTCAGGGAAGCATTGGCCCTGGAAGCAAGCACGTCCATCTTGGGACTCCCAAACCTCCAGGTAAATCAAAGGAACACTCTGGGAAATAGGCACAACGTCAGTCAGGATAAAACCTGCGACTCAGGGCATCCGCCACCACGTTGTTCGAGCTCAGGATATACTGAGCCGAAATGGCCCGGAGATGAAGCACCACCTAACCTGCAATAGCAAAGGCCACAAGATTCAAAGACTGACTGCGAGTACTGCCCTGATGATTCATGTAAGCCACAGTCAGTGTTGTCGGACCTCACCAGAACATTGCAACCCAACAGAGGACCCTGGAAGTACCGATTGGCCCGATCCACAGCAGACAGTTACTTCCAGTTGGAAGACCGGCAGGATTCCGACCCCTGCCAAAGAGCCTGCACGGTCCACTGACCTAGAGTCGCAACCCAACCCAACGCACTGGCATCTGTCATCCACTGGTGGAAATGAATACAACCACATGCCGCAGGAGAGATTGGAAGTGCCCATCCACCACTGCAGGCTGCTCACCACATCCGGACATATCGGAACTTCCAAGGAGAAGTCCTGAGTAGGGAAATGAACAAAGCGGAAAAGATGCCACATCAAGGGGCGAAGATGGAACCTGGCCCTAGAAACAGTTAACACAGAGGCCGCCATGTGCCCCTGCACCTCCATCCAACTAAGCAAGGAAACCAAAGTCTGAGACAACAGAGCCCACAATAAAAACAGTAGATGAAGGATCCTGTTGGAGGACAGGAACACCGAATTGTCAAATACAAATGCTGAGACATCACCAGGGCACAGGTGGACTGCAGAAGCCAGTCATTCAGGTAGTGAAACACAGACACCCACAGGAAGTGAAGGTGAGCCACACAGGTAGCCACCACCTTGGTAAAGACTCTAGTTGAGGAACGCAGGCTGAAAGGGAAAACAGTAAACTGCCAATGACGACCCCCCACAGGCAAAACCTCAGAAACCTCTGGAACCCCAAAACCACAGCCACATGCAGATGTGCATCCTGAGGATCCAAGGTAGACATCACCCAGTTGGCCTCAATCAACAGGCTCACACGCTGCAGGGTCTCAATTTTGAAGGGTGTCTTCCAGACAAAATTGTTCAAGGGTCGGAGGTTGATCACGATGGGTAAGCCCAGTGACCTTCGGCACCTGAAAGATGATCGAATAATTGCCCTGACCCCACTCCAGCCAAGGAACCGGAATTATCGCCTTCTTCCAAAACAGCTGAACACTCTACAACAGGGCCCGCTGCAGGTACACCTCCTTCGGAATCAGAATCCGCACCCTGTTTGATGCGGGGGTGGGGGACAGGAACTTTATCTGGTAACCCTGGTCCAGGCCATCCAGTACCCACTAGTTCGTCGTCATGAGATGACACGCTGCAAGGAAATGGTGCAGTCTCCCATCAACCTCTGGCAGAACTCCTGCAGCACCACCCTGGAATGTGGCATAGTCAGGAATGCTGACACTCAGGACCTGCATCACAAGGAGGCTTCCTCTAAAACCTTCCATGGAAACCCTTCCCAGGGCCCTTCTGGTTCCTGGGGGAATTTCTCTGCTGACGAGAAGGCTGACGTAAAGGTTTAGCCGAAGTAAAGAATGCCTCCTTATGCTGCTGCTGATGCCAAAAAGAAAAGGAATGCTTTAGTTTCTTGAAAACCTTGTGCAACTTCTCCTCAAGGTCTTTACCAAAAAGAAGAGGACCAGTAAATGGCAATTACAAAGCCATGGACCGTTGAGCAGCATCTGTGTTCCAACCCTTCAGAAGTAAATTGTCTGGCAGCAATGGACACCCCACAGGACAGAGCACAAGCACAAACAGTCAAACGCAATGTCAGAGTAGGAACTCAGCCTGACTTTCCATAGATTCCAACAATTCAGGGCAATACCCACCATTCTGCATAGTGGAGAACAAGGACTTGAAGTCGGATAATAACGACTCCGCAACATATGCATCATACACCCCAGAACAGATGGCAAGATGGGACCCTGCATAAGTCTTCAAAGAGTCAATCTTTTTATCCTACCATCCTTTAGGACATTAACTTCATCCACGGACGGACACCCCACCAGACTGGCCACAGTGAGTCAACATGAACTGACTCCGGAATAGTATCCTCCATATCCCTCAAGGGGTACAGCTTAGACCTGAACCGATGCATCATAATGCGGTCGGGATCCTTCAACTCCTTAAAAAGAACTTCCATCACGAAAGGATGAATGGGCAAGGTCTTTGTAGACTACTTCTGAAAGTGGGGCAAAACCATGTCCCTGGACGTGCTAACTACTTCATCACGGTAACCCATGTTATCTCTCACATGGGAAAGATGTCCAGCAGCATAATTTTAGATCTCACTTTTCCCTTAAGGTCCACAGAACCCAAGGATGAACCGTCAGAAGACTCCAAGCTGGAAATATTTGAGTAAAGGTCATGCCCCTTTCTAGCGCGAACACCAGCCACCCTTTTAGTAGAGTTCTTAGCAGATAAAGTCTCTAAAATCAGCTTTTTCAGCCTGTCGTCACCACCCCCTTTACACTTCATCAAAAGAGGGGCCGCATTCACCCTGCCTCTGAGGAAGAGGGCGAAGAAAGAGGAAAGCAATGTCTGCTCTTATGATTATGCTTCCCCCATACTGAACCATGGGCAAATGACAGCACAACTACAAAGTAAAGCACTTAAATAAATCTTCCTGCAGAAAGCAGAAAATTCTGCATTCAACCATCCCCAGCGCGCAAACTGACAGGGAAATACATAGCTCGCTGTCTGCGCCGCGCAGCATGAAGGCATGCAGAGGCGTGGTAATCGAACATGACACTGCAGCCCAAGTCTGCAAGGAAGAGCCGGCATAGCAGACTGCCATAGGCTGCACCATACGGGGAGGGGCTCCAGTCGCTCCGCACACGGAGGTGGTCCCAGACAGAAACCAGCAGAGCAGCCTCCTCAATCACCAGGAGGCTGTGCCAGAAGGCCCGGGTTCAAACGTAAAAAGCCAAGTCAAAGCCAGCCTGCCCCGAGATTCAAACAGGAGCAGATTGGTTCCCACACTGCCCCTCCTCTGCCGTTCAACCTCAAAGTATCAACTGCAGGATGGGGCAAGGACGCCTACTTCCGGCCGTAGGCATAACGCTGACAAAGTTGTGTCGGCAACACGCTATCTGTACATCAGTCTCCACAGTATTCAGCTTGAAAATACAAAGATAAGGTGACCAGGGCCCTACCACGCCCAGCAAGCCAGACACCTGCTAGCAATTAACAGAGTCCAGGAGGCCTCCAAGCGCGTCCCGACTCCAGTCACTCCCACGAAGGTCTCAAGGCACACCCAGAGCTCAGCAGAAGGAGAAGAAGCCAGGAGACAACATAATGGAGGTAAGAGCCCGGCAGCTACCTCAGCGTTCCCCATCATGTCCACCGACCGGGAGCAAAAAAGGAAGTGCTTTGTGCTGGCTAGGGTATTATAATTGCTGTGATAGGTTTATATTATTGTTAAAAAAACAGTAAAGACTATGTGGTGAGCTCAAATCTGGAAACACCCAAAACTCCTGATATTCAACAACTGAATTTGCCACTGTTAGTGGGACATTTTAAATGCCATAATTGGAAAGTCTACAATCTTACTTTGGTTGGCTCATCACTTATCCATCATGGCCAAACATATTCCCTGACCCATCACACCAACTGCAATACCTGTAACGTAATCTACGCTATAAAATGCTCCTGTGAGATGATGTGTGGGCCGGACTACACAAAAAATCTAAACCAGAATACTGCAACACTGTAGAAGGATCTGGTGCAAAGTTCAAGGCGCACCTCTTGTGGACCACTACTCTGCCTCTGGTCAAACAGTAGATAACCTACAGTGGTGGGTGTTGGAAAAAATCTGTCTACACCCTAGAGGCGGTGATATACATTTGGCCCTTAACTTTAAGGAGTGCCGGTGGATCCATTCTCTGGACTCTGTAAATCAGGGACTTAACGAACAGGAAGAGACATATCAACAGATGGTCAGGTTGTAGCTGACTTAGAGTTCCACTGTTACCCCACTCTGAATGTTAGTATCCCTGTTATTGAACTCCCACCTATGCTGTGTATGACATGTGAAAAATGATATCAAAAGACTGTTATTCCGTACTTGCAGGTGGTAATACGCAATAAGAATTCAGGTATATTGCTGATTCATAACATTGTATTTAAACATGCCTTTATCTGTGTGACAGCGGGACGTAATGCATTTTTAGTCAACTCTGTGCACGGAATTGTATTTAATTATATGTATAACCACGTTCCAAATATGTACATAACGCTCACATTTCTTAAATTATTAAGTTCGCGATTTTGGCATTGTTTTGTAATCTTTGCTTGTAGGCCACTGTGAGGTGCAATCTACAAATTGATATACAAGCTGTTTTTTGCCCTAATCAGGTACAAGAATTACATAACTTAATATGTCACGACTCAACTCTGTACATTGCAATACATTTGATTGTATGTGTAACCACGTTCCAATTTGTACATAACTTTTAAGTGCGCACTTTGAAACTCTAAGTTCGTGTTCTGGGCATTGTTGAAAATAATGGCTTATAGGCCACTGGGAGGTGCCCCCTGTAAATTGGCATATAAGCGGTGTATAAATTACAGGATTTATTATGTCACATTTCATGCGGCCGAAAAATGCACACTATCAATATTCTATACGTCATGTGCCTTTAAAAATATGAGATTTTATAAAAGTATATTGTGTCAGGTTTATTAGGATCATAACGTAAATGTTGCATATTTCACTCATATACACTAAAGCACAGTTGGTATGAGCTAATCAAGTATTAGTTTGAAATTTGTCTCCAATATTTTTCGAACATCGCAGTGCTCCAAAGTGTCACATCCACAGATAGGTCAATCAAACTAAGGCATCAGTGATGACAGCAAAGCCTTACGATAGCCCCATTGAGCTGCTCTAGCTATCATAAGTGAGCGAATCCCACCGCGCTGGTGTGAAATTGCTTGACCTACGGCTGACGAGAGATTCATTCTGAAGGTGAGACCTGGGCTGGTCCTTGGACTTCTGAGGCCCTGGGCGAAAGGGAAATGTGAGGCCCCTCTAATTGCATCACAAGAAGTGACATCACAGAAAGTGACTTCGCAGGACTATTGATCTTATTTGGCATCACTGAAGCAACCTAACGTGGATATCAGTAACATGGCCAAAAAGATGAGGGGATAGAAAACAGGTGAGCAAATATATAATTTCTTAAAAGGAAAGATTGCAATCAAACAATGAGGAGAGAATGAACACATACAAATACAATTCCAGTGAAACATAGAGTAAATCCAACGTTCTAGATTATTCTTGTTGAGTGGCTCCCTGGTATTGATTCATTTAGGGAAGGCCAAGTATCTGGGTGTGTTTAAAGTGAAGGTATGCTTCAGATTCAAGGACTTTTCAAATCATTGTTTTTAATTTGGTGTTAGAACTGTAGGAAGTGGCACAGGCAGGGTGGCAGGATTCTGATGACAATGCTCATACTCCCCAAAAAGACAGCACTATTGTTGTTTATATTTCCAACTTTATGGGGTTGTACAACTTGAGGAAAATTGGGGTAGGGGTAGGAAAGGGAAAAAAGACATTGTCATCTTCATATCATGTCCTGTACGCATCTGGAGGTCAGTGGTCGAATCTGCTGTCCTTTTTGTAGGTGGCAGCGCACCCCCATGTTCTATTTTAAAAGTTCTTCACACATTTTTGTAGATTAACTATCTTGTCTGGTGGCTTGCTAGAAATTACCTCTTAGTCACAGGTTCGAATCCCAGCAGGTCCACTCAACCTTTCAACTTCACGCTAAATTAAGTAATTGGCACTAAGATCCACTTTGGTTTGAACGTGGACTTTGCATACATTGAGGGACTGCCCTGATTGATGTATGTAACCACCTTTAACAGCTGCGCCCACATTTGAAGAAAAAATCGAGAATTTTGGAGTGAACCTCCGCTTATGACAAATCTTATAATCACTTTGAAACTAAATTGAAGTGTGCTGCAACCTTTGTTTGATATTTTAGTGGGCCTTCAATTCTTGAGGAGCCCACCATACAAAACACAGAGTGTTTCAGTTTGTTTTGACTATTACATTGTTACACCACATCTCCATATTGCCGTCATTGTGCCTACATCTCTACTACAATTCACATACTTGACGAGGAGTGCAACTAAGTATAATCCCTGCGACTAATGTAATAACAAACACCTATTACAGTCAGACTCATTCCTATTTTACATTACTCAGGAGCACTGTACTTTTACTGTAGGCCCTCTTTTCCAGGTTTGACTTCTTCTGTAGCAAACTGAGACAAGACCTATCACTATCCTCACTGTTTTTGAGCTGAGATGGAGTTATTCAGGGGGTTTATGTAATGGCTAATGCTGAAAGGAGCAGAGAGATCACGGAGTGCCCCATACTCCCCCAGTATTTTATCCACCATAAGTCACAAATCAGCACCTTCAGCGAAAGAGGAATTTGAGTATTCATATTATACAACACATGTTCTGGCACTCCCTAATTAGAAAAAAATCTCTCCTTTCTATGCTTTTCTTTTCTTTATTGCATTTTGCTCTTAAGGACAAAGCGGAGGATAAAAGGTGCTTCTCAATATTTAATTCAATTATTGATACATACTCTTATTTTGCAAGGTGTCCTAGTGCGCCCCTATTTTGCTGCCCCTGACTTCTTTAAAAGTCATAAAAGGGCTCAGGTGTATTAAAGGTGAGATTGGTCCTTTTTGACCTACTTTTCCAGACCGGAATAGTTTGTCTTTCTGTGGCCGAGTGCTTATTATAACTCAGCAAGACTCACTTTGTTTGCCAGTTAAACAGCTATAAAATAATGATATGCTATTATTGAACATGTGTATGAATAATTGGTGTTCTTCTTACCCTCTTTGGTAGGATGAGACAGACTGGGTCCTGCTCAAGATTAAAACATTCAAACTTTTTGTTATCCCACTTTGCAATAAATACATTAATCTATGTTTGTATACCTTTGGCCATGTATGCTGTATCTTTCTTGCAAAAGACACCTAATTGAAGGACTTAATGCAGAACAAATCAAAACATTCACCCCAGTTAAGAGATCTGGGTTAAATCCAACATTCTTTTGCTCACCATACCACCCCAGTTTAGACCTGGCCATCTGCAAATCAGTCTTGACCGTGCCTCATGGGAACAGTTCAGCCAAAACTGCCAAACCAGGTCTTCCCTGGACCGGAAACAAGCATCCTAGGACTGGTTTCAGGGTTTCACCCCTCATCAGCCAGGATAGCTTGAAGCCAGGGGCACAGCGAGCCCGGGACCCACGGCTGGGCATACCCAGTGCACTTAGGGTGAGAAAGAAAAAGACATACATTTGATGGACGTAATACAGAACAAATCAAAACATTCCCCCCAGTTAAGAGATCTGGGTTAAATCCATCATTCTTTTGCTCACCATGCCACCCCAGTTTAGACCTGGCCATATGCAAATCAGTCCTGACCCTGTGCCTCATATGAACAGTTCAGCTCAAACTGCCAAGCCAGGTCCTCCCTGGACCGGAAATAAGCATTCGAGGACTGGTTTCGGGGTTTCACCCATCACCAGCCAGGATAGCTTGAATCCAGTAGCACTGTGAGCCCAGCACCCATGCCTGGCAATCCGGGCTGGACTGTTCCCATTGGGCACCGGGTCAAGATTGATTTGCATATGGCTGGGTTCAAACTGGAATGGCATGGTGAGCAAAAAACCAATGGATTTAGGCCCGGATCTCTGTACTGGGGTGAATGTATAACATTGTTCTGCATTCTGTACATTATTTGTTGCTTTTTTTATGCCACCCTGAGTGGGATGGGTATGCCCAGACAATGGTCCCGTGCTCACAATGCACTGGAGTCAAGCTATCCTGCCTCATTAGGGGTGAAACCCCGATACCGGTCCTAGGAGGCTTGTTTTAAGTCCAGGGAGGACCTGGCCTGGCAGTTCGGGCTGGACTGTTCCCATTGGGCACAGGGTCAGTACTGATTTGTATATGGCTGGGTTCAAACTGGAATGGCATGGTGAGCAAAAAACAATAGATTTAGTCCCAGATCACTGCACTGGGGTGAATGTATGACCATGTTCTGCATTCTGTCCATCAATTGTTGTTTTTGCACGTATCTTCCTTGCAAGCACAAACACTGCAGCTTCAGTGAACCTTGAAGTCTTTGTTGTAATGCAAATGCTTTTGCTTCTACTAAAGATGTAAGTAGAATTTTCTTCTCATTCTGTGCCAATCTCCTGCTAGGAGTGCAATTGCACCACTTCTTAGAATATCTCAATCATGTGGCTCTTTATTGCCGACATCCCATGTACTGAGTATGTGATAATGCTTCCCGCTTTTACCCCTTCCAACTTGGTGCTCTAAATTTCTACATACACAATTCCCTGTCTTCATTCTACTTCCTGTAACATAAATGACCAGTCACGCTTCAACTATGGCCATTCAGTGTTGCTGCTTACTGGAACGACTTCCCGCTGCAGCTTAGTTTCCACACTTTCTTGTTACATGTGAGCCTTGATTATGATAAAATATAATAATTGCCTTGCTCAGCTAATTGCTAATTATTTGGATGTACCAATTGGTATCTAAACAATTTTAAACGGCTGACAAGGTACCTAACTCCATGGTGCATGTGACTTTCTCTTACACATTGGTGGATCCATGAATATCATATAACGCCCATTAAGGTCACCATTTTTGTTACTAATCATAAAAGCTATTGCTTGACATTCACAGATTAGAGGGACAATAGAGCACATTGAAACTTTTTGCCTTTCCAAAATCGCAAAATCGGAAAACATAGCTTCTCACAGCACCCCCCCAGCCAGCATTTGGGTGCCTCTGATGGTTTTCTGTTACTTCATTCAGACCTGCCATAATAACTAATCGGCGGTCAAATGGCGCAAAAAACAAGCATTTGCAGTGTATTAGATCTCGTATTTATGAAAATTTAAGCTATTAGTATTGTAAATGACAATGCGTTTTATTTATGTTTTAAAAGCCAAAACATAAATAAAAGGCATTGTCATTTACAATGTCAAGAGCTCAAACTCGTGTAAGTGCGAGACCTATTGCATTGTAAATGCTTGTTTTACACGAAGCACCAAGATTCAACATTCAAAATTAAATCAGTGCAAAAAATCCATTCAGTTCTTTTGTCCAAGGAAAATCAAAAAACTCATTCTTTATTTGCCAGTGGGCCGTGAAAGGGATTGCTGAGGCCCCTTCAGTTCACAGCAGCAGAGCAAGTCAAAATGAGAAGGAAAAGAAAATGGCCCACATCAAGCCTCAGAGCCTTGGGAACCAGCCAAATATCGCCCTTCTTAATTTCACCCTGGCATTACATAAAGGCTACAATTCCCAGGGCAGGGGCCCCCCACACCTGGACCTTGGGGCTTGATCCAGTGCTTCGAGGCCCAGGGAAAGAGGCCCCCTCCCCACGGCCTTGAAACAGTGAGGAGGCACTTCCCAAAACAAGGCAGTTCTACAGACAAAGGGTAACCAAAGCCAGTTGATCTGGCTGCTCCCTCCTCCCCGCAACCACCTCCCCTTACCTGTGTTTGGGTGGTCCTGGAAACAAAGGGGTCTTCTGTCGCCTGGATACAAAATGCACAAAGGGCGTCTAGAATGACCGGTACTTAACAGAGGCACTGCCCCTGACACTGTGAGCCAACATAATTGCTGGCCCAGCTGCTGTGCTGTCCGCGATTCTGTATGTACCTTCCCCGCACCCCTACACCCCCAGGAATGTCACCACGCCCTGACCAGCAAGGTCAAGATGTAATGTGATCGCGTGGGGCAGGGGGCCCTGTAGGAATAGGTGGCCAAATTGTAAAACTGTGGCCTTTCACAGTGACGCGGGCCCCCTGTTTTTTGGCAGGGCGCGAGGCCCTGGGCAGCTGCTAACACTGCCCGTGTCTAGCGCCGGCTCTAGGTGAGACTGTTGCTTGTAGACACACTTGTGTCTTGTTGCAATTCACTGCACCCCAGTAACCGGGGTTTGACAGGGTATCCCTTTTTAATTCCGTAGTACTTGACCACATTTGGTGGCACTAAATCCTTACAGATGGGACTTCGACCTGCTATTGAAAGTTAACTGTGCGAGCTACTGCTCTTTTCTAAGGTATGCTCCGCTTTACAGCTTTTAATAGTATTAGTTAATTAATTCACGTAGCAATTTTTCCTAAAGAAACCTTTTGCTCATTTTCGTTTAGACCCCAACCTGGTGCTGGAGGTTGCCCGTAAATGTGCGTTATTCTAAGATGAGGTATGTTTTCCATATCACACTAATTACAGATGTTTAAATATTCCCTAGACTCCAACCGGATGGTGGATGTCCTTAGCTAAGCCAATTGATTCACTTATTTCCATCACTTTCTGCTCCGTCACAGGATTTCTGGTAAGGCTCCCTTCCGCATTTTAATGACTTCGAGTAGAATTAGTCCGTTCTGATTAGTTAAATTAATTTCATATCCTGGAGTGGTATTAGCCCCGTCTATTATGATAAAATATTTCTATGCGAAACCTATACAATTGGTCAGCCGTATGTACCACGAGAACACATATTGACTCCCTTCTTATCAATGTCATAGGCTGTCCATTTCCCCCTTTATAGTCCTAAGGAAGACCCGCTTTTGACGCACTGCAATTACGCTGTTACTAGGGTCGATGTTCACATCATACTGTCCATAAGGCCACCTTGACCCCAATACAGATTCGCCAGTCTGTCTAGGATTCATGAAAAAAACAGAAGAATGTACATGTGTAGAAATGTTTTTTTAATCTAATTTATCTATATTACTTATGTACGTCTGTATATAGTGCACCACTACTTCACGGATCACCACACGTCACCTATTTTCACTATTGTCAAAATCTTTTCTTCCATTAATTAAGTTGCATCTGTGACCGCCTTTCTTTGAACAAACAAAAAGTAAAAAGAGACTTTTTTCTCTGTTGTATTCTTACCATAAAGCTTCAATTTCTTTAATCACTGAAAAATCATTTTACATTTGTTGAAAGATCAATTGAGACACTTTTTTTCCTTTTAACAATAATATAATCCAATCACAGCTATTGTATTACCCGGCAGGGCCAATTGTTTTCCATATCGCCAATACCCACGTCCTGAGGGACATAGGTTCACCCCATTAACTTTAATGGGCTATAGCATTATAGTCTCTGTCTGGAGGGTGGGTGGAGCCATCAGGTGTTTCCTGGTTTGTTCCCTGTCTGTGGAATATACCTCTTGTGTCATGACTGGGTTGGGTGACTAGGGACGTAAAGGTTATGAATCTATTGTTTGCCAGGCACATTTTAGGGTAAACGGTAAGGAAACACTATGCAAAATATACATTTGCATGCTCTGCAATGGCAAAGTTGTGCTATAAGAACATAGTCTCCATTCTAAGATCTAATAATTGTGCATCTGGTAAGTATGATCTCTTTTGTTCTCGGGTGTGCAGTTACCACATGGGATTGTGAGGCCCTCGTAACGAGGCCGCAAATTGAGGATCTAAGTTATCAGAATCTTTGCCTTTCAGCCTTGTGTTTGTAATTGAGTTTGAGGAGAGAGCATCAAAGGAAAAGCGAATATCTTGCTTTTTTTCCCCTTGAAATTAAATTGAGCAGGGATACAAATTGTTTTCCTTCTGTATTATGTCCAGAATTCGGTAAAAATGGAAAACTGCGTCCCATAACGATCATACACCGATCTATAAAAGTATGTATTTTAAAATGTCCAGTATTGCATAGTACAGTTTTATTGTAGTGAATTCCACTGATCTTGCTGTAGCTGAGTAGCACTGCTTTTCCTAAGGCATTTTGACTTATTGTGCTGACTTTGAACCAGCCTCTTAAGTTTGAAGGCCACTTAATGCATGTACCAGACGTGGTACATCTAGTTTCTGGTACTAGCCTCATATGTTTTCTTACACGATCCCTACAACTACCTCTACTGACACGGGTTCACCGGCTTTGTTGATTCCTGAGAACAGGTCTCCATGATTTACACTTTGTGAAACCGTTGTCATGTCGATCCAAACACTTATTCCAATTAATATTTTTTTTCTTTTGTTTTTTCATTACCAAGTCAGACTTGCAGGCCTATTAATTGCCTATGACCTTGTTGCTATCACTTTTGTAAAGTGGCACCAAGACGCCCTTGTCTGTAGTCTTCTGGAGCTATGCCTGCCTGTAGCAAGCGGAGTAAATGGCTTTTTATTTCTTGCCCTATTGAGCTGCCTTGATAGACATGATGCTCATCTTATTACATTAGCAGAGGTAATACATTCCGTCGAGCCCTCCATTTTGTGCATGAGAAACAAAACCTTTTTTTGCTATATGTTTGCAAGTAATGAGCAGCTAGCTGTATCTGTCACTCAAACCACACAGACCATATAGTGTCCTTGAACACTTCCTGGGCAGAGGTGCTTTCCTTGTGCCATTGAAGAACAGAGTGTGCTTCTATTCCGCTTGACGTATTTTTAGGGGAAAAAATGGTTCTTATTAGTGACATTAGTTAGTTCAAGTATAGTAAGAAGCAACAATGGCTATATGTAGTGTACTGTACAACATAAATTAAAACGAGAGTAGTCCAAAAGATCTACATAAATTACTATTCTTTATATTTCTCATGTGCATAGTGTGAAAATTGTGGAACAAAACAAAACTGCAATAACAATACATACATGTAACAAGAAAGCACCATAAACATATGTGTTACGTAGAACAATAAACAAGCATTTGAATATCCGTATGGAATAGGAATTATAGTAAATCCATGCCCTTGTGTCACTTAATGTATCGATAGTTGGTTTGTTTGTGTTACATAGGTTTTGACGACGTTTCTACCCAGTTTTTGATATTGGCTCTCATTAGGACCAACAAATAAAGGGACCCCTAGGAAATAAATGAAAAAAAAAATGACTACTCTGTGTAGGCAGTAGGTTAATTGCCATACAAAATAATAAACAACACTCTACTTTAGTCGCCACCTTCTGGACTCAGAAAGGATACACAGGCAACATCCAAGGTGCTCGAGAAAGGAAATCATTTTTTTTACAGTGAACACCATCTATCTTGTCGCCAGCTCACATCCACAGCTTATATTACCTCACTGCCCCATAACTATATGGATGACAGCCCCTCTCACCCTTTTACTCCCAGTGCTCCTTGACATCGCTGCATACCCGCCTGCTCTGGAGCACCATTCCTTGAATTTCCATTCCCTTTTGTCATATCGGAGCTAGCAGCCACTCCCCTATTCTGCCGGCTCCTCCCTTTATTGATTCCACATTTCCTTTACCTTGCATTTTTTTCCTGTTCTCATTAATTTGCATAACATTTTTGTCACACCCTAGTTCCATTTACATGTTTGTCTTTGCCTACATTTGTTAAAAACCTTCTTTTAATGTGGCATGACATCGCTATATGCACCCTCCCTTTTTTAGGCGTGAGTCATTTAGTGGTATTCTTTCATCCATTCCATCTCCGAGGTAACGCCACACTGCATCTCTTTTTAGGTCGAACCTAGCGGAGCACGCATGCGCTGCTCTAGAAAATGACCTCTTGGAATCACTTCAGCTTTTCAGCAAACTCATGCGTGTGGCTAAAAAAAGCCACATGCATGAGTTTGCTGAAAAGCTAAAGTGATTGGCCATTGCATGTGGCTTTCAAAAATTGGAAGCCTGCAATTGGCCAAAGGCGGGTGCATGTCCCGCCTTCTCGCTAAACGTTAACTCCCCTGGCCTAGGGAGCTCGGGAGCGAGCAACAGTGCGGCCGGATGCCAGTTGCATTCCTGACATTCCTTGTTAATTAGCGCTGTCGCTTTAACTTTCGCGGCTGTACTTGTTTATTTTCTGTTGTCTTCTGTTTCAGATCAAGCATATTCTGCAACTTTGGGGCAATCTAAGCGAGGTTGTTTAGTTCTGTTTTTCCGTTGGGATTGGCTGTTTTGTTGACTTTTTGCTCGCATTTCTGCTGGTGTAGTGCAAGATATTTGCTTGTTTACATCACAAACACACAGCACAGAGACTGGGTTCTGATTGGCCATGAACCATTCTCAGAGCTGAACTCCATCAAAAAGCATAGGCTGGTGGCTTGCATCACAGACCGCTGCACATGGGTGGATCCCGTTTTGCATTTGCATGTATATGTATGCAACAGTGATGCATACATGGATGCGTGTTTATATTTTGTGCTCATCCATGTAAAATCGAAGCACACATTTGCAAATACAGAGCTATTGCGTGTACTAAGATGAGTTTGATCTTGAAACTGCATTTTTGTGAGTGTCCGTGTTTTTTGCTTGTTATTTTGAAGGGATTTCTTGCATTTAAATGTTGTTAGATTTTTGATTGTCACAATACACAGACCTGCATGGCTCAGCCATTTAACACTTTGTTGTACTTTGTCTGCATTGTAACTCTGTGCACATTAAATAGAAAAAATATTATAACATAACTATAAACATTTGTCCCATGGTAGAGATACAATCGAGCACATTTCAGGTGGCAGAGTTCTTTTCATCAGTCGTATCTGCTCGAGGCTGTCCACCAGTGTCCATACAATGACAGTGAAGGTCCTCCCAGCTTGATCACTGCAGTCGTTTTTTGCTTGTTTTATACACCCTATCTCGCCGGAGGATAAGAAACGTGGTTTTATTCAGCATTAAAAGCTTGTTTGTTATCCTGGGGATTATGTAACAATGTTAGTGTTCCAGGCACTCTTTTGTAAATCTTGATAAGATAATTGATTGAGCTCACTCTGCCTCAGTTTGCTTAGTGGTTTAGAAGATATATGCAGTGTGGTAGCTGTCACGTTAACCCATTGAGCTATGTTACCTGCTTGGCAGTGGGGGGTGCACTGAGAGAAAGGTCACGCTGAGACACTGTTCTGAGTGTTTTCTGCTGCTCATACCACATGGGGTGAAAGGAGGTCTACACTCCGAGGAGATTTCCATGTTTTAATATAAGTCAGGTCCCACCGTGATACGCAGCTGCTGAATATTAATGTGCCTGCAACTTAATGAAAACAGAAGACGGACTTAATTTAGGGTATTTGATGAAACGCATGCCAGATGAAGCGAAGCTCCAACGCTGCCCACCTTTTTTAATAACATGAAATGTTCTGTCCTGGGGCATCTTTTCTCTCTCCTCTCATGTATTCTCTCACACCTGCTTTTCACCCATGCTGCATGCATCCAAAGCAGTGAGGCCAAAGCAATCCACGCCTGTGGGCGGGATTAACCTTAAGCAAAATAAGACTTGTTTAGAAGATCAAGAGACGGGGGCACCACTGAAATTTCTATTGCTGGATTTACCATGGGCTATATGGTGCAAAGCTGCAAATGGTGCAGCTAAACCTACCAAGAAAGTGCAAGTTTACAAAAATAAATAATATTTTCCATCTTCCTGTAAGTTTTTTGTTTCATTTTGAAAAATACAATTTTATTTTACGGATTAAAATTGTTATATTTTGAATTGTATATGGGGCACCAAAACTTTTAAATTCTTATGGCCTCTAAAGGTCCTAATCCAGTCCTGATTGTACAGTAACGTTTTCATGGCCGTAGCTTCAATGGCCGGATTATGAGTTAGGCAGGATACTGCTCTGCTTGATCATGTTGGTGACGCATCGTCAATTTTTTTTTCTTGCATTTAATGAAATGCTAACAAATGATCATTGCTTGCATATATGCACATAATCTTTTAGATTTGGCTTGACTGAGTGATTTTTATACATTTTACCAGCTATAGTTAGCGAATGTTCACATAAATTTAGCATGTCATGGTGTAGTGTAGTTCCTATATTCCCAATAGGCTCTGCGCATTGGAATAATATATCCTATAGATGTGACGTAGGACTTATGTCTACTAGGTCTGTATCGAATATATTAAACTTAATTGTTGAGTGCCAGCTAGCTCAGAGGTCACTAGAAACTTTCTCGAATAAGCAAGAAGGGAATAGTTTCTGACAACCGCATAAACATGACAACTTTGTTTCCCCAAGATAAAACGTATCTTCAGAGTCGTGGAAACAATAGATAGATATTTCACTCAGTCATTCGTGCATGCTTCGTTTCACCGGAGGTGCAGAGAAATTAGAGAGACGGGGGTTTTCAATAAAAGTATTTATTGAACAGTCTTCTTTATCATGCAGAAGAAATGAACTGCTACAATCGTAATACTGGCTGTAAAGTATAATGCGTACAGCAGGAAGAGGATTATAAAATAATACTGTAAAAACATGGTATGGTTTCTAATCCATAAAATACATACATAAATAAATAAAGACTAAAAGTTCTCAACTGGTGCTTCTAAAATACGCCTACCCGATGTTCCTAACCTAAGTCTAGCACGAGGGAAGAAATAAGTGTGGTGTAGCATAAGTTTAGTATTCTTTTTGCCAAGAAACTATCCAAGATTTCTCTTAGGGTCTAATCAGCTCCGTACCTTGATTTAGAATGAAGGAGGTCTGGTATCTCTCTGTCTCGGTACTCGATTCCCGAACACCCCGCCAGGGGAGCTTGGAAACACTGGAGCTGGATTTCTCGGCAGGAGAAAAGACAGCGTCTCTCCCAGTGCGTCTGCTGGAGGGTCGGCTTCCTTTGTCACTTGCTGTAGCAGGATGCGTCGGGCAAGTAGATAGGCGAACTGCTCCAAACCCCCGTGTGTTTGCTTGGGCAAGTGTGGGCATATTTATACCTTGAAGGTGCTGAGTTTGACGTAAAGGTGGACATAATAACGTCATCAAAGAGTCTCAGTTCTTTGAAAACTCCACGAGTTCTTGGACAAATCAATATTCAAGCAAGGGGAAGCCCCTAACTGCTGAAGCTGAGTTTTCCAAGAAATCGTTGTGGATTTTCGGACTAGTGGAAGTAGCCATGCCGTATTTGGACCTCTTGAGCTATGTCTGAATATGGTTGATTTCTATGCCTATATAAGGATATGGTGATTTATACCTATATAAGGGCATGAATCGGGAAAATTACATTAGGGTACTAAAATGCTATACAACAATGGTAGACCTCAGATGACCACTCCATTTGAATTGAAATGTTGTATTCTTGCTTGCTGTGCATAATCTTTCTTGTTCCAGGCACCAAAAGCTTCTGTGAGCTGGTTGGTCTGAAATTGTATTGTTAAAGTTATATGTGAAGGTCGTTTTTTTCCAACTTAATGGTGTGGATGGTAGCTCTCCGCACTTGTGAAAGGAAGGGGTCAGAGGAGAACCTTCCCATTGTTTAGTGGGGTAACATTAGACCCCGCAGAACCCCTGCTGCAGGGGGCAAGCCCCTTAGCACTTGCATTGTAATCTCTTATAAGGTCCCAAAGGCGAGACCTATTGGCTATGCCAATGCTTGTTTGACCTTCTGCTCACTCCATCGGCCTGGAACGCATGCAATCAAGACCTCGCTTTGACCTCTGTCAGTATCTTGAGGAAGAGCACTTGGGCCTCTTCACTCTGACACTGACTGAGATACAAGGCTGACCCCTGTTGCCGCTATTCCTTTATCTTTGTCCGGAGCACACCTAGTCTCCTGCTATGTTTGAATATATTATGGAGCTTATCCTTTTAAGAGATGCTTGACTCCTATTCATTGTTGTTGCAGGGGTCATATTCCTGATAATGATTAATTCTTGTATTTTCCTGTTCTCATCAAAGATGGAAGCAGTTCAATGTAACTGCAAGGCTGTGCATGCTTTCAACAGCACACATGTCTGTGTTTTGCTATCTTCTGGGTACATTTTACTCATTCCCACTTACTTTTACTTTCAATTGATGGTGGCCTTGGTTCTCCTTTTCTTGTTAATGCTAATTCATGAACCCCTTTGCTTCTTTTTCTTCTTTTAAGCTACACATACTGATCCCCCGAGTAAGTAGATTTCTCGAGTACCTTGGTTGTTGCTTCCATATCGGTCTGAGTCCAGAAGGAGACGACTGTAGTGTCATTTATTAGTATGACACTTATACTTCTGCCTACACAGAGTAATCGTTTTTGCTTTTCATTTGTTTCCTAGGTGTCCCTTTATTTGTTGGTTCTTATGAGATCCAATATCCAAAACTGGTTCGAAACATTGTTGACATTTACATAACACAAACAAACCAACTACAGATACCCTTAACTGACACAAGGGCAAGGATGTACTAAAATTCCTGTTGCATATGGATATTCAGATGGTTGTTTGTTGTTCTATGGAACTCATATGTTTATGTTTCTTTCTTGTTATTTGTATGTATTGTGTGTTATTGTTGTAGTTGTGTTTAGTTCTGCCTATTTCACATTGGACACTATGCACATAAGAAATGTAAAGAATAATAATTAATGTATACCTTTTTGACTGCTCTCTCCTTTTAATTTATGTTGTGATCATTACACTTGCATACAGCAGTTTATGTTTTTGTTATCCTTACACTAACTGTATCACTAATGAGAAGAATTGTTTTCTAAAAAAAACTTTACGCCCTGGTCGAGTAAGGGCTGCCCTTGTTTCCCTAAAGACAAGCTATTTCACTTTAAAACATGTGCCAAGTCACAGGGCATGGCCCTTTATGAACACGATGTGAATCGACTTGCATCCGCCTGAGATGGGAACTTGTGGTTTTGGCAAGCACAAATTGTGCATGGGTTAGTGAACAGTGAAATTTCTATATGACGTAGAACTGTCTGTCGACAGGGAGTTTTGTAGTAAATAGCAAGAAGACTCCACATCCAGGAAGGTGGCAGGTAAGTGGTTTATTGCAGCAGATAGAAAAGTAACAGGACCGTTTCCTCATCTGGCCAGGAAGTAACTGACACAGAATGGAATCACTGATGGTGACACAGAGAGAACCATGTAAACAGTCTAGAAGGTTGGAGTCAGGACAGGCAGGGAAAGGACAGAAAGGAATAAGCTATGTACAACAAGTTTCTCTTTTATTCTTTGAGGAACTATATGATCTGTTTATAAACCTGTGACCCGGAGACCCAGAATGTGTGTCATCCGTTCAGGGAAAATGACTCCAGCAAAGAAGGTACACTGATCTATAATACATCTGACCTTATTGCCTTCCGGCCTTGTTATTCCTAGCGCCAGTCATGGATGCATTGCTGATAATATGGAGTATTTTCACCAACCATCCTTTTGAATTGGTCTCATAAATAGCTGAACATACATACGTGTTTAATACATTCGGCATTTTTTTTATATTTACCTTTCTCCCAACTGCCTCCAGCTTTCCAACAGCAGCTTTTCATTTTTTTCTAGAACCTATGTCTAAACTGCCTGGGGTGTTTTTAATTAAGTTCAGGCATTTGCTGTCTGTCTCTCCACTGCCTTCCCTATTCCATTTTCTTTTGTAGATACACATTCCTGCTTTCGAGATCGTGTTCTCTTTTTTAATAGCTATGTGTCCTTTTTGCGACTTGATCATTTGTCCATTTTATTCATCACTCTTGAAGTGAGGAAAATGACTGATCAGGAGAGTGGTGAGCGGAAAATTGAGTTGTGATAATTTCTTAAAATGGATGCTGTATATTTAGGGCACCTTTAAGCAAAATGTGACAGTCTGTTTGCTTAGTATAGCTAGTCTCTTTGCTAAAGTGAACCACATGCAGCAAATTCTGTCAACTCCCAGTTACGTTTGAGGAGATGGGTAGATTTGACTACTTGAGATCAAAAGATTTTGCATTCTGGGCTGAATGAGCTGGGTATCTCCTCTTCAGCAGTGGATAGACACACAAGTTACATTGTTTTCTCATTTATTCCGTCTTCTAGTGGGTATTTATATGAGGTGAGTAGGACAGCAGAACTGAATTTATTCCTATAGATATGTAAACAATGGGGATCTCATTGTTATGTAAGGTGAAAATTAAAAGAAAACATACTACTTTTGGTCTCTTAGAGCTATACACTATAATATGCTTATTCTCATTATTTGGACAATTTTGTATCTTCACAGGATTCGTTTCCCATCAAAGTTCGGGGCATCCATCTGATAAATGAGCCTTTATTTTTCCATCCCGTCTTTGCATTAATAAGACCTTTTCTGCCTGAAAAAATGAAGGAAAGGGTGAGTAAATATTAGCAAATGAATTTTCAATACAATCTGTACTAGCTACCTTTATGTTCTGCTCCTGATGCAAGATAGGTTTTTAAAGTATTTTGAATAATTGAAAGAACCCGGTAACTTCACATCTTACTGATCAACAAATTATATTACAATCCAAGTGTTTAAAATGTTTTTTTCAACTGGAAACTAACAACAAAGTTTACTATAGGCGCAGGTGTCATGCAATAGCATTCAATCACTGATCAAAAATTAAAAACCCAATCAGTATGACAAAAAATATACATTGAATTCATCTTTATGAAACAATTTTATTTTTGTTTTGTTGATCATTCTGTCTAGGTCTATTCAAGAGTTTTGGATTTTACTAAAATTCCTTATAGGCGCTTTCCGCCAGCCTTGTTTATCCGTTAGTGTTGTGGGTCTGTCTTTCAAATTTTTCTGTGATGCACTACTGCATGTAGCTAACTATAACTTCACTGTGAGTGGCTGCATTCTTCCCTTACACAATGAGCACTTGCACACTCAAAAAGCAGACCAACCGGGGCCACCTCTCAGACCTCCGTGGAGAGAAAGTTCAGCGAGGTGCAGGTCGATGTGGCCCTTATACGCCAGGACCTCCGCAATGCTATGGCGCAGTTGTCGGAGGCAGAATGGCTCCTCTCCACCGCAGGAGACGGCCGAGCCAGTTGAAAACGTAGGGGGTCCTACTGCAGACTCAAACCTCAGAGCTACACCGCCAGGCGTAGGATGCAGAGAATTGCTCGAGGCGGAACAACCTGCACCTCATAGGCTTATCTGAAAAGGTTGAACAGGGTCATGCAGACACCTTCATTGAGACATGGATTCGGTCTTGGATACCTGCAGAAGCCCTCTCTCCGTGGTTTGCCATCGAGCGCGCACATTGTCTCTGGCGGCCAAACTTCCCACGGGGCACCTCCACGTCTATTATCATCCGAATCCTCAATTTCGGCGACAGGGATGCTGTCCTGAGAGAAGTCTGACTCCATGGTCCCTTGAAATATCAGAACAGTACCATAATGATCTTCCCAGATTAAACGAGGGACATTCAGACCCAGCATCGTTCTTATGCAGAGGTTAAGCAGAAACTCTGTAACTTGGGCCTGGGTTATGGGCTCCTCTTCCCAGCTTGCCTCAGAGTTAATTTTAAGGACAAGGCAATCTTCTTCGACACACCTCGGAAGAAGATGGCTCACGGAAGAACGCCCTCTGAGAGTCCATCCTGCCTCTCCTCCTCCCATGTAGGGCCCATCCAGACCACCTCCTTCTCCACCCAATCAGCAGCGGAGGCACAATCGCTCCTGTAGGAGTGTTGAGCGGCGTGGAGACCACTAACGATCACCTGGGACTTGGGCGACTGTAGCTGGGCCAGCTCCCTGCTGAGCCTAGCACATGACCACGAAACTACTTAGACGCTGCGCCCGTCTCTCTCTGACTCAGATCTATGTCGAAGCCTGGTGCTCTGGGAATCCGGAGACGACGCTGGGCTCTGACCGGGAGGCCCCATAGAAAGAACACTGACTTTAAACTCATGGGGCTTGTGGCAGTGATATTTAAATGTTGATAGTGTATTATCCGACTAAATGGAGGGGTACATGGCCGTCGCCACGACTTGCCCTGCTAACCGTTTTAGGATAACTTCTTGTTTTAGTTTGGGGTGACAGATGCTTCGGGTTTGGAAGTATAAGGTGGGGGGTGTTGTGAGGGTGCGGGAGGGCACATGCCCTCAGTCTGTGTCTAGTTTGACTCCATTTGAGTCACTGTATGCAGCTTTACATATGTTGTTGCCTTTTGTTTCACATGACAGCCCACTACACACACGCACCGTCTTCACCAGTAGGAGATACACAGCCAAACACCGGTCATGTTACATCCTCTTACCCGAGGCCTAGATCTCCCCCGACCCTTCTCACTTCACACCAGCCACTCCCCAGACGCACTTGCAAATTAGGTCCCTCCAGATCCAGTCCTGGAATGTCAATGGATTACTAGACTGCATTAAACATACTGCCGTCTTAGGAGTGCTCAGCTTCAGTTCCCCGACGTCGGGTACTCTGGTTTCGTACGGGGCTCCCAGGGGGTGGCTATATTGATCTGGCGTGGGCTCCCCTTCACACCTCTCAAGGTCTCAACTGATACACAGGGGCGCTGTGTATCACTCTCCGGCAGGCTCGAGGGAAAGGTCTTTAATTTCCTCTCAATATACATTCCCCCTACCACGCTGCCCTCTGCCATCCATTGCCTTATGGAGGTGATCACCGCCCTGCCCCACGGCCACACCATAATTGGCGGGGACTTTACCGTGATACTACAGCCAACCCCCGATGCCACAGGGAACCCCTCCTCTTCACCCCACACCTGTTCAAAACAACTCTCGGTCTGGTCATCTGCACTCGGGCTCTGCGATGCCTGGCTATGGCACCCCGGGGAGAAACAGTACGCTCACCACACCCACTCCTGTATTGATTTGCTTCTTCTCCCCGCCACCAACTGCCAACTGGTCTCCAGTGTTTCTATCCTCCCATGTGAAATTTCGGATCACTCCGCTATTTCTCTCCGCTTTGATACACGCCTTGTCTGACGGTTTAATGCCTGGTTTCTGCATGACGCAGAGATTAAGGATGCGCTCGAGCTAGAGTTGACGTGGGTCCCGTGCTCAGTAAGCCACTGGAGTCAAGCTATCCATGCTGAAGACGGCTGATAGCCAGACACCGGTCCTAGGATGCTTGATTCCAGTCCAGGGAAGACCAGGCTTGGCAGTTCGGGCTGGACTGTTCCCATGAGGCACAGGGTCAAGACTGATTTGCATATGGCCATGTCTGAACTGGGGTGGCTTTGTGAGCAAAATAACGATGGATTAAACCCAGATCTGTGACTGGGGGTGAATGTTTTGCCATTGTGCAACATTCCGTCCATCAACTTGTGTGTTTTGCTGTCCACCCTATGTGGGAAGGGTATTCCCAGGCGTGGGTTCCGTGCTCACTAAGCTACTGGAGTCAATCTATCCTTGCTGAAGACGGCTGATAGCCATAAACCGGCCCTAGGATGCTTGCTTCCGTTCCAGGGAAGACATGGCTTGGCAGTTCGGGCTGGACTGTTCCCATGAGGCACAGGGTCAAGACTGATTTGCATATGGCCATGTCTGAACTGGGGTGGCTTGGTGAGCAAAATAACAATGGTTTAAACTCAGATCTGTGACTGGGGGTGAATGTTTTGCCATTGTGCAACATTCCGTCCATCATCTTGTGTGTTTTGCCGAGCTAGAGTTGAGGCACTATTTTTTGGCTATCAAGGGCTCGGTCCCCTCCGTCGGCACACTGTGGGATGCCAGCAAAGCCACCATACGTGGGGTGGCCAGAGGCCTAGTGCACTCGATATGAGCGGAGCAAAATGCTCGCTTGATTCAGCTCAAAGCGCAAGCCGCGCGACTAGAGGTGACCTCTGGCATAGCGGAAGATGCCCTCTCAGACGGACTACTTGCACTGCTTCGTGAGGAATTTCACCAGATCTCCCTTGACTCGGCCAAGACGCTCTTCTGTAGCCCATGTCTATGGGTGGGGAGACGAAAACGGTAAACAGCTTCATAACCTGGTCTCCTTCCCTAGAGCTAACAGAACTGTCCCCGAATTCCGGAATGCCACTGGTACCCGCCATTGTACCTCTACAGCCATAGTCCAGGCCTTTGCAGGGTACTACGCCCAGCTCTACTCGTCTCGACCCCCCACGACATCTTTGGCCGAGGTACTGGAGTGTGTGGAGGTCTGACTCCCCTGCCTCTCCCAGTCTGACTCGACAGACCTTGACCGTCCCTTTACTCCGGAGGAGATCCAGGGTGCCATTTCCTTATTACACTCCAGGAAGACGCCAGGGCCTGATGGTTTTCTGCAGGAATATTATGCGGCATATCGGGACTTCCTGGTTCCTCACCTCGCTGATCTTTTCCAACAGGTGGTCAAGACTGGGTCATTCCCGCCAGAGACTGACGTGGCCACCATTGTGGTCATTCCAAAGTCTCAGCCACCTTCCTTCTCCTGCGCGGACTACCGCCCAATGTCCCTTATTAATACCGAAATGAACATTTTTGCTACAGTCCTAGTCCATCGTCTTCTCCCCTTGCTACATGACTTGATCCATCCCAATCAATGTGGCTTTATGCCTGCATTTGGCACCCGACACTGCATACGCCGCCTCCATCTGGCCCTAGCCCATCGCCACCGACTCACCCTATAATAGAGTTTGAGAAGGCCTTTGATACCGTCAACTGGTCCTACTTAAGAGATGTTCTGACCGAGATGGGCTTCGGCCCCCGCTTTCGGTGCTTCATTCAGGTCCTGTACTCGAGCCCTCAGGCAAGGATCCTGACTAATGGTGCCTTCTCTGAGGTGTTCCCCATTCGAAAAGGCACCAAGCAAGGCTGTCCTTTCACCACTTTTATTCGCACTGGCGATGGAGCCATTGGCATGCTTCATACGCTCTAATCCCTGGATTCAAGTGTGGTCTTGGGATTCCCATCAGACCGACAAAATTGCCTTATACGTGGATGTCGTTAAGCTTTTCTTGGCCAACCCGGAGAATTCCAGTCCGCGCTGTCTGGAGGTGCGCCGGTCCTTCGAGGAGGTCTCGGGCATACGACTCAACCCTGCGAAGTCCACTTTGGTCCCCCTTCACCCCTTGTGATCCTTCTTTGACTGTCAATCTACAGTCCCTCTGCAGAGACAGTCATTTAAATATTTTGGGATTTGGATAACCCTGCTCCGTGAACTGGAATTGGCTCTCAATCTTACCCGCCTGGTCACGAAAGCCAACTCTGATCTCAAACGTTGGCAGTCTCCCCTGCTTAACCCTCTTGGTAGAGGGGCACTTTTTAAAATGATGATCCTTCCCCGCTTTTTGTACATTTTACTTAACATTTCTTTTCATCTCCCAGGTAGTTGGTTTCGTGAGTCTGATGGGGTAATTACCAAGTTCCTGTGGGGGAGCGGCAGACTACGTATGGCCCTAGCCCGCTGTTGGATACCTATCTTTGATGGGGGTCTGTGAATGACCAATCCTCTATCTCTATTACCTGGCCACCTGGCTTATTGTCATCCATGACTGGTTTGCTGTGGGCTTGTCTGATCCGGCTTACTGGACCGAGCTCGGGACTATGGACTTCCCTCAGCTGCAGGCCTACCTGTACGGTTCCCCTATCCCACAGACTATCCCACCCATCACTAGGGAGGTCCTAATGGCATGGCGCTCGGCCCTGCGCTACACACAATGGGACAAGAAACTCCCACAACACATACCCTGGGACTTGGCTGCTGGAGGTATCGGCTCTCTCAGGGTTTCACCAGTGGGACCGGATTGGGATTACACTTTTCGGGGATATCTGGGTTGGTGACCACATCTGGGCCTTCTCAGATCTACAACAGCGGCACTCCCTTAACCCGAAACAGTTTTACAATTATTTGCAACTCCGCCACGCCCTCTTTACACATATCCCCCGCCCCCGGAACCTCAATCCCCGAATTCAACCCGCTTGAGGCGCAGGTCATAATGAGAGACTTGGGGAAAGGGTGAGTGTTGCGGATCTATCGTTTGCTGGTGAACAATGGCCCTGCCACCTTAGATACGCTGCAAACTTGTTGGGAGGGATGGGTGGGTCTGTTAGAAGAAGCAGATTGGCGAGACGTATTAATTGCACCCGAAACTCTTAACTACCTCCTCTAAATGTCGCCTTATTCAACTGTAGTACCTTCACACAGCATATCTGACTCCGGTACGAATACATAAGGCAGGTCTGCGTCCCCTACCCGACTGTACCCATTGTGGCCATGTGCCGGCCGATTTTTTTGACATGGTCTGGCAATGTCTCCCTCTTACATCCTTCTGGAAGGGTGTAGAGTCTGAACTTACACACACACCAGGTTGACAGGTTCCCCACAGCCCCCTGCGCCTCATCCTCTGAGTCTTTGATAGCTTGAACGGCTCTCAGGCTTTCCTGGGTACGGCAGTGGCGGCTGCCAAGCAGGACATAGCCGCTGCCTGGTCCCAAGCCAAGCCTTCTACTGTTCGTAAATGTCGCAGATGGGTGGATTGGTGCGCGGTCCAGGAGGAACCCCTTTTTGACGCCAGAGGGTGCCCCGAAAAGTTTGAGAAGATATGGGGCAAATGGTTAAATTTATTGTTTTGAATTTTGTGTCCGTTTTTCTTTTTCATGGTTGGTTTAACCCCTGCAGGACACATTGTGCTTATGGACGGTTTCCTTAGTTCACGCCTCCTGTTGTCTGATTGTGATGATCTTTGCTATATTGTGCATTTCTTGGCTGTCTTCTTATGTCCTAGGTTTTGAAAATGACAATAAAATAGATTATCAAAAAAAGAATAAAACCCACAAATAGTGCCCCCAAATAGTTGGTTCTGCAAGCAAGAGACGCCCCAGTATCTTATCTAGACCACGTGCTTTGGAATGGGCTATTTTACTTATTGCACTGGTTACTTCGATCAAGGATATATCAGGGGACTATTCTTATGTAGATTTTTTGCATAAGCTAAGGAGGTACCCTTGGCCTCCGGCATGGTGCATCGGGCCAGGAAGTGTCCCTTCCAGATGTCACCTGCTATATTGGGCTCAAATGCCTGTGTCCCTTCGCTACAGCCTGTGTTAACTATATTCCAGAAGGCCTTCATATCATTTGCTGATCGGACCCTTCTCAGGGAGTCCCATTTTTCCATCTCCCATGCTTTTCTTTTTTGCTAAAGCAATGGTTTCTCTTTATGATGCCCTCTTTGTCTTTGCTACAGTCAAACCAGGAACACCTGGTTCTGTTTTTCCCCACTAAAGAAACCTACTGGAAAGAAAATGTCTGGAAATTTTATGAGAGAGGCCCCTCTCACCAAAGGGACAGGGCTCTTTAAGAGCTATAAATAAAATGTAACTCCCTTTGGGTAAACTCAATTCAACACTCTCAAACACATTCATAGAGTCTCATCCAAAAATTAGATGTTAACCTAAACCTAAACCTAAACCCCAGTCTCGCTTGTAGTACCACAAACCGAAGTATATAATTAAATACAATTGTAGTGTAAAAAAAGCATGGCCACCAATATAGTATTACATTAAAATTCCTATCGTATTCGGAAAATCTAAAACTTGATAGTGCTATAATCAGTCGATTTACTAAATACAAGGTGTCACTAAAATATTAGACAAAAAAATCATCAATAGGGTTTGTATATCATTATGACTTAGCTATAACCTAAGTGAAAAGGAGAAGAAATGCAGAAGGAAAAAACAGAGAGAGAGAGAAAAGACATACGACAATACAATTATACTTACTGATCGTTCACTAATCAGTTAGAGAATTGACATTGGCGTCCGTATTAACAAATCTTTTTGTGTTTCCCTCTGGCACTCCAATATTTCCACCAGATTTAGTTAATTCAATGCGTTGACCCATTTTGGCGGTACCAGGCAATTAAAGCCAGCTTTACAAGACCCAGCTTGTTCCTCTCCCTAAACATACAAAACATCTGTAGTGGACACCTATGTAGAATACATAAACACCAATATTATAATCCATATAGGCACATATTACATGATAGCATAAAATAGGTGAAGAATATAAAAATACTACCCCATAAAAGTCATAAAAGGCACAAACATCAGTAAAAGTCTTTTTAGTTCATATAGAAAATATAGCACCATAGTGTTTCCCGGGGTTTAGGGTACAACAACCCAATAAGCTTACATCTATCCATTAGGCATACATCCCCTATAATTCCAACACGTATCTACAGACACTCAGCCTGGTTTGTTATAGTGTGTCTTAGTTAAAAAGACGGGCCCACCCTGTCTCCTGTGGAATAACCACTAGAATATAATCTCATGTTATATTATCTTATGCTAATTCATTTATAGAGCACACAATTACCCTGAGTTGGCCTGGCGCTAGCTCAACTCTACTGAGAAACATGGTGGCACGGAGAGAAAGTGTTGCTGTTGGGAGTTATTCGTTAAAAAGCCAGGTTTTGAGTTGCTTCCTGAAAGCTAGAAGGTTTGTAGCATTCCTCAAACTCCAAGGGAGGGCATTCCGAACCTTGGCCGCACCATAAATCTGAGTGATGGTATATGCGAGAGCCCACGTCTCCCTTGTGTTAGTTTTTCTTCTAGTTTTCTTCTATTTCTAATACTTAGAATCTATAGATTCAAAAAGGAAAAACCAACAACCTATTAACTATAGTGTTGCTGTACTTAACGTATGGGCACATATACAAAACTATACCAAGTTTTCCAGCCTTCATGCCAGTGATATCCCACCTTCAGATTGATCCAGGAACCGTGCGAGCAGATGGCTTCAATAACCCTTAGTCTGCAAAGTAGTGATGCTGATTTAGATTCAGTCGTCACTACGACCAATTCCTCTGTTCAGTTTTGCTCTTTTTTTTTTTTAGAATCGTTACCATTCACTGTTACTCTCCCTTAACCACAGCGGCAATTCTGGTGCGGCGGTTTGATTGAGTGGGCGGGGCGGTGTCGGCCAACTGACGTGCGAAGCACTACGGAGGTAGTGCTTGCGACGGCCGTTGGCCAACAGGTGCAGTGAAAGGGTTAACTTATATAACAGGACAGGGGACCTACACTGACCAGAGAGCACTTACCGGCTTTATCTGGTAAGGTATGGCATCCAACAAGATTGCTTGGTTCACAAACACGCCCCTTCAAAGGCATTTATTAACACGCCTCTTGAGGACACCTGTTTACGACACAGCACATTCCGTAACAAGGGCTCTGTTACTTGTGACTCCAGACCCGCCATGTTTAAATAGTAAGTTCACAACCGTCTTTCAGTAAGTTCTATATCGGTTGCCACAAGACCTATAGCCCTTTGTAACATCCTATCGATTGAGGTGTGTTGCAAAGATGAAGATAATGGTTGGGGCTGCGCTTGCTGTTTGTCATGACATGACCGTTTCTCCATTGCTGCGTGGTGTTAGCAAAAAAACAGAGGGAGTCCCACTATGCCGACAAGCTGTTGCACAGCCAACTTAGAAGAGGAAATTTAGCAAGCAAAGTGCAAGATACAAAATATTAAAAACAACACAGATTAGATACCATCAAAAGAGCTTCACTAACCGGTTTTATCACCTTTTGCTGCAAATGTCGTTGATTATTGGCAGCATCTGCCATAGGTATGTTGTAATTTGTACACACTTTTTTGAAAATTAAACAGGGTCTTCCTCAGGGTGAAAGCAGGTTATTGCTGACATCTGTCAAAATTCATACTGTGGGTGAGATCATCATTTGCAGTGCAATTTGAACACATATCAGACATGTAGACTGATTTCAGTTTTGGCTTTCTTCACTAGGAATAAGTTTTTGAGTTATACCCATTGTCTAGTCGGAGCCAATATATTACCATAGCTGGAGGTGAGATCTGACCTGAGTGTTTCATGCTAAGAATAAGGTGATTTGCATTACTTTTTTGTAGCTTTACTATCATTGTTTAGCGATACGTCAATAGATTCTATTTCAGTTTTAATTGAGAAATGAGTACTTCTAAGATGTTTAGAGTTACCAAATAATGGATTAAAAGTTATAAGTGAAAGTACAGTGTGACCGCTGTTTATTGATCTTTATAAGGCATTCCAGCAGATCTCTCCGTCACTAATGCCTACACTTATTTGTATCGGAGTCAAGTGAAATTGGCCTGGAGTTCCAAATGAATGGTTGCGCTGCTTTTATTACCAACTGATGGGAAACTAGAGTGAAAGGAAAGTTAAGGGCACATTAATATAATTAAATTATAAACATCCCATTCTGACTGATGTTTCTTCCCACAGATTCCACACCTTATGAATATTCTCCATGTACCAGACTGGATCCTGAAAACATTTTCTCTCCAGCAGTAGCTTTCCAGCTCTGCCTGGTAGTGCCACTCAAGTCCAAAATGCCTTGTTCCGAACAAGACTGGACTACATAAATGGTGCCGTCTGCCTTGCTGGTGTCACTTCTTGTTAGTCTAGGTCTTACCCAAAAATCACTTTGGATTACATTGGTATCTACTAATTAAATTCCTCAGTGAACTTTAAAGTGACTAGGTCAAATGTCTCCTCCTAGGGGAATGGGGTATAAACACAGTTGACAGTGTCAAAAGATGATGTCCTTATCTGCTCCACACAAGCCCTGTAATTGGTGTGTGGGATCAGACCACGATCGGTCAGACCTGATGATGCAAGTTTGGTGATCCCTCTGGCTCTAATTCCGGCGCATCCTGTCGCATGCCACAAGCCCTTGCCTACCAATGCTCCTACTCCTGCTACATGACATGGGCATCTCCATCAATATCCTTACACATATGAGGAAACTAATTTTAGTACATGTACATGAAAGTAATATTAAGATGAGGTATAGAGAGGTTTCTCAGCTTGCATCCCACTGCACTCAGATTAATGTGGGCTCCATCAGAGGAGGAAAGTGAATGGTGGGATGACGTTGGCCCTCTTGTCAGACTTCATTCTCATTCCTTAATAACCAGACCCCCATATCATGGGGAAACAGTAGATTAGTATGACAAACGTATCAACAATTACCTAAATGATTTCCATCATAGTGTAAATTCCTATCCAGTAAAGCTTTCACAACTAGATTTTTTAGCAATTTAAAAACACTAATTGAAAAGGCAGAATAGCTTTATGCAGTTCTGCTATAAAGGAGGAACTGAGTTTGTGTTTCCTTTTTAAAACTACTCCCCCCAGTACTACAAAAGAAACATTCTCTACTCTTGCTACCTCAGGTGGTGCACCTAGATGAGGCATACTGTTATAATGGCCACTATACACTCAGTAACACTGTTGATAGCCCCTCTATGTATCTATGACAATCCAGAGTGGACACAGTTATTGTTAATATGCAAGAAGCAAGTAACCCCGATCTCTACTTTGGCCTCTCCCACACCTCAATAAGGAAAGGAAACCGCTAGATGTGGGGAAGAAGGTGTAGCCTGTAGTTCTTACGGCGTCTAGGCATTTATATTGTTCTTGGGGAAGAAATGGACATGGGAGGGTATGTTGCCACTTCTAGGCACTTGAAATACCTGCTATTTATGGTAGGCAGGAAATATTTCTGATGCATTCGTCTAGATTTAAATTGTTTTTCAATGTTTTAGGAAATGCCAGCGTAGATTCGAGTTTCATACATACCAATACTTAGATTACTAACTGCTGAAGGGATATGATTTTCTCCAATGTAAAACAACAAACAAACAAACTACATGATTGTTTTACCTTCAAAGTTTTCTGTGAGCATGATTAAACTGTACCCTATCCATACTTAACAGAAACTAAATTATAGGAACAGACGTTTATGGTGAAAGTTCCAACAATGGAAGGAATTGTGACATTTCAGAAGAACAATCTTCCTTCGAAGAAGAGAGTTGGATATCGAGGGCAGGTCTAAAATTTTGGAAACGCAGCATCTTGCTGCAAATGGCACCACATGTGCATCTACGCTGAAAACCATTGAAGGAATGGCTCTACAGTCGATGGTCGTGGAGATCGAGGGACTTTGATGATTTAGTGTTTGCAACAAAGGTCTTAAAGGAAAGACTGTGCTATTACACATGTGCTTACATTTGGAGAACTTGCTTGCACCCATTAATACAGTGCATCTTTATAAGGTTGAATAGCACAGATGATAGATCCCATAGTGAAGGGTCAGTGGATGTTCAAGTAAACTACCTTACAGAGAGTAAACTATTATGACAGTAATGTATCTAATCACTATAGAAGAACTTGAGATGTTTTCTGTTGTTCTTCACTTTTCTGAGCCATTTACACATTTTCGAACTACGGGCCTTATGTATTGCGGACAAGTACTAATAGGTTCCCATTCAGAGTGGAACCCAATAAGAACTACCTCCTGAATATTAATGAAGTAGATCGCAAATTGAGACTTATCCTGATTTGATTTCATGACAGGGATGGTGGACTGCTAGGGACCACCTTGTCTGTGAACCAAGTAGACTTTTTTTTTAATGCAATCCGTTTTTCATAGGGGAAACGTGTGTGTGCGTGTGTGGAGAACTCTGGGTAGTTCTCAAGTTTAGGTGGAAAGCAGCTCCAGTATAGAGCACTCTCAACGCCACAACACTCTAGATCTGCTCACCTCAAATGTCTGCTTTTCTATCAAAGTCTTTAAGCATAGTATTGGCACAGTGCTATCCATGCCAAGCTGTAAAATGGCCAAAGCCTTTTACCACTCCAGGCACAGTATTACAGCTTTTGCTTGGTAAAATACCATCCAGGCCACCTGAAATGTGTGTGTGTGTGTGTGTATCTATATATGTGTGTGTATATATGTAATGCAAATTTGTAGTGCACACCATCACCCGGGAGGGTGTCCTGAGGCTGAGCAGGTGTGAGGCTAGGCACACTTAGGGCCTAGTGGAACAACTAAAAAAAGTCAGGTTTTCATCTGCTTGTGGAATTCAAGAAGTGAGGAGGCTCTTTATCTGTAGAGGCAGATCGTTCTATGCTTTACGAGTGATGTAAAAGGCTTGACCATCAGATCTGGTTTTCCGTATGCATGGGATTTGTGCAAGTAGGAATCCGGATAAGCGGAGGTGTCTGGAAGGTTTCTAAAAGCAGATGTGATTGTTGAGGTACACTGGGGCAATGTTATGTAGGTAGTGATCTGGAAGTGTGGGTGTGGGTGTGGAGTTTGAATTGTGCTAATTTGTGAATGGGGAGCCAGTGGAGCTCCTACAGGTGTGGTTCTTTGCGAGTGCAGCATGTAAGGTTGAGAGTCATTCTGGACACCAAGTTCTAAATGGTCTTCAGCCTCCTGGTGAGTTTTTTGTTGGTCCCGACATAGAGGGTGTTCCCATAGTCCAGCTTCCTTTTCATCAGGGCATGCATGACCGTTTTTCAGGTGCTGATTGGAGCCATTGGAAAATCTTCCTCAGAATCTTCAGGGTATGGAAGCATGAAGCAGTGACCTCATTGACTTGGGCAGTCCTGTTGAGTTTACTGTTGATGATGATCCTGAGATTCTTGGCGTGTGTGTGTGTGTTGGTCCTAGCTCTGTTGGCTACCAGGTGGAGATCAACAGTGATGTTCTCTTCCCCAATAGCATGGTTTTGTTCTTGTTGGTGTTCAGCGTTAGAATTCGGTCTTCATCCAGTGGGTGATTTCAGTCATGCAGGTATTTAACTTGATCCGCTTACTGAGCATTTTGTTTGTGATGGAGAGAATGAGTTGCATGTCAAAGTTGTAGGAGAGGACAGTGATACAGTGAGTGCGGATGTTGCTGTCTAGAGGGATTATGTGTGTGTTGAAGAGGATCGGTTTCAGCGAGGATCCTTGTGGTACTTCACAGAAGGTTGCGGGCGCCGGAGGTGTATGGTACCAGGCTGACTGAGTTGGTCCTTCCAGTCAGGAAGGAGCAGATCCGTTGTAGTGCTTGTCTTTGAATTCCGATGTTGTGTGGGTTTCTGATGATGATGGGTTGAGAGAATGTGTCACATGCTGTGGAGATGTCCAGGACCATGATGACCATCATGTTTTCTTTGTCCAGAATCATGTGAATGACATCTGTGGCAGCAATAAAGGCAGTTTCTGTGCTCTGGTTGGGTCTGAAACCAGACTGAGTGGTGTCTAATAATTAGTGGTCATTGAGTTATTCTCTGAGGTGTCGGGTAATAATTTTTTCTTAGACCTTGGCTGGGAATGGTAGAAGGGAGATAGGTCTGTTATTGACAAGTGTTGAAGGGTCCACAGAAGGTATCTTCAGCAGTGGAAGGACAGTTGCGTTTTTCCAAGCATCTGGGAAGGTCACAGAAGAGACGGAGCCATTGAGAATGGGTGTGAGCCTGGTGCTGATGGGTTGAGGTTCTCTGGAGTAGGGGGCAAGGGTCATATGGATGGACTTCATGGTGGCGGCAGTTTCTCCTGGAGGGATGATGGTGCAAGTGGTTAGTGATGGCTCTTATTTGCATGAACTGTACAAAAGCCAAACTTGCTTGCTTGGATAATGCTGGTTGGCTTCACTGGATCTTTCCAATCCTGTATCACTGATTTATTTGTTTCCTTTGTGGAAGCTGCTCTGAGGGAAAATAGAAAAAACAAAGCTGTGTGAAAGAAGAGCACTGTTGAGGCTTCAAATGACATAGTCGTAATCTCCTCATTTGTTGTTTCAGATCTATATGCATGGAAGTGACTACACAGAGAGCCTGCAGCAGCACTTTGGAGCGAACATCCTCCCTCCCGAATATGGCGGTGTGGGCTGTGGCATGGATGAACTGTGCGAGGAATGGACTGATTTTATAATGAAGTCAGAAGAATATCTTCTTGACATTTCTCAGGTTACCTAGTACGAGGACAAAATTTGTCAGCCAAGCATGGACTGTTCTTCACATCGACAGCGGAGATGGTCGTGCTCACTGGCAACTCAGCAGCAATAGATGCTGTGCTGTAGGCAGTGAAAACTAACCTTAGCACATAACGTTTCAAAATCCCCGAAACACAAGTGAGAAAGTTCTCTGTCCAAAACTGTTTACACGGGGTAATTGAATCATTGGTCAGCTTCATCTCATGCGTCAGACAAGGTTTTGCGAATGTACCAGAATACTGTTTACAAAAGACACACTTTTTAACCTGCAATTCCTGCGTGTATACAGGTTTGTTAGTAAAAAGTCTGACTTAACAGGTGATTTATGAACAACGTGCAATTTGCAGAACAAGAGAACCTACCCTCTTATTTCACTGTCCTAACAGCTTTTCCCTTGAAATTGTGTACTAGCCTGACTTTTCAATCATAGCTAGAGTTTAGGTCTTTCACCTGTGCATCAGGATTTCATAAGGCCAATCAATGCTTTTGAGCGGTACTGGTGGCTCAGTAAAACACAAGGCCTCTGGCAGAGTGGTTTATAAATGTCACCAGAACCCCGAGATAGCTCTGTTGGACCATAACACCTGGTACCAATTTAGTACTGTTTGTATTACAGGTTTACTTTTTTCGTACGTTAATTTTCAAACAGGGTTAAGTTTTTTGACAACACACAGTTCAAAAGTACACTAATACAATAACATGAAACTAAACACAATGTAAGCCCGGCTCAACCTCTAGCCTCTTAGCAGCTATGGAACGTCCAGCTCCAGTGCTGAACGTTCCATTGCGCAGGTGAGGTTCGAACGTCCGACGGCAGCACTCCTGAGGTAGTGGTGCCGTCGGCCGTTGGAATAGGCGCAGCACTTAAGAGGATAAAAAAGCACGATGTTTTTGTGCTGATGTTGCCTTGCTATGTTATCCAGTCCTACTCCTTCCATTGGAGGAAATCCTTAATTCACGGAGATTATAGTTCCTCCAGTTAGGAAAATTCCCAAGTTTTATATCATCCCTATAAAATATAGGCCTTGAAACCACCCATTTCTGTGAAGTTGCCAGTCATGCTTCTTTGAGTTTCAGAAGCAAGGTTAATAGCAAAACCATTGTTTCACTTTTTGCTAAAACAAGCAAGAGCCTGTTTATGGTATGCTGAGAAAAACAAGGGTATTCAAGTAGTAGAGCAATGCAAATTTGCTGACTTGGCATCCGCTTTAATAACCTAGAACTGGTGTAGTGCCATTGTGGACTGAGCAGCTGTGGAAACCTCATTCTTGCACTGGTTTGTCAGTACAAATGTTGGTGTTAGAACAAGCAAGTTAGGACCAAGTTGCACTGCGAATTGATAATGTAATCTGGTCCGTGTAGATGTATATATTTTTTATAATTCAACAGGGCACATCCTGCTTGCATTACCAGCTGACATGCCACGGTAGGCTTGTAGACCTCTCAATCTGAAACCAAAGAGCTGAATCACTGCTAAAAGTAGCGATTTATGGTTTAGCACATTATGTGCTAATTTCAGCCCAACAGGATCCCAAGAGGTATTTCCAACTTCACCACATTAAATGATCCTGTGATAATTGTTCTCTACATGGGTCCCCTTTCCCTCTTCTACCAAAAGTACACTGCGAGGTGCCAATGTGAAAGCTGTACAAGCAACTGGACTTACTCCTGGAAGATGATATAAGCTAACTGTGTGCTCATGTTGGGAACAGGACCAACATGATCCACTGGATTTTCTAAAAACGTTTAAGGTCATTGAAGTTCACACTAACTGGTATCAGGGATTATATTCAAGCTAGTATATGTTGTATTTAATCCTTTGAACAGTAGGGTTCAGGAAGAGATAACGTTTTCATTAATTTTCCATCAAACGTGTATCCCTCTGCCAGCATCCGCTACAAGGGCTGATTCAGGGTTGTACTACCAACTTTATATTTGCAGGCGAGAGATTTGTTTGAATTGATTGGGGTTTTTTCTTAATGGAACCACCTATTTTTATTGAGAGATTACCAATTGCTGTAGAACATGATTGAATATCTGGATGGATTGCCCAAAGCGCATTTTATAAATTGCAGGAAATTGCATTTTATTTCTATGATACAGGATTCACTCGCTATGTGAGGATCCCAGGAGCTCCTCTCCAACTGCTTGCAGTGACGTTTACTGTATGAACCATTGATTAGGCAACTCGTTATCCAGTACTTTAGTACAAGTGGCAGAAGGTTGCCTCCATATTTCTGCTGATTTGTTCTTCCAGTTGCTGCTCTCCTAAACTGGAAGAGAGAGGATCCAGCTTCTTTACCAAATCCATTTTTGGGTTGGATGAAGGTTCTGTGGTGTTTTAGCAGTCACAAACTATTCAGTTCCCTGTGTTTGAAAACCTAATTACTTGAATAATCCTGTGAACCTTAAATTCCTAAAGTATTTTACTTAGAATAGTTTTTAGTATGTGAAGATTTCAATATATGTAAATAAAGTTTTTTCAGGTGACATAGCTGCGAGTATGTGTAACTATTCATACATATCAAGCCAGATGTGTTTGTTGTGTCAATTGAAACTAGAAGTACTCCATAAAATCCCAAGGCCACCCGCAAAGCCATACTGCCATACCCTCGCAGGTCGAGTACAGTTTGCAATAGTTCTAAGTAACCACCTGGAGTACACTGATGTCTTCTATGTGGTAGGCCACAGATAACAAGCTTGATTTTTTCACAAAAGAGAAATAAAGATCTACCTTAGCAGGGATGGAGATTAATCTCAACACCGTTAACAATACTAAGTTAAGAGCACTTTTAAAGCCAATAGGTCTGGAGTTGACAGCCAGCCTTGTGACTTGGTCAATGCTTGTTTTGTTTTGTCATGTTTTCTGCAAAACTCTTTTGTTGGGGAAGTAGTGTGGTCATCGTCAGTCAGTTTTTGGTCTCAAAAAGCACAAATTGCCATAGTAGTCCCTGCTCCTTTGAGTGACTCCTTGTTGCCCTTTAATGTGCACAGTGAAGTTAGCCAGTGGTTGAAGTGTCGAAAGTTCCGCTGACACCAGTCTTAAGGCCAATATATGTGGGTCTTTTGGTGTCTAATCTGGCTGCAAACCTGGATGTTTGGTGCCTTTTTCCAGAGGGTGCTTCAATGGGCGGCTTAGCTCTGCACCCTTTGGTGAAGACTTGCTCACAGGCTGGACTCTAATCTTGATGCTTGACTTGGGAGTGGTGCTTGCCTTGGTCTGGGGTTGATTGACCTTGCTGTGTTGCATTATTGGAGCCCTAGGCATGGACCTGGTCTTTAGTCCGGAGTACTTTGGGGGCTTCAGACGACACCACCTTTAGGCTTTTGTCCCCCTTCGCTCATCAGTGCCAGTGGGTTTTCCTGCAGCACAAGGCTTGAAGTCGCAGGTAGGCTTGTTGTGGTCAGGCAATAGGCAGAATACACATCATAATAGCCTGATCAGGAGTACTTGGAATTGCAACTAAGGCAATTCTATAAAGGTGTTTGTTTCATAACAACCCGGCTGTCATTCTCCAGAATAAGACCTGAAATGTGTTGTTCCCCCCCCTTGGTGCCAGTTGTTGGAGGTGGTGTCTAGTCTCAGTGCATCAGTAGTTGAACACAGTGTGTTGGAAAAAAAGATGCTCAGGCATCAATGAAGAATTCTTCGTCTGTGTGCTAAATAGAGAGCGATTGTTTTCGAAGTTGCTAGGTTGGAAAAAGTTTAAGTCTGCTCCCTAAGAATCTGGCGAAGAATACATCAGTCCCAGAACTGCTACTTAAATGTCCAAACCCGATGGCAGAAGAAAACAATCTAGGTGGAGCCTTTGTCCTTGTGCAAGTAAGGGAGGAGTCACAACAGATTGTATGACACAAAACAAGTTGTAAATGTCCAGACCCAGAACTAAATGGGTGATGAATGGGACTCAACAGTCCTGCATGCTATGAAAAGATGGTTACAGGGTAATTAACGTTTTCCTTGCCAGAGCATTTTTGCTGCACAAGTAAGAGATTGATGGTAACCGAAAGTAGGCCTGCAGTAATACCTATTTTGCTCATTTTAATCCTCAATTATTGTTCTGCAAAACTGAAAATGAAGTTTGCAGACTTTTACTACTTTCATCCTGATTCTGTGGCATCCTTTGTTACATGATGTTGCTGTTTCTAGTTGCATTTCTCATTCTTTCGAGCTAGACTATATTTGAGAAACCTCTGATAGGCCTTTCTGCAAATCAGTAGCTTAGAGGAAGTCTTACTCCTTTCATGACCTCCAATTTCTTATAGGTTGTGAATGTTTGGTAGCTGTTGAACCACACCTAGGGGGTATAAATAAAAGGGATTACAAACATGGTGCTGACATCAAAGGTGAGACTCAACTTGCTTGATCTTATGAGCCACAATGGTCCTCGTTTTAGATGGCCACACCCTCCTTTTCACACTATTTTCTGTTCCAAAGACTCTACTTTGAGTTCTGACCCTTAAGTGTTCTACAGGTTCCAATATATTTGTAAGGAATTTTCAGATGTATACATGTCATGTTAAAGTTAGGGGTGTACAAGGTTCCAATCCTCATCCCCACCATTTTCACAAATTTTGCAAAGTGGGAGAAAAATTCAACCAAAAGTAGGTTGGCAGGAGAAATGAGTGAAATATAAAAACCTCTTTGGTGGAAGGATTATCATGCTGCAAGTTATTGCAGTAAAAATCCTGTGGACTTCAATTTATATGGAAAAGTTCTCTTGTAAGTGAAGGTAGTAAAATATTGAAGCTTATCAAACTGGATGATTTGCAGAGTTTGACGACTTTGACAACTTTGCCTAAGAATGTTGAATACAATGAAAATGGCAATGTGATAGCATAATATGACCTTTGTGAAATGTAAATATGAAGAACAGAACTAATGCCATGACATCGAAAAATTAGTACCTTAACAGGCACAGACCAATTTGTTCTGATATTTTTGTTGGATTTGCCATTTGAGCCACTGTTTCTTTTGTGCCTCAGATTTGAGCATTCGACAAACTTCCAGGGAAAAGTTGTTGAGTTGTTTCCTCTGACCGTGCCCTCCCCAACTCTTCCAATGAACATTTATTGTCGAAATTGCTCTTCTAGGAAGATTCTTCTTCTTCTCCTGTATCGCAACTTCTCTTTAGTCAATGTGATTTATGAGGTAGTCAAATCAATCTTTCTGGTCTGCAGCTGCCTCGTTGAAATAATTCTCTTCGCATTCCAAAGCATTCTTGTTCATTGGGCCTTTTATTCTTCTACACTGTAGTGAATACATGGAGGATTAGTCTTGCTACATGATTTTCTACATGATCTGTATTTTTATAGATTGAATTCTGGAGTTGTGCTTCTGTTGCTTGTGTTAGTCAGTAAGTTGTAAACAATTATGCTTCTCTGTTACTGTAAGCTTACCTTTTTCAACAAATGCTATCATGGCCTGAGAACGTTGTAGCCATGATCTTACCTGTTCTGTTTTTTTGTAACCGTACATCCGCTATAATGTTGTCGATTGCTCCAGTCAGGACTTTTTGTCTGTATTTTTTTTATTGGAGGATCAACATTCTGTATGTTGTTACATATATATAAATTAAGTCAACGGTTCCATCAAATTGCTTACAGTGCCTAAGTGTCTTTATGGCAGGGCTCAGTTTTTTAGTTAATGAAACCATTATAAAATATTTCTAGTAATATAGTGCATGATACAGAAGACTCATAACGGTTATGGTTCTAAAACTCCAACAAAGGGCTCTGATGACATGATAAATCACAAGGCCTAAAGAAGAGTGGTTTGTAATTGTCACCAGACACCAGGCTTTATTGCACCATATTAGACCTGGTAACCATTTTGTGAAACTAGTTTCTTTTTCCAGGTTTTCCTGTATGCAGTTTACACAAAGGGTGCTGTTGCCATAGAAATGGCCTACTTATTATTAAAATATTCATAGGTACCCTATCAGTACGTTATAGGCTCTAAATAACTGCTATCAAATAACATATATTTATACTAATTGTTTCAAGGTGGAAGAAATATCTATGCAATATGTTCATATATGTCTGAGTCAGGCCCTGTTGTATATCTTTTGATTATGAAAACTGGATTTCTTACACAGAGTTTATTCACTGGGAAGAAACTGGAGGAGGCCTTTTGTTATAGCCAGGTGCCTGCTGATGTGCATTTTGTCTGCTTGTTCGGAAGAACTGTTTTACAAAAGTGAAAAAGAAGTCGTATCAAATGTAAGATTTTATTTTAGATCAGATAGATATATAACTTTCAGTGGCACACCTTCTATATTCATCATGAAGGTAGAGTTTTAGTATGTTTGTATTGGGAATAAATCAGTGTTTTATATGTTTAAATAAAGAATACTGCAATCAGGTTTCATGTTGAAGAAATCATGTAATCAAAGGGCAAGCAAAGCCTTTGGTGTGCAGGATAAGTGTGCGCGATCGATTTAACCAGCAGCAATACTTCCATATGATGCATAAAATGTAAGTGCACTATCTCAATTTACACTTTTTGAGACGTTTGCTATATTGCAGGCAACATTAAAGCCCCTATCTTGAGTGCTCAACATGAATCTGTTATTTCTCCACCACCAGAATTACAGTAACTAGAGTTTACTGTAAATGAAGGGATGGAGAAGTCACATGGATTGCACTATTTGGAAGATAGCCCACAGGAATCTATATTCCTGTGGGACTGATTTGCTCGTCTTTCCCCTCAGTGTTTTACTCTCAAATTGTTGCTGTTTTAGTAGTCTAAATCTCACCACAAGAAACAAAAACGTGTAATTTCGACAGGTTGCCATGGTTATCAGAATTTACAAACCTTGTATAATCGAGGCCTAATGATCATTCACTGTGAACGCTGTGCAATAATTTTTAAAATGTGTTGTGTGTGTTGATATGATCTATCTTCTAAATAAATAATATATATATATATTCTCTGGGTAAAGCGAGTCGTTTCATTTTTGATTTTTGCCTAAATATGTTTTTCTTTTGCATATCTGCATTGTATGTATATGTTACCTGGAAGTACACAACCTCAACGCTAATTAGGAGAGCAGTTTCATTTTTATGGGTGCATTCAGTACTTTATTGGAAGCATTGATTGCACTGGGCGCACTACGTAAGGCACATAAAAATATTGAAGCAATACTTTGTGTAGAAAAATTCCTTTATTAAAGTGGAAACCTATTCTATCTGTATAAGCCAACTCGTTTCATGTTTTTTATACTTACCTAAAATTGTTTTTCCAGCATATATCTACATTCTGTTCTAGCCCAAAAGGCACCACTGATGAAAAGCTGGTAGAAATCTTGCATTAGGTTCAATCAATCAAAGCCATTTGTACAGCATGCAGCTACCTCCACTGAGGCGTCCCAGCGCTCAAAGCAAGACTGAAGAATAAACTGGCCAGCACTATTTAAGCTTGACTGAAGAGACATGTTTTTCGATCTTACCTGAATCCCAGATCTGTCTTGGCCATGCATATTTGGGTTGGCAGGGAATTCCAGAGCTTAACCGTCCGTACCAAGACTGACCTGCCACCTTATCGTGCTTTGGCAAACCTTGGAGTGTGAAGGAGTTGCAGGTGATTAGATCTCGAGACTCGCTCCTGCTGGTACATGCTAAGCTTATTCCTGAGATAGTTTGGCCCTCTGCCCCTTAAGGCTCTGAGGGTAAAAGTCAGGGCTTTAAACTCAACCCTTTTTGCAACCTGAAGCCAATGAAGTTGCCTCAATTAGGGGGAGATGTGATGGCAAAAAGGGACCAGACGAATGAACCTAGCTGTTTTATTTGTAATCTACAATTCAGAAAAGCTGGAAGCCCCATATATAAGCTATTGGCAGAATCCTAATGTGATGCCACCAACGCATGAACAATGATCTTTCGGGTCTCCTCTGGGAGAAAATGCAATAGCTTTCTGACGGCTCTCAACTTAACAGAACAGGATTAATAAATATGACGAATTTGGGCCCCAAAAGAGAGATTGACATCAAACCTAATTCCTAAATTTCTAGCAGACTTAACCGGCAGTGATGCGGGATTCAAATCAGAAAGCCCTCAAAGGCTAGATGGATGGGATGCCGTTTAAAACAGAGCACCTCAGTTTTATCTGCGTTTAGTTTCAGAAAGTTGCTGTTCATCCACTTTAAATATGTTTAAACACTCTTTGATATTAAGAAAGGCGGCTTCTAAGTCTTCTCTGAACAAAAACACAAGCTGCATGTCATACGAGACAACATTCACTCCCCAGGATTCTATATGAGTGGCCAAATGGGTCAGATTTAGATTGAAAAGCCGCGGGCTAAGAGTGGAGCCCTGTGGCACTTCACAAACTAACGGTCTGGGTGAAGATGAAAATGGGTGCAGAAGACCCATTGGGATCGATCTTCCCAAAAAGATTGGAACCAAGATAACACCGTGCCCTGAAGGCCAAAATTGCTTAATCTCTTCAGCAGGGTAGAATGAGCTACTGTGTTGAACGCTGCAGAGAGATCAAGCAGCTCTACCATAGTGGAAGCACCACCGTCCAGCGCTTCTCTGACCGCTTCAGACACTTCAGTAGAGCGGTCTCCATGCTATAAAGTGCATGGAAGCCAGATTGCGTGTCATCCAGCAAACCATTGGCTTCTACGAGGAGGATAGTTGGCGCTGAACCATCTATTTTTTAAAGATTTCTGCAGATGCTGATAATTATGAGTTGGGCCTAAAACTGCTAAGCACCCCCGGGTCCTCATTGGGCTTTTTGAGCAGTGGCAGCAGGATTGCCTGTTTCCATACTGAAGGGAATATGCCAGATTTCAGAGAGGCATTCCAGATTTGATTACAAAATAGGTTTATACTAGAAGCAACCATTCTGAGAAATTGACGTGGGCAGGGGATCCTCTGGAATTCAATGGCTCCTCCAGTGAATCCTTTTCGGAGTTTGGAAAAAATCCGAAAAAACAACCTGAGGGTTGTTGGATGATGGTGCAGATCCTACCAAGCCAACTACTGGCTGGAACAAACAGTAAAGCATTTGATTTTTTTCCGCAAAGAAAGAGTGCCTAGTAGGGAGGGCAGGGAAAGTATGAAAGCCGCTGTTGTCACATCCAGTGTGGTAAAAGATTTTACAATATTAAAAATTTCTTTAGAGTAGTTACCCGCATTCTGGATACTCCTCGAAGTGTTCTCTCATCATATGTTGCATCAGCTTGCAAAATATATTTTTTTTTTGCGGGGACATCCGTACTTGTTTGAAGCAATTAACAGACCATATACTTTATGGAATGAGCAGAACATAGTTTTATTTTTTAATATTTGTCGAATTGAAATTAGAAATCCAGACTGTAAAATACAAAACGGCGAACTAAGGGGGTCATTATAATGGCGGAATGACCGCCACTGCCGGGCCGGTGGTGGCTGTCCTTCCGCCACCACCAAGCGTATTACCCACTGCCAAATTAGGATGGCAGTGGGTACCCCGGCGGACGCAAAGTCAGTCTGCCGCTTCACCACCAAAGGCAGTCGCACTGATTGCCTGGCGGACGGTGTAGGGCTACTAAAATGGTGGCAGTGCCTAGCAGGCACCATCCACCAAATAAGGATGTGGGTATTGGGTTTGGGGGTGTTGAACAACTGTGAATTCTGAGTGGCCTGCTCCTGCAAATTAATCTTCAAAGCATCGTAAAAATGTTTATAGAATCATTTCAACAGGAATAACAAATATATGATCTTAAATACTGCTATAAAGCTACAGTCATTACTTGTATAAAATCTACTATTCTTGTTCAGTGATTGCTTATTCTAGACTGCACGTGCTAAAGGAAGGCCTTGAAATTTGCTTTTTAGAGCATTTAGTTATTGTGCAGCACCTTGAAAACCATATCACATGGTCTTTGAATGTGCATGTTTTATAAAAAATATATTCATCTTTTACATTTAAAGGTGGAAGAGCTAATATCTATGTAACATGTTTATGTCTGTCTTATGCCTCTTGAAAATATGGAAACTACTTATTTTCGGTTACTTGAATACCTGTCTGCACATTGCCTGTTTCATGAATACTCCCATTGCCTGTGTTTTTGAGTACCTCTCTTTGCACTGCTTCCCAAGAAACAATTCGTCATTCACGTCTTGAAGGCCTTGAAATGGAAAGGAAGACCTTGAAATATACACTTTGGACCATTTAGTTAAAGAGCATCGCCTTGAAAACCAGATCTGCATCAGTTTATGTCCTTTAACAGCACACGTTCTTTGAATAATCCATAAGTATTTACATGTTACAGGTTGCTACATAAGTCATATCCACAATGTTTCAGATGCTTACTATGGATTGCTAAATTTCTATTATTAGGTTAGGGCTATTAACTGGCCATACACAGGTTAAAGTATGTGGTTTATACCTGAAGGTTATTTTGTACTTGGTATCTTCCTCCACCCCTCCCTTTCCTACCCCTTGGAATGTTCCTTACCCCGGGTGGCTACTGTAGAATGTTGACAGCGGAGACTGATCTTGAGGAGAGGATGAACTGAAGTGTACTGTTATTCTGCTGGCGCTGTGGAGGCCGTGAATAAAGAATAAGTCCAGCTATTTCAGCTACGTGCAAAAAATTCAACAAAAATGGCCATTTATCTAGACTTTGCCATAGTATTAGTTCCAAGTATTTTTCCCCTTCTGGTCCTCAAGAGAAAAAAGTACAGTCCATTAACAAGATTGTATTCCAAATAAAAGAGTCAGATGAGGTCAATCATGTAGATTATCCCCAATGTGAAGTTAGTATTGATGGAAAGTTAGTTAAAATGTACGCAGATTCATGTTCCCCATTCACATTGATGAATGTATCGGACTTTAAAAACAGTAACATATGTGATGAAGAGGATTTGTTGGGGGCGGATATCAAGCCACGTAGCTACACTAAAGGACTTATTCCTGTCAAGGGTATGTTAAACTCCCATATCACCTTTAAAGACCGTTCCATCCTAGGGAAGGTTACATTGTAGAGGAAGGTTCCAACCTACTGGGGTGGCAACACCAAAAAGAGCCGGGCATAATACTTAATCCTAACGGCCATGAGCAGGTTCTTTCCATGAACTCGCCTAGTTCTAGTGACAAGTGGGTTAAGGATTTCTCGGAAGTATTTTCATCAGAATTGGGGCTCCTTAAAAACTTCCAACACAGGATTAAACTAAAGCCCAACGCTAAACCCATCACCCATAAAACAAGGCCCATACCACACTTGATGGGTGAACCTTTAAGGGAGGAGCTAGACAGACTGCAAAAACTGGGAGTAATCAGACCTGTAGATTGTAGTGCATAGGTTTCTCCAGTGGTTATTGCTAAGAAGGCCGATAATAATGGAATAAGATTATGTATAGACCTCAGGGATCTCAATGACAACATTATAGTGGAAAGATTCCCACTTCCCCGCATTCACGAAGCATTGAGCACCATGGGGGAGGCAAGTTGCTTTAGTGTTCTAGACTTATCAAGCGCTTACCACCAGGTGGAGCTTCACCCTGAGTCAAGGGAACTTACCACTTTCACCACTCCTTTAGGTTCCTTCATGTTCCTCCGTATGCCATTCGGGTTGGCTTCCGCGGCTGCGGTATTTCAAAAGATCATGAAGCACATCTTGGAAGGAATCCATCATACGATATGCTTTCAAGACGATGTATTAATTTATGGTGCCACTAATGAGGAACATGATACGTATCTCAGGTCAGTTCTTAGGAAATTCAAAGATGCAAGTCTCACCCTTAATGAAAAGAAGTGCAGAATCTGAGTGGGATCTGTAGATTACTTGGGGCACTCAATATCCAAAGAAGGTTTCCGTCCTAAGCTCAGCCTCCTGGAGGCCATAAAAAAAGCCCAAGCCCCAACAAACAAGCAAGAGTTAGTTTCTTTTTTGGGACTAGTGGAATATATGGCAAAGTATGCAAAAAAAATTGCGGACATTGCTGGAGATCTCCGAGATCTCACAAAGAGTCATGCCCAATTCAAATGGTTAGAAGTACACCAGAATGATGTTGAGGCCATCAAGTCAGCTATTCTAAATGCCCCATATCTGTGTAACTTTGATCCTTCAAGAAAAACTATACTTACCTCGGACGGCAGTAACAAAGGGTTAGGTGCTACCCTGTCTCAAGTCATCGCAGGCAGAGAAAGAATAGTGGCTTTCGCCTCTCGCACCCTGATCAGTGCAAAGAAAAACTATTCGGTAATAGAAAAAGAGGCACTAGCCTGTTTCTGGGCCGTGAGACTCTTCAAGTTTTACCTTTGGGGAATCAAATTCACGGTGCGAACGGATCACAAACCCTTGGTGTACATTTTTTAGTTCTAAGGGGGCTCCCAGCTGCACACCTAGGATAGCCAAATGGGTACTAGGGTTAGAAAGTTTCATCTTCAAGGTGGAGTTGGTTGCCGGAGACCATAACAAGGCAGCAGACTTCCTATCTAGAGCACCTTTGGATAAAGTGGAGCAGTTTGAGGTTCAGGAATTCCCCTTTCTACAAGTAAATTCAAACACCATTAGTAAGGAGGAATGGGTTGTAAGTATGAACAATGACCCAACTATCTGCAAATTGAAGGACATGACTGTAAATGGGTGGCCTGAGAGTCGCAAAGAGGTCGATGATGAACTGAGCAAATTCTGGGAAGTAAAACATGAAATTAGTCTTAACAATGAGTTGCTCTGGAGAAAAGACAAAATAATACCTCCAAAGACCTTAATAGACAAACTCATCGATCTAGTCCATGAAGGACATTTGGGGAGAAGCCTTACGAAGAACAGACTCGGGGAACATTATTGGTTTCCTGGCATGGATTCATGGGTAGAGAGAAAGGTGAAGAACTGCTGCGCTTGCGCCAATAGTGACAAATCCAAACATATTTTGAAGGTTCCCTTATAACCAGTGACAATCCCGAGTAAACCATGGGACAAACTGGCGCTGGATATCATAGGCCCGATCAACAGATCAGGGGTGAATAAACGCTTCATTTTCACTTTGACTGATTTCCATTCGCACTGGGTGGTGACTAAAATGGTCAATGACATCACTACCGGTTCATTAATAGAGTTCTTGAGTGAAACGTTCTCCAATGAAGGTATTCCCTCTGAATTGGTCACTGATCATGATGTGCAGCTCCCGTCATCAGCAATGTCAGAATTCCTGGAGAAGCTCAAGATTAAACATCTTAAAACAACACTGTACTGCCAGCGGACAAATGGCATGATTGAGAGAGTGAATAGAATGATTAAAGAGAACATCCAATTAGCATGTGCCAATAATGTTCCTGTAGAAAGGTCAATCCGAGAGCTATTATGGGCATTTCACACAACTCCACTGGAATATCTCCTTTCTGTTCCCTCAGAAGAAGGAAGCCGAGTACTAAATTCTTCCCTTCATGGATAGGAGGTGGAGAATGTTCTTCTCATTCGGTTGATGAAGCAAGAGGAAAAATAGAATCTCATCAAGCCAAATATAAAGAACAGTATGATACAAGACATGGATACAAAGCACAAAATTGGGCGGTTGGAGAGTTGGTAATGGTAAAGAGACCAAACATTACTGGAAATTTTGAATCAAAATATTTAAAGCCCAAAAAGATTGTAGAAGTTAAAAAAAACAGTAACATTGGAGAATGGACAGAGCTGGAGCATGGACCGATTGGCAAGGTATCATGAACCAGGAACCCCTGCACAGGGGAGCGTTAGGAGGACCACCGACCAAAAGAAGAGAGTTAACAAGACTCCTAATTGGCACAAGGACTATAGGATGTATTAATGTTTGTTGCAGACGATTTATCTCTTTGTATTTTTGTTAGGAGGAAAGATGTGTTATAATCCATAAGTATTTATTTACATGTTACAGGTTACAGAAAATGACTTTTTATGGTTTATTCTTCAGAAAGTTACGATCGGCAAAAGAAGTGGAGATCTGCAATCAAAGCGCAAAATGCTCGAACAATGGTATATCTCCTACCTGAATACTGAACGTAATGGTCTGAATTCTAAAGAGGAATGGGAGCGATTGATTGGGCCAATATGATTTAGATATTTTCTGTATTATTACTTTTTATTAAACCTGTACTTAACTTTTTTATCTTTGTTATGCATGTTACTCTTCTATACAAATGAGCAATTTGCCTCGTTATTGCTTAGTTTTCAATATTCTTTATGGAACCAAGCAAGGACATAATGAAACTGTATCTTTATAACCCTTCAACGATTACTAGCTAGAATAGATCACTGGTTTGCAAATACCGATGGAGTAAAGCCGGTGACAAAGAGTAAAGCTCGGGTCGTCTCCGAATGTTGTCATATACACAATAGGATGAGCAACCAGTTGCCGTAGAAAATAACGGATATATATATATATATATATATATATATATATATATTATATCCAACTTCAGGAAGCACAAAGAGGGAGGCCACAAGAAGCTTAATTAGGTTCTTTTTAATGAAAGACGAGCACTTGCCAGCAGTCACCACCAAGATACAGGCTTCCAATCTTTAAGACACTGCCAGACGCGTTTCAGGATTAACAATCCTTTCTTCAGTGGCTACTTGCAAGAATGAAACCTCGCGCTACACAGTTTTAATTTTAAATACCTGCCCATGTGGGTGTGGCGCTCCCACTGCCTCTTGGTGTTTGTAGTCCATTACCCAAGTGGGTGCGCTGTTCACCCCTTGATTTTCACAAAGATAAAATGAAATCCCAGGTGGGTCGATGCACTGTACTTAGTACTGTGGCTGCCGTGCTTTGAAGTGGTCGAAAATGAACTCCGTGCAGGCTGCAGCCCTGAAATGCAGCCTGTACTGCTTCCTTCTGGTATTTCTTGCTCGCAGTGAGAGCCCGAACAGACCTGCAGACAGCAGTGGGCCTTCCTCGTCAGGCGTGCAAAGCCCCATATATCCAACTTCAGGAAGCACAAAGAGGGAGGCCACAGGAAGCTTAATTAGGTTTATTTTTAATGAAAGACAAGCACTTGCCAGCAGTCACCACCAAGATACAGGCTTCCAATCTTTAAGACACTTCAGTGGCTACTTTCAGGAATGAAACATTGCGCTACACATACTACTAGTATGCATGTTGTTTACTTTGCCCAAAGGGGATTTTTTCTTTGACATTTATCTTTATTGGTACCCTACTCATTTGGGTTATTGGGTCCCTCTCTTTTATTAGAGTGTGTAGGGCAGCTAAAGTTCTTGAACGTCTATCCCTACTTTGGAAGTCGAAATAAACATTTTGATTGAAGTCTTGCAGCTTGGCCAGACTGCTTTCAAGCCTCTCCTCCCAATGGGCTTGATGGCTACCCGTCTGGTGGCCTGGCTAAAGCCTGCAACAGCCCTCTTGCTACCATCAAATTACCAGGTGCCACCACCCTGTTCCGGGGACCTGGCCTTCCTCTCTCAGCACTCCTCTGTGGAGAGTCTTGTGGTGCAAGCTTCCACTAGCCAGAACAACCGTAACAATACCTATCACCCCCTCTGACAGGAAACCTAAGTGGGTGGAGACTTTTGTCTCTGCTGAAAATCAACCCATCCTGTCTACTAGGCCTTTATATTCAAGCCATTTGAGACTTGGTGCTAGAAGACCGCCCTGGTGTTCCGGAAGACCTTCCCTCGTTCTCTTCCAGGCCATCCTGGATGGTGGTGCTGCGATCAAGTCAACAATTAGTTCTGGCCTGGACACTTCTGGCTCTGTTAAGTGAGCCATAGGCACTAGAGTCTCCATTCCCCACCATGCATGGCTATGATCCATTGGGTACTTAGGTGACATCCAGTTCACCTTAATGTACCTGGCGTTCAAGGGGATGCGTTGGTTCGGGCACAAAACTGACTCTACTCATGAACAATTTAAAGAGAGTAGGGCTACTACTCGCTCTCTGGGTTTTTCCACCCAGTCCCACTAGCAACACTTACAACTTTCCTTTCATGGCTTCAACAGAGTAATTCCATACTGCCAGCCTATCCCACCCCAACCTGGAACCCTGCAGTTTTGCACGAAAGGTTGTGGCGCTCACTGCCCCGCGGCCTAGATCAGTGTGCCGCTCAGTCCACCACCCCCATTTACCCCTACCCACCAAACCCTTATAGCTTATCCTCTCAGGATCACAGCCACCTGGTGAGAGGCAGTATCCACTGATTGTACCCGGGTTGGCAAGCGATCATGTCACACTAGTGGATCCCCCAGATTGTCTGCCTTACCTTTCATCCCTGCCCCACTGTCCACCCAATGACTAACGAGTCATCTCTCCATTTTGTGGCAGGAAGTGCAAGCACTTTTGGCCAAAGGGGCCATTGAGAGGGTTTCTGCGCCAGAAGTTGGATGTGTTTGTTATTCCTGCTATGTTCTCGTACCCAAGAAGGACGATATCCTCCAGCCCATTCTCAGTCTGCACCCTCTCAATCTCTTCCACTGAAAGGAGAAATTCAGAATGCTCACCCTAGGCCTGGTCTTGTCTTGGCTGTCTTTAAACCTGGTGACTGGATGGTGGCGTTGGACCTGCAGGAGCCCTATTTCCTTATTCCCGCCCTACCGGCCCATTTGTGCTACCTGCGGTACATGGTGGGAGAGGGGCATTTTCAGTTTGCTGGCTGTACTCCCCTTTGCTCTAACAAGCACCCCTTGGGTGTTCATTGTAAAGTGATGGCGGAGTGCCAGTCTTATCCTAACGACTGCCTGTTGAAGGCAGGCTCGCCCCAGGCAGTAGTCAACCACCTCCAGATCATGGCAAACCTTCTGTCATCTTTGGGGTTCACTATCAAAGTGCAGAAGTCACACACCTTCCCAGATACCCCCTTTCATCTGAGCAGTTCTGGGCACAGCTCAGTTTCATGCTTTCCCCGTGAAAGAGTCCAGGACATTCAGGCTATGATCTTTAAGCCTTGGTCCTGGTTTTCAGTGAGGTTGACTCTTGAGGCTGCTGGGACTGATGTCCTCTTGCATCATGCTGGTCGAGCATGCCAGGAGGCATATGAGGGCTCTGCAGTGGGATCTGAAGCCCAGTGGTCCCAACATCATTTTTTTATTTTTTATTTATTGAGAGTTCATACCAGTAAATTACAAATTCATAAATACATACATAGATACATAGATAAATATACCATCAATAAAAAGAATAATAGACAGGTTAAATAACTACAATACCAATAAGTCATTCATTTTACACTCTAGCTGTCCTCCAGGCAGCTACTAAGATCCTAAGGATTGCTACAGAGATAAAAACTAAAGCTTCTGCCTCAGTGCGCATATTTAATTTCACATCACATCCAATTATTATCAGGGTTGGGGATAGATTCATTTTGACATCTAGCAGCCCCTCTAGAAACCGTTCTATTTCAGTTTTAATGCTTTTTAATTTTTCGCAGCCATAGAACATGTGTATAATATCAGCTGGACCATTTCCACATCTTGGACAATTGCTATCTGCCGCTTTCCCCCAAGAGAATAATTTTTCCGGCCTATAGTATAGATAAAGTTTTATAGTGTTGGGCCCTGAGATTCGAGGAGCGCAGAAACCTTTTTTCCATAGCTAGAGCCTTATCAAGGTCTACTTCCGGATCCCCCAATTTTTTGGACCAGGCAGCTTCCATTTTACCCATATAGTCCATTGATGCATCAATAAATATTTTATATATATATCCCTGATTCTATGACCCCCTGACTTCAGATACTCGAATAATGCATATCTCCTTGACAAAGTGTTACGTGGCCTAATTGATTTAATTCTGTTGACAATCTGTAAGTATTTAAACTCTTGATAACCTTGTAATGAATAGTGTTGCGTAAGTTCTTCCAGTGTTCTACATTGATCTCTAATCATTATTTGCCCCAGCTCCACAATACCCTGACTCTCCCAGTGACGCCTCGTTCCATCCTTGCTAAGGTTTGGAAAAAGTGTTGAGTTCCAGAGTGGTGTGCTATGATGAAAAGTGGGTATATCTAGGATTTTTTTAACAGTTTTCCACATATACCATACATCTTCAAGCGTCTTATACCCAAATTTCTTGTAATAACTCCTCTGGGTTTTCCTTAATAAGAGCCCTACTGCTTCACTTCCCACCAATAGCTGAAAAATTGATGGCATCACTGCCTGCCTGATGGTTGGGCCCCCTGGATGGAATAGGATTGCCATGTCTGTGAGGAGACATGCGAAATGATAGCTCTTTATATCTGGCAATCCCAGCCCTCTTTCTTGTGGTAGTGACATATATCTGTTTGATTGCCTTGTTTTGCCATATTGCCACAAGAATTTCATGAATATAGCCTCGATCTTCTTAATAATCTTCTCATCAATTTTGAATGGGATTGACCTTAATTTATAGAGAACCTTGGGAAACATTGTCATTTTTATAACGTTAGCCCTCCCAATTAACGACCGCTGTAGTGAATCCATTCTTTTTAATTCTGTTTCCATTGAATGCATAAGCGGTGTGTAATTATCATTAATTATTTTACCCGGTTCTGCGTTTATTATTATGCCCAAGTAAACTACAGAGTCTACATATCTAACATCCAACTTGGCTATTTTTTTAGAGCATAGTACTTGTGTTTGGCCACATTTAATCGGTAACCAGACACATCTCCAAACCGACCGGGTATATTAACTACTTCCCTCATTGCTGACTCGGGGTCTTTAGTGATTACTGCTAAGTCATCCGCATATGTGAGAAGTTTAGTCTGAAACCCATTAGTGAGTACTGGTTTAATGGCCACACTGTTCATTATTTGTGTAATTAAGGGGTCTATATAAAGCGCGAAAAGGATTGGTGAACATGGACAGCCCTGTCTCGTACCCCTTGTTATGTTGATCTTACCCGATCTTTCACCCATTAATTGGATTCTTGCCATAGGTGATGAATACATAGCCCGGATGGCTTGGCAGAATCTAGGGCCGAACCCCCTTGCCTCCAGGACCTTCCAGAGAAATCCCCATCTGACGCGATCAAATGCCTTCTCCGCATCGAGGAGGATCATTGCGACCCCCTCCCCCCTAGCAGCACCGATGTCAAATAGGGTGATAGCTCTCCTAATATGATCTGTGGTACCTTTTCCTGGGATAAACCCATGCTGCCAGGGGGAAACCAAGGACGCAATGATCCTCCCCATGCGTGCGGCCATAATTTTTGCATATAGCTTGTTGTCGCTGTTAATCAAAGATATTGGTCTATAGGAACCAGGGTTGGTCTTAGGTTTCCCTTTTTTGTGAAAGATCGCTATGTTGGTTTCTTGCCAGGACTCTGGTATTATGCCTGTATTCATGACCCCTTTGAATATATCTAAAAGCATTGGTGTTGTTTCCTCCCTTAAGCTTTTATACACCTCTAGCGGTATAGCATCCGGGCCCGCAGCCTTTCCGCTTGCCAGATCCTGCAGGGCTTCCAATACCTCCGACATAGTGATATCTTGTTCCAAAGATTCGATGTGGGCCTGTTTTAACTTGCTACCCATGACTAGCCAACTTATATTAGGAGCCTCTACACCAGCCTCCTCCTGATATAATTCTTGAAAAAATTTCCTGAAAGCCTCCAAGATTTCACCTGATTTGTCATATATTTGGCCCTGATATTCAATTTGTGTCACTATGTTCTTACTGGCCACCTGCCTAATTCGTAGGGCAAGTGCTCTGCCTGCTTGCTCCCCAGTTTCGTAGAGGCGTGATCTCTGTGCCTGAAAATTTGCTACCGCCTTTATAGCTAGTTGTTTCTGGATCTCTGCTTTTAGGGAGTTTACTCTATGTAAGCTCTCGACAGATTGAACCCCTAGAATTATATCTTGTCTGTGTTGTGTCTCTGCCTCACTCAGCTTTCCCATCAATGCTTCCCTTTCCCTATTAATCTTTTTCCATACCCGAGTAGTATAGCTTATGGTCTCTCCTCTTAGTCCTGCCTTGAAGCTATCCCAAACAACTCCCCTTGATGCACTATACCTATTGGCATCAAAAAAGGCCTGGGACCATATTTTCATATGATTAATATATTCCATATCTGCTAATAATTTTTTATCAAATGTCCAAGGCCTAGGAACCTTATATGGTTTATTGATGTCCATGATTAAGACTAGGGGATTGTGATCTGACAGGATTTTAGGAAGCTTGTTTATTTGTAACACTCTTCAACTGGGTGGTCGAGATCATGAAATAATCCAGTTTCGAATATTTATTGAAGGGATGCGAAAAATAAGTAAACCCTGGGTCACCCATCACTATATTTCCCCACACTTCCTCTAAACCATGTGATTGCATCATTGATGTTATCGCTCTAAACACCCTCGGCTTCCTACCTATGTATGGGCTGCCATCCGAGAAATTAGCTGAGATGTTAAAATCGCCACATAATACTATGGGGGTATGCCAGTCAATTAGTTCATTTTCGATGCGACTAAAGACCTCAGACTCATCTGTGTTGGACCCATATACCGAGTAGATAGTAATACCTAAATTCATTTCGCATATGGCCCATCTGCCTAGTGAATCCGCCTTACACCTTTTGGCCCCCCCTAGCCCCGCTTTGCCAATTATGGCCACGCCTCTTATCATGGAAGTCTGGGATGTGCATGACAGCAATTCGTAACCTTTAAAGTTTAACCAATGTTTTTTCTTCCAGGGTAAGTGGGTTTCTTGTATCTAGGCTCATCATATTTAGATATTGTTCAAACTTCCCCCTCTTTTTCCAATCATTTAATCCTCCTATATTAAGAGATCCAACCCTTAATTTAGGCATACCTAGTTTTCAAATATTGCCAGTCCATCAACCTATCCAAGTAACTAGTACTTATGTGATATACAGGATGGGAACATATCCTTAGTTTCAAATTTACTCTTACGTTTATGACCACATTACCAGTACGAACTCTCTTCAATTTTTTGATTTCTCCCCCCTCACCCGCCACCCAACCCCCCTCGCCCCCCCTCCCTGCCCCACCCTCTAACCCCCCCTCCTGCCACCCTTTGAGGCAACCTGGGTTTAGACTCACCCAGTTGTTGGTGGCCGTGCGGTCCGTGCGCCTGGGCTTGGCCCTGACCTGATACTATTCCATCCTAGAAAATGTCAACCATATAACAAATAATAATAGTTTGTCAGCACTAGATTCCCTCGTTAATTTATTTGCCGTTATTTTGTTTCACTCTCTCTTCAACATTCTTTAAGATAGGCCTCCACCTGGATTTCGCTTATGAAGCTCCTCGTTGAGCCTTTGTAGATTATTTTTAGACGCGCCGGATTTTGCAGATAGACCGTTGCTCCTAGCTTTTCAAAAGGAGCGAAAAGTTGTCGCATTCGCCATCGTCTTTCTACAGTTGCATGCGCGAAATCTGGTCTTGCAAAAAACTTGAAACCCTTATATTCTCTTTTAGCCGTTGGCCTAGCCAAGTTATATATAGTGTTACGTACTAGAAAGTTTCCAAAGTTGACTAGAAATGCTCTAGGGTATTGTGGAGATTTCTCTGAACGTTTTGGTAATGAGAGAGGGAAACAATGTGCTCGGCATACTTCTCTGTCCATTTCCCAGGAGTTGAGTTCCGGGAAAGAGGTTTTTAGCAGGTTGGTCATGAGGCTTCTTGGATCACTTCCTTCCGAGCCCTCAGGAATCCCAAGAAATCGAAGATTATTTCTTCTTGCTTGATTTTCTTGGTCTTCAACCTTTGTCATTAGATCCCTAATTATTCCTTCATGCTCCTTTGCTTGAAGTTGTAGCTTACCGTCGTCTGATTCCAAGTTTTCCGCCCGGACTTCTACCGAACACATTCTGTCAAAGATCTCCAAACATGTAATGCCAACTTTATTGATAGCACCTTCCAATTTTTGGATATCGATATGGTTCCTTTGGCTATCTTTTTTTACATCCTGATGAAAAGTTTTTATTGATTCGAGGACTTCACTTAGTGAGGGCTCTCTATGCTTCATCTGCTCGTCTTCATCCGGGAAGTCAGAGATATTCTTGTTTCTTTCCGATTCGACGTTTGATTTTCGAAGGGGGGGCGTTTGCGTGAGAGTTTAGTTCTCACCATGGTATGTTCTGGGTTGCTCCCGGGATCTGTTGTTTCATCATGAATTATTTTTGAGTGCCTTTTATGTCTACTTCTTTTTTTTCCCCAGTTTTTTTGTTGGTGTGTTGTCGTATATTGGGGCATTTTTAGTTCCAATATCTGTTGGAGAAGGTACTTTCTTGACCTGTTCCTCTTGTCTGGGGTCCCAACATCAAGGTGACCTCTCTAACCATGACCAGATTTCGGAGGAGACGGCAAAAGATCTGCAGTGGTGGCTACTGAAGCATGATTCAGACTGTGTCCGATACCTCTGCTTTCCCCGTCTAGAGTGGACAGTTGAGACCACTTCTGGGTTGGGGCGGCCATCTGTAAGACATAGAGATATGGGGCCCATGGTCTCCGCCAGAGACGCTGCTCAGCATCTGTCTTCTTGAGCTGATGGCTGTACTCTTGGCGCTCAAAGCCTCCCTGGCATCGAACAAGGGAAAGCTAGTACAGGTATTCATGGACAACTCCACCACCACCATGTGGTACTGCAACAAACATGGAGTTGGGAGGGGGGGGGAGGATGGGGGCAGGTGCAAACCCTGTGCCAGGAGGCCTTGATTCTCTGGAAATGGCTGGACCACCAAGAAATATGCCTGGTGTGGGACTGCCTGGCAGGATTGTTGAATGCAAGGGTGGACAGCTCTGCCATGTGTCTAGCGCAGGCTTCTCCAACGAGTAGCTCATGAGCTGCTAGTAGTTCTCCAGCAACCGGTAAGTAGTTTTCCTGTGTGCAGTCCAGCCTACTAAATTGGAAGCTTCTGCTTTATTGAATTAATATACAAATGCCAAAAATAAGAGTGTATATTTGAGACTCAAATGTGTTTATTTTCAGATCTTAGACGTCAATATTTTGAGGAAAATAACAGATTTTCCAAAATCTATTTAAAGCGGATATTTGAGTGATACCTCATGTGGGATTGGAGCTATGGCTGTTATGTATTACCCATGTAGAGGCATTCAATATTGATAAAGCCTTTTTAACATTACTGCTGGCTACAATACCTTATGCACTGAAGTGATCCCTACAAGTAATCTCGCTTATAGTGGCTGACTGATATGATCTTGTCTGATGTGGTCACTATTACAACACTGCTAATATTAGTAAAGGGGTCCCCTCCCAGTATAAAAATAAGTCATTAGGGCCCCCCAGAATTGTTCTATTATATTTGCAATGTTTAAATATGTTTACTTATTTAAACGTTACAGTTATGTTAAAAATGCAATCAAATATATGATTGCCAAACATCCTATTCTGGTTAGCTAGGCCCTACTAATGTTTAATTGTATTCAACAGTGTGATTATTCAAAATGGGGGCAGGTTAGTTTGAAGAATATTTGAAGTCCGTTCACTTTAGACAAATATATAAATAACAAAATATGTTAGTAATGGCTTATTACAAGGTGGGTTACTGTGAATCCTTTGTTTTCAGCTCAAAACAAAGCACTGCTATCAGCATGATGCTTTTTTAAAACAGAGCCTGGTGCCCCATTGGGACCCACCCCCAGTTTTAAGATCCCTATATTAGAAGCTCTTGATGAGTTTCATTGAACATAAGTAGCTCTTGTTACAGAAAAGGTTGGAGACCCCTGGTCTAGCAGATGACGAGTGGCAGCTACACCCAGAGATGGCACAAGGTCTGTTCTGCGAATGGGAAGAACCTTGGCTCGATCTTTTCGCCAACGCTGAGAACACACAATGACCGCAAGGTCTCTCTCGCTCAGAGTGTGTTCTGCCTTGTGTGAAACTTGGAACTCCTTTCCACTACCGGGACTGGGCTCAAGTCATCTAAGTGATGCCAAACTGGTCACAGACAGCATGGTATCCAGAACTCCTGGGCTTAAGCATCTGCCCTCTGATCAAGTTGCTTCTCTGGGAGGGTACACTCTCATAACAGAACGGTCGGGTTCTCCAACCAGGCCTTTTCATCCTCCACCTTCATGCATGGGGATTGTGCGACATGATCTCAGCATGTATGACCTTCCTCTGGAGGTGGTGATGTCATCTTGGCAGCTAGGCATCCCTCGATGCAAACTATATACGTCTATCATTGAGAGTGCCTTGTATGTAATGCACAGGGTTTTAAACTTGATCCGTCTTTTTTATTGGCAGCCAATGCAATCTTTTGAGATAAGTACCCACAGACTGGAATTTGGGAATCCCCAAAAGAAGTCTGGCTGCCGCATTTTGGATCATTTGGAGCCTTTGCAGTTGTTTAATGGGTATGCCGAGATATAACCTGTTACAGTAATCCAATCTAGAGAGTATTAGAGATGTAACTACCGTAGTCCTGCTTTCTGTGGGAATCAGAGGTAGGATTTTTTTTATGGCTTTTAGGATGGAAAAACTGGAAGATGACACAGATTTAACTTGAGCTTCAAAGTCAAGTTTCTGATCTATAATCACACCCAGATTTTTCACTTTGGGAACTGGGATAGGTGCTGACCCTAAATCATTTTGCCACCAAATTCGTGACCATGAAGGGGAGAATTTACCAAATAGAATCACCTCTGTTTTCCCAGAGTTTAATTTAAGACAGTGCGAGGTCATCCAGGAGCTAACTGCTGTCATACAATCCCTAAACCTGTTTACTGCTGGTGATGTATTTTTGGTGATAGTAACCACAATTTGGGTATCATCTCGTATGATGTTAGTGCCATCCCAAAAGATATAATAAGAGTTGCCAGTTCCAAGACATAAACATTAAAAAGAGTGGGACTTAAGGAAGAGCCCTGAGGAACTCCGCAGGGGGGTCTGTAAGATGAAGAGGTCAATTTCCCCAAGGCCACCAATTGTATCCTATCCTCAAGAAAGGAAGAAAACGAGGTCCGTGCCTTTCCAGAGATGCCCAGAGAATTCTAAGTTTTTAGCAAGGTTTTATTTATTTTATTTTTATTTTATATTCTTCTATAGCGCCTGAATAGACCCCCGAAGGGGTATCTCCGCGCTTTGCCAGTAAGAATATCCTCAGATGATTATAGATAGATGAAATGGTACATATTAACAGAGGGGGATCAGTTACTGGGGAATAGGTGTGTTTTTAGGACCTTTCGGAAGGTCAGATGACTGGTGAGTGATCTCATCTCGAGAGGTAAGGAATTCCAAAGCTTTGGTCCTAGATGGGCTAGAGCTCGCCCTCCTTGTCTGGACTTTTTTATTCTAGGCACCTGCAGAAGCTGCTGGTTGCCTGAGCGCAGGGTTCGTCCAGGGGCATATGGCTGGAAGATTTTGGCTAGATATTTTGGACCTTTGCCTATCACACTTTTGTGAATAGTGCACAGGGTCTTAAACTGCACTCGCTTCCTCACTGGTAACCAGTGGAGCCTAATCAGTAGCGGGAGGGAGTCCTGGGGGGAGCATTAAGGACTACCCTTGCTGCCGTGTTTTGGATCACCTGTAACTTTTTAAACTGCCCTTCATTTGCTCCTAATAGAAGGCCGTTACAGTAATCCACTCTGCTGATGACTAATGCCTGCACAAGTGTTTTCCTGTGGCAGTCTGGCAGATAGGGAAACACTCTTCTTAGCATTCCGATGGCTCGGAAACAGGTACTAGCCACCTGATTTACGTGGTCCTTGAAAGTGAGTGTCTGATCTAATAGCACTCCAAGGTTTTTCACCGTGTTTTTAGGGCTAGGAACAGGACCTAATTCCAGGGGCCACCATTCAGGTGTCCAGTGTGCTGCTGCTTGTCCAAACAACATCACCTCCGTTTTTCCTATGTTGCATTGGAGACAGTTTGATGACATCCATGCAGATATTGCTCTCATTCCCTCTGCAAAAGATCTTTTTATTGCAGGTGTCAGGTCTTTAAAGGGAAAGAGGAGTTGGGTGTCGTCGGCGTACGACACCGGAGTAAACCCAAATGATCTTGCTAGGTTGGCCAAGGGAGCCACATACACGTTGAAAAGTGTCGGGCTTAAGCAAGAACCCTGTGGCACTCCCTTATTGAGCTCCCTATAGATGGATTTGTGGGAGCCCAGCCTAACCTCTTGAGAACGGCCTGACAGAAAGCTTTCCATCCATGCCAGAGCCACACCTTCCATTCCTACGTCCTTTAATCGCTCAAGAAGCACTTTGTGAGACACCGTATCAAAAGCGGCGGAGAGGTCCAACAGCACCAGAATCATAGAGCTGCCTTCATCCAGTGCCATTCTGATGTTATTGGTCACTGTTTGAAGGGCTGATTCGGTGCTGTGGTTCGGCCTGAAACCAGATTGAGAGTAGTCCAGGCCCTCCGTCGCTTCGAGATGTTGTGACAGATAGGTGTTCACATGCTTCTCAGCTATCTTGCTGATGTATGGCAGGAGTGAGATGGGACGCAGGTTGGAAAGGTCGGTCCATGGGGATGCCGCTTTCTTACGTATTGGGTTTACCACCGCCCTTTTCCAATCTGCTGGGACTTGTCCTTTAGTGAGGGAGATGTTAATGACATTCTGTATGAAAGGCCCCAGGAGAGGGATCAGAGGAGGAACCATCTTGGCAGGGAGGAGGTCATTTGGGGATCCTGATTTGATATGATTGATGAGATGAGGGAGCTCTGTACTTTCAATTAGAGGGAAGGAAGATAGTGGATGTACGTTATCTTTAAGCGAGGTTGGAGATGTGATCTTATTGATGTCACTCGTGCTGTTATTGGCAGCCACTATTTTTTCATATATAGTGTTTATTTTACTCTCGAAAAAAGACGATATCTCGTCGCATAAGGACTGTGGGAACTAATCAGAGCTCTCACATGCGGCGGGTTTAACAAAGTTTTGAAGGATTTTAAAAAGCTCCTTGGGACAGTTAGCAGCTTCTTCTAGCTGTTGCATAAGGCGATTTTTCCTAGCCTGCTTGATGTTTTTATAGTATTTTGATTGAGCATGAAGAAAAACCGCTCGAGTCTCCTCGGTCTTATGTTTCCTCCATTTTTTCTCGGCTCGCCTACATTTCTGTTTTTCCTCCCTTAACTCCTGAGTATACCAACTTTCTTGTTTAAAGGAGGGATACTCTTTGTGTAGCTTTAGAGGGGCCAGGATATCAATGGCTCGCTTGATTGAGCCAGTGAATTTTGCCAATGCTGTATCTACTGTGTCTTCTGCTAGTATGATGGGTTGTACCCAAATTTCCTGTAAGTTACTTAAGGAAATTTTATGCCATTGGCGGTGCCAAGTGGGAGGGGAGGGTGCTTTATTAGTGGGTCTTTTGAGAGTTGAGAGTAAGATTTCTAAAAGGAAGTGGTCTGTCCATAAGATCTCTCTTGCTGGGAGGCAGGTGAGCTTGGAACAGTTGGAGAGGACTAGGTCCAGCGTGTGGCCACCCCTGTGCGTGGGTCCATAGTTTTTTAACTCTAGACCTAGGTTGGAAAGGTCAGTGATAAGGGAGTAGGATTCAGGTAATGTTGGTTGGTCTACATGGATGTTAAAATCCCCTACAAGAATAAAGTCTTAATTGGATTTAAGTTGGGGGGCTAGCAATTCTTGGAGAATGAGCGGAAAATCAGGGTTTGGTCCTGGGGGACGGTAAACCAGAGCTCCTTTCCAGAATGTGTGGCTAGTTAGGTCAATTTTAAAAAACATAATTTCCAGTTGTAAACTTTGATGTTGTGCAAATATAGTGACCTTTAAATCGTCCTTGTGTATGATTGCTAGGCCACCGCCTGTCTTCCCTTCTCTATCTAGATGTTTAAGCTTATATCCGATTGGGATCCCCATTGTTACAGCTGTAATGGTGTGGGGCTTCATCCAGGTTTCAGTGACGAAGCATATGTCCGGCTGGATAGAATTTACCAGATCCCATACCTCATGCTGATGTTTAGGCAGGGATCGCACGTTTAGAAGGAAAAACTTCAGCCCTACTACAGGAGCTTCTGCTTCAGACGGATTGTTATTGCTGAGCGTTCGGCGGTGGCTTTCTAAACATGAGAAGGCTCCCTCAACAGTATGCCACGGTATTTTAGTACAGCATGCGGACAGCGGTTTTAAGTCTAGTAGGGAATTAGCAGTATAGGTGAATAGATGTGGCTTCGTACCTAATCGAGTTGTAAGAGAGGGAGCACTGTCCATGGCCCCTATGCCCCGTCCTGGCGCGGACGGGCGCAGACGGGCAGCTCTTCGGTGGGGCTGCGCGCGATCGCTGCGCGCTCGAGAAGGCGCGAGGGCTATATAGCGCTGTGTGGATCCACTAGAGTGCTAACCGCTCCCAGTGGAACAGGAAGTGAGTCAAATGCCTGCCACCCCCTTGTTACCGTGGGAGGCGGCAGCCTAGCGCTGTGACCAACCGTGGAACACACGAGGATGGCTGGAAGCAGTGCTGCTTCTGAGTGAGTGCGTGTAGTGCAAGTAATGCGCTCCAATTTTAAAAATTACACAATTTAAAATGCAGTGTTAATTCCAATTAAAATGATGCCACAATTCGATTTAAAAGTAGTACCATTACTTTCACGCTCTCCTTATTCGAGGCAACCGGCAAGCGGGTTGGAGACACTGCCACCGTCTCCTTCCCTATGATCCACTGTATCGAAGGCAAGCAGCACTAGGGCAGCACCACCCCCTGTGTCCATGACTTCTAATTTCGTCTGTGGCCTTAATCCGCACCGTTTCTGTTTCTGTGCTGTGCTCTGATCTAATTGCACCTCATCCAGCAGGTCATGCTTCAGTAGGCACATGATCAGTTGGTTTTTCATAACTTCTTCGGACAGTTTAGCTGGCACTGGGAGACATGAGATGGGTCTGTAATTCCCTAGATCCAGAGCATCAAGATTAGCTTTTTTTAGAGTAGGTAGTATTGAGGCTCTCTTCCATATAGAAGGAAAAACGCCTTCGAAAAACATAGTTAAAATTACAGTTTGCCTTGACTCAAGTGCCTCCGGGGCTTTTTTAAATATCAAGGGTGGTAGTGGATCGTAAGGGGAACCTGATCTTATTTTAAAGATAAGAATCATTATCTCTGCGACTGTTACTTCCCTAAATTCTGAAAAAATAGGGCCATTAGGATATGATACCTTTTGAAGTGTTTTGTTTCTTCAAATTTGAATGCGCCTCACTATCGAATGTGGTGAAAATTTGCTCTACTTTATTTTGAAAGTGCTGGGCTAGATTGTCGCAAAAAGCCTGCAAATGGTTGCTCCTTTCTCTAACGGGGGGCGTAGACAGTTTGGTCACCACTCGAAAGAGTTCTTTGGATGAGTTTTCTGCCTCCTTCATTTCCTTAGAAAAGTAAGTAGCTTTTTCCGATAGATCAGTTTTTTATAGCCTGCTAGTAGTAGTTTGTATTTCCCCAATTCTTGTTCACTATAATTACTTCTCCAACATTGCTTCTATCTTCTACACTCCTGTTTTTTTGTCTGAGTGTCAGTAAACCAGGGGGGGGTGAAGTATTCCTATTTCTTGTGGACTTTCTGAGGGGAGCTAACAGATTGGCCGTTTCTGTGAGCCATTCATTAAAATGAACGGAGGCTAGTTCAGGTTCTAGTGGACCCTGTTTGGGTAAGCTGGTTGTTAAACTGGTTACTATCAACCTGCTTCCAGTTCCGATATGATCCTATTGATTGATTAGATTGACTTGGTTGGCCCTTGACTGGGTTCTCAAGCTCAAATATGTTAGCGCTAAAACCAGTCCAGCAATGTGGTTAAATTTGCTTAATCCAAGGGCATTATGGTTGGAAAAAATCCCATCCACCGTATGGCCAGCCTGGTGAGTAGGGCCTTGGACCCTTTGATTTAGCCCGACAAATGTCATAGTATCAATTCGTGCAGTGGTATTTACATTTGTATCTGCCTCAATATGATAATTAAAATCACCAAGTATAGTGAAGGTATTTTCCAGTGTGCAGGTTTCCAGCAGTGCATTACAAAAGGCATGGAACACGTTTTTCTTTTCCTTTGAAGGACGATAGACTAGCATTCCTTTAAAATAGATACAGTTGGCAATTTTACAACTAAAAGACAATAGCTCACAGTCTGTCGAGCCACTGAGTAGGTGTCTTGATGTATAACAGCAAGACCACCACCCTTTTTATGCTTCCTGTCATGTCTGAAGACTGATGTAGCCTGGGGGCACCGCCGAGCAGAAGGCTGGTCCTGATGCCTGATCAGCCCATGTTTCAGTGACAAAGAGCATATCCAGGAGATGAGCATCAATTAGCTCGTAATGTCTAATTTATGTTTGTGAACTGATCTAACATTTAAAAGTGCGCCTCAAGTTATTTGTGCTCCTACCTGGCACATTATTCCAATGCATATTTTGTATAGGTAGGCTGTGGTTTAGTTTGAAACCACAGTTTTACATTTCATTGGCCTGATAGTATCTAAACATTCAGGAGGAATGTGTGTGCAGCTTCCCACGGTATTCGGTACAGATTGATTTAGCCTTTTTAGGTCATGACTTGTATATGTTGTAAACCGGGTAGCCTTTCTGGCGCTCATGGCTGACTCAGCGCAGACGGACGCAGATGGACTTGCCTTCGGCGCGTGCCCGGCGCGTCCAGCATATCATGCGAACTAAATAGTGCCGGGAGGGCGCTGCACTAAAAACCCACCCAGCCGAAAGTGAGTACAGCGCTTGGGGGAGGGGTTGCGTCTCTCCGCACAAATGGCACAAAAGCTGCGGAGGACCGGAGATGCAAACAAAGGAATTGTGGTAAAAAAGAATTAGGAATGCAGCGTTACAAAATGGCAGACTAAAATGTGGCGTTTTAAAATGTCAGAATAAAAAGTAAGACTCAGTTTTTTTACTTGAATGTAAAATCAGATTATAGTAAAAACAGTAATGTCCTCCTGCACAGTGAAGGAGTTCACCCTCCCCTTTCATTACCCGCTTCAGGTATGCTGCGCATCCGGCGTATCATGCATTTTAGCAACTTCAGAAGAAAAGCAGTGCAGTAGGCATAAGGAAATGGTGGAAGAGTGACAGTGGAAATATTGAGTGCCTTTTAAAATCTCCATTGCCAATGCCAATAGGTCTGGCTTTAATCTGCTTTTGGCTAATATAAGCATAAGCAGGCACAAATGGGTACCAACTGTTTATGCTATGCCCCTATGCAGCCTGTCTTTCTGTACCTTTTATTGTATTCCCCAAGCTTGTGGTGCTGCATGGTACTAGTACGTTTAGCTTGGGAAATAAAAAAAAACTGCATGGTGTACAATTTGATGAATAATAAATAGAGTTGACAAGAATTTGTACATTAGGGCAAGGTTTTTCGTTTTGCCTGTGTTTTTTGCCAATATTTTTGAGGTAACTAGCGGTTATCCTTTTTATTTTGGGTTTCACATGGGGACAGTGTGCTAGATCAGTATTTTAAAAGGCGCAGATAAGTGGCATGACTAATCCAGTTTGAGAGGGTGAAAGATTTGTATGTGGTATTTCTTTATGAACATTAGGCCCATGGTAGAGTCCTTACTGTGAGTAAGGAATGTGCAATGTTGCACTTAGTTGTATTGTGTGCAGTATGAAGGATTTAAGGGATTGAGTTGTCTGTCTTTTTTCCAGGAATTGCTCAAAAACATCACAAGACAACATAAGTTAATCAGTATTATAATCAAGAAGACTCTTTGTCGCCAGTTGGGCAATATAAGATCTTCTGCCTTTCTAATTTAGGTACCATATTGTAATTGACAGATTAAGGCATTGGAATGAGTGCGAGTTTGTGTTAATCAGTGTAAGAATTTGGAATATTAATTAGATTGGGTGATTTCCTGCTCAAGCAATATTTACAACCCTTGTCGGGATAAACCCTTAAAATCGCTAAATTAAGCTGAGTTCAACCACCTGGTAGCTATGGCACTGTGCAAACAGGTTTAACTTGGGCCAATGTGTAAAGTAGTTATACGATACCAAAACATTAAAGCAAAAATGCTAAACAAACACCAGACCGAACAACAGAGTAAAATATAATTAAGAAAATGACATCCACATGACAAAAGTCTAATAATAGGAACTAGAGATATTACTTTTTAATGTTTTAAGTAGACATAGTGACAAAAGGATCATTGCAAAAATGATATTCAGTGGTTGCGCAAGACCGTGCAATTTGAAGCGGACTGCGTTGGCAGTGGGTAGGATATTCCAACTAGGTTTCTCCTAGTCAAAATGTTACTCTCTAACGTACCCCTTTAATTCCCAATCCACTATAGGAGTACACTTCTAAGACCCCCCCTATGACCTTAGGGAGAGGCTCTTAGAGACTCTAGGTATCAGGCTGAAGCCAACAGCAGAGGCCTGTCCAGGTACCACTGGGCATTAGCAGGAAAGGCCTCTTGTAGCTTATTGTCTTCCCCCCTGTAGCCACTCAAGGTCAGCCATCTGACCCCTGGAGTCCACTTATTTGCTCTTGGTACAAGATGGAGCAGATCCACTCCTTCATGGCTCCTCTCACGTCACATCTTCTGATCTTTCATAGGTCCAGGGGCTTGGTGGTATCACATTTATCATTGGCACTTGCTCGGTGGGTGGAAATGACTCCTGGGTACACCCGAACCAATGGGGTAAAGGTTCCGGGGGCCAACCCTAACCTTTTAGGCATTTTCAAGATGGCAGTCTTTGGCCACACTAAACTTGGGCTCTGAATGCTCGGTTGTGTGTGGGCAATGTACTTTGGTAATCCTATTGTCCTTTCTTCCTACACCAAAATCTAGTTTGAAGCAGCCGCATTGTTTCCAGTAAACGCAGTCAGAAGTCTCATAGTACTAAACCAGGGTTCCCAAGCAACCATACAGTGGCTATACAAGAAGTGTTTTGACATTCTTTCTCTTTCCTTTCAAGTGTGCCAAAAAGTATTGTATGTAAACCCAGCAGGCCTGTCGGGGCGTGGTTTGAGCGCCGACCGGGATGGCTATGTGAGCGTGCAGCTCCGCGCCGAGTCCCAACATTTATCCTGACATCCCTGCCATTGGTGCTCCCGGAGGTGTGGCTTTACCGCACAAGGTGTTGCTCGAGCGGAGGGGAGAGTCTGAGGGCCAACGGGACCTCGGAGAAAGTGCAGAGGTCCGGTCCCGGAGTTCGGAGGACCCGGGCCGAGAAAAAAGGAAAATGGCGGCGTGAGAGACCTGAAGGACCCAGGGACGGAGCGCACCCAAACTGAGCCGGAGCTCCAGCGGCTGCCTAGCAAAGACGGAGGGTATCTTCGGCGCTGAACCGGGGAAGCGCAAGGACATCGTAGCCCCAGGGATTGGTGAGTGCGGCGCCCCTCCCCCCCCCACTCCCCGACATGGTGGCCGAGTAAACAGCGGGCTGCTCTTGGGCGGCGACGCCTGCAGTCGGCAGCGGTTGGAATAACCGGGGCACTGGCCGTGATCCTTTGGAGGGGGCCGCATGGGAAGGCAGATTCGGCCGCCTGCATGAGGGACAGTGCAAGCGGGCGGCGGGCTCCCACGCAGCAGCGGGAGCGGACCCGGAGCACGAACGTTTCCGGACCCTGAGTACCGGGGGGCGCTGCGGCTGCCGAGGGTGACTAGGACCAGACTTGGACGTGCCCTGCACACTATTAGGGGCTGCGGGGAGCCATTGTCAGTGGCGAACCCAACCCGTCTGGACAGCTCACAGAGTGGTGGTGGAACGAACCCAGAGCGAGGGCTGGGACAGCAACTTAAGCCTAACACAGTGCACTACTCGTGGGCGGCTGGCACGATTGGCTCTGGAGGGCGCCCGCCTGCTCTTTCGGGATTGCATTGCTGGCTCGCTGCGGCTGGTTTGGACGCTCCCTGGGTCTATGATGGAGTTCTAGTGGACCCATGTAGCACACAGCCAGAGACCATCTGTGGAAGCCCGTGGATAGAGTGTGCTCTGAGGGTGCAGGAGAAAGGAGGAAAGGGCATGAAGGATCCTTTGATTGCGGGTGCTGAGCCCTTGTACTAACAAACACTGGTCCCTACTGGGAGGCGTCAGTGGGCGGTGTGCCTGTGCCAGGAGATCTGGGAACTGGCGTGGCCCTTGGCGGTGGCCCGGGAACAGCACCTGACGCGATCAAGATGGCCGCTCTTAGCGGTGTTTTGAATATGCCACAAGGTCGAGACAACGCGACCGCCTTGGTCCAAGATAGCGGAACCCAAGCCCCATTGGAAGCATCGACGCAAGAACAGAGGCTGAACCTGCGTCTCGACAAAATCCTAGAGGCGATCACCGCGACGAAGGAATCGCTGCACCAAGACATAGCACAGGTCGCAACGGGGCTGGGTCTACTGAGGGCAGACCATGCCAAGCTCTCGGACAGAGTAAAAGAGAATGAGCAACTGCTTCGGGAGCTGAAACCAGCGGTGGTGACCGCGGAACACAAACTGACGGATATTCTTGGCCGCCTGGCGACTCTGGAGCGACGGGCGGAGGATGCTGAAAGTCGCAACCGGAGGAATAACGTGAGGGTGGTGGGCCTTCCGGAAAAAATTGAAGGGGGTGACGCTGTGACCTATATGGAGAACTGGTTTAAAACGGTTGTGGCAGGGGCGTGGCCAAGATGGCGGGGTGAGCGGACGCTTCTTCCCGCAGCTCCTCCAGCCCGACTAGGCTCGAGCCCTTTTCTTCAGCTTTTCTCCCCCCGCTGATGCTCAGCGGATGAGAGGAGTGTGGCGGAGAACCTGGTGCACGCATTGATGCAGCTTTGGCCCTGATCGCTCCGGTGGAAGCGCCTCAAAAGACCGATTGAAGATTGAGAGACGACGGAGCGCCCGGGAGGCGGAGCGTTTCGGAGCGCTGTCCATGCGCCTAGGCTGGGCCTAGTGCTGAAAGTTGGCGATTTGGGTGGAGACCGTCCCGGCGCTCGACGGAGGTCGAAGGAGAGCTACCGGCTGGGGGGCCCGCTACGCGGAGGACTCTGAGTGCGCGCTCTGGTGCTTGGACTTGAGGCGGTGGCCTCCTACATGGCAGGGGTCCCGGTCCCGGGATTGGAGGACGATCGACTTGAGACCGGGGCCAGATCTGCCGTCTCTTCTAAGTAACCGAGCGGCCCCGGCTGTGGAACTTTCCGGATGGCCTGGTTTCTGGAGTGGCCGGTGGTGTCGCCGGGCTCGGGCGATCTGCTTGGCCCCACCCAGCCGCCATTTGGTCCTCAAGAGGTCGGTGTCGTTGGCCTCCTCCGGAGTCCCTTGACGGCAGATTCTTGTGCCCTCCGCCTCTGCACAGCTCTCTCCCTGTGGAGCGTACTGGCCGGGGTCCCCCCAGTGTAGGTTCCAGCTGCCACCCCGACTGGGCGCCCACGGCTTGTTGTGCCCGGACCGACCCGCCATTTTGTAGTCTGTGGCGCAGATCCCCGGTCCTGCCGGGAGCTCCCCATAGCGAGTACTTGCTGGTGATTGGACATTTCTCGGAGCGGTCGGGCCTGTGCCCGCTTTTCAGCTGAGGCGCTTGGAATGTCTGGAAGAGGTGGTTCGAGGAAGGGGGACCGCACCCTGCCGGATATGCTTGGCAGGGCCCAGCAGCTACGGGACAGAGCACAGCCGTCGCCGGGGACTTCCCGGGCCTCGGCGTACGCGCCTGGGGGAGAACCCCCTGTCACGAGATCTTTCATGGAAGAGCTGTTCAGTTCCCTTAAAGAGGACTTCCAGACGCTGAAGCGGGAAGTGGCTAGTGAGGTCCGCAGAGAGGTGGAGGGCCTCGGTGACCGGGTTGAGACGGTGGAGACGGCGGCTCAACGCCGGGACGACGAGATTGTCCACTTACAACAGGACGTTCTCCGTCTCCGGGAGCAATGCTTTGAGCTCCAGGCCCACTCCGAGGACCTTGAGAACAGGTCAAGGAGAAATAACATTCGAGTGCGTGGTGTGCAATCTGCGGACGAAGGGACTGACCTGGTGGGCTATCTGCAGGACTTGTTCCGGGAGATCCTGGGGGAGGCCGCGGACTTCCCTATCCGCATTGATAGAGCTCACAGAGTTGGACGACAGCGCCAGTCATCGGCGCCCCCGCCGGACATCTTAGCTTCCCTGCCCGACTTCCCGCTGAAGGAGCGCATCATGTCTGAGGCCCGTAGGAAACAGCCACTGACTTTCCGGGAGCGGCCTGTGGCGCTCTATCAGGACCTGTCCGCCATCACACTGCAGAAGTGCAGGTCCTTCAGGATTGCAACCGACTTCTTGCGCGAACAAGAGATGCCGTACTCCTGGGGGCACCCCTTTCGCTTGATCTTTCGCTGGAACGGAGTGCTGCATCAGCTACACTCCTTGCAAGACATTTGCGGTGTCCTGGGGCTCACGGCTACGGAGGAGGATGGAGCCACGCCGTCATGGAGGCGATCAGAGAGAGGGGGCCGACGGAGATCAGCGAGGAGACGATCGACGGCGAGCGCTGGGCGTCCTGATTCCCCTACCATCGGGGCGGACATGGCCGGTGCCTTGAGGGCGGCGGCCAGGGACTTGGCCGACTCCAATGGCGTGGCCTTGACGGCCTAGATTCACTCCGGGGGGAGATGAACATAGCTTCTTCGATGCCAGGTTTGGGGCTGGGGGGGACGGGAGGGAGCAGGTGGAGGTGAGTGGCCGGACGTCCACTTTTCTATTTTCTACGGACTTGCCCGTTTTGGGGCTTGACTGAGACAATGGGTTGTTTGAGTTGGCATTTGGCTAGTTGCCATGGGTGTGTTTGGGGTGGGGTTGGGTGTTGTTCTAGAGTTGGGGAAGTCCCGTCCGATGTTGTCCATGCCCACGCTTGGCTAGCTCTGGCCTGTCCCGCGCGGTCGCCCCGCGCCCCCCACCCTCTGGTTCCTTGCCCGCAGCATAGCGTTCCTGGTCCCTGGGAGACATGTCGTCCCTGAAGGTGGTGACTGAATAATCCTGTTAAGCGCAGGGCGATTTTGTCTCTGCTTGAGGGGACGCAGGCTGACATCTGCCTTTTGCAGGAGACCCACTTATTGTCCTGTGACTGCCATAGATTGCGCTCTGCTAAGTTCCCCACCCAGTTTTTCTCCTCTGCAGCGACCAAAACCGCGAGGGTGGCCATTCTCATAGCGAGCTCCTTTAGGGGGGAGGTGCTATATAAATATGCTGAGCAGAAGGGGAGGCTTCTGGCATACCGCCTCCACCTGGGAGGTATATCGTTTACAGTTGGCTCTGTCTATAGCCCGAATGACCACCAGGAACGCTTCTTGGACTCAGTACTGGTGGATGTCACTGCCTCTCCTGATCAACATGTTATTCTAGGGGGGGACCTTAATATCGTCTTTGATTCCATATTGGATAGATCAGCGCAGCGGTTTCCACAGACTGGAGAACTTTCCCAGGCTGTGAAGGCCCGGATTGCGGACATGGATTTACACAACCTTTGGCGCTCCATGCACCCCACGGATAGGGACTACTCCTATTTTTCGCATGCGCACCGAACCTACGCACGGTTGGATTATCTTCTGGTTAGTGGGCCGATGCGCGCCGCTGCTACGGCAGCGGACATTGGGGTCCTGACTCTGTCTGACCATGCGCCGGTTACTGGCGCGTTTGCATGGCCGGCGGCCTCCCCATCTCGGGGGGTGTGGCGCCTTAGGGACATCCTTTTACACAAGAAGACGGTGGTGAAACGTATTGAAGAGGTCATACGGGATTATCAGACACACAATAGTAATACCGACACTTCACTAGCGACACAGTGGGCTGCATTGAAGGCGGTTCTTCGGGGGGAGTTCATCTCCATCTCCTCGGCGGAAAATAGGGAGCGGCAACGGAAGAGGGATGAACTGACTACTCAGGTTCGGGAGCTTGAGCAGGTCCACCGCCGTACGGGTGCTCCGAGGGTTTGGAGGCAGCTGAAGGCGGCAAGGAAGCTCCTGTCGGCGCTGGACCTGGATAGAGCGGAATACGCTGCCTTGCGCTTGAAACATGCCTACTACACGGGGGGGACAGGTGCGGCAAGCTCCTGGCACATCGGCTTCGGGTCGCGCAACAGCGTAACGTAGTGAAGGAACTTTTGAGTACAGCCGGAGTGGCCGTTTCCGGGGACGCGGAGGTGGCGGAAACCTTCTGCAGTTTCTATGAGGCGCTGTACGCTGGGGAGCCCGCCTCGCCGCGGTACACCGAGGAATATTTAGAGTTGGTGCCCCTTCCGGCGCTGGATCCCGCTCAGGCGGAATATCTGGAGCGGGATATTCACGTTGAGGAGGTGATTTCTGCTATAGCTCGGCTGAAGCACGGGAAGGCCCCGGGCCCGGACGGTTACACGTCCCTGTTTTATAAGACCTTTTGCCCGGTTGTGGCCCCTGTCTTAACTCGGCTATTTAACTTCTTCTCCGACCCGGGAGCCATACCACCGGATCTCCTGAGTGCGACGGTCTCGGTGATTCCGAAACCCGGGAAGGACCGGGCTTTATGCGGCTCGTATAGGCCCATCTCGCTCCTAAATGTCGATCTCAAGCTGTACACGGGGATTTTGGCATCCAGGCTGGCCCTACACCTCCCCGGTTTGGTAGAGGCGGACCAAGCTGGCTTTGTACCCGGCAGGCAGACGGTCGACAATACCAAGCGGGTGACGCACGTTTTAGAGAAGGCTTCGCGGATCCCGGGGGAGCGGATGTTGCTGGCGGTGGATGCTGAGAAGGCCTTTGATAGAGTGCATTGGCCGTATCTCGAGCTGGTCCTCAGGAAACTGGGAATTGGTGATAAATTCCGCACAATGGTCTTCAACTGCTATAAGTATCCTTCAGCGTCGGTGTGAGTCAACGGGTGTAGCTCCCGTAGTTTTGCATTTGAGCGCGACACGAGGCAGGGCTGCCCCCTCTCCCCACTCCTTTTTGCTCTCTACATGGAGCCGTTCGCCCAAAGGATCCGCCACAATCCGGATGCTATTGGGATTAGGATGGGCCAGTATGTCCACACGGTCAGCCTCTATGCGGACGATGTCCTGCTGACCCTGGACGACTCTAGGAGGTCCTTGCCCGCCTGCATCCACGAGTTGGATGCCTTTTCACGTGTGGCCGGCTTTAAAATGAACATGAGCAAGTCGGTGGCTTTAGATGTGTCTTTGGCTGCGGACACTAGGAGGGACCTTCAGCGACTCTTCCCTATGCAGTGGCCTTCGTCCCTTGTACCATACTTAGGGATCCTATTGGCACCCACGTTGCCAGCGATGGTGGCGGCCAATTACACTTCTCTCAGTAAAAAGATCAGGGAGGAGCTCGGCCGCTGGAGTAAGGGCCTACTATCCTGGCTGGGAAGGATCGCGGCGGTTAAGATGACGGTACTGCCCCAGATACTATATCTTTTCCGAGCCCTGCCTCTCCAGCCTCCAGTAGGCTGGATTAGACAAACGCAGGCCGACATCTCCCGCTTTGTCTGGCAAGGCCGCAAGCCGCGGATGAAGAGGGTTCTCTCCACGCTTGCCCCGGAAGCAGGGGGCTTTGGTATTCCGGACCTCCGTAAGTACTTTCAGGCGGCACAGCTACGATACCTTGTAGAGTTGAGCAGGTGGGAGTCCGACAAACATTGGCTTTTTCAGGACCAGGCGGTGGCGGGCCGCACCCTACAGGAGGTTCCATTCTTGCGCCGTGCTCACCGCCCCCCGAACCTTTACGCTTCTTTCGTTACGCGGGTTCCCTTGAGGGTGTGGGACGCAGTCTGCGAGGCCCGGGACCTTACCACTTTCCCTTCACCATTTACACCCATAGTGGGTAATTCTGACTTCTCCCCGGGGATGGAGCCGGGCGCTTTTTCCCATTGGAGGACTGCGGGCTGCCGGGCGCTCTTTCAGGTCTATGGGCAGGCCTGGGAAGGCGTGGTTCCCTTTCAGCAGCTTCAGCAGGAATTCGGCCTGACGGAGTTGGATAGACTACGTTACATGCAGGTCCGACATTGGGCCCTCCAGCCCCAGGTGCGTGAGGACACCGCTGATCGTCAAATTACACCGTATGAGCGGTAGCTGGTGACCCGAACCTCTGATGCTAAATTGATTACTGATCTTTATAAGCATCTACAGCCCCCACCGTTCCACTATTATAACCCGGGGAGGGAACGATGGCACAGGGAACTGGGCAGGACACTCAGCCACAAGGAATAGGACCAGATCGCACACCGGGCAAGGCACTCTGCGTACCATACCGGCCTTACGGAGACATTTACCGAGGTGTCCACGTACTGGTACTACACCCCAGAGAGACTGTATGAGATGCATAGGCATACTGATAGGGGGTGCTGGAGAGGTTGCGGGCAGGTGGGGACCCTCTCACATATTCTTTGGGATTGTCCCTTGCTGGCCGCCTATTGGAAGGAGGTTCTGGATGAGGTGGATAAGCACTTTGAAATTGAGCTCCCGCGCTTTCTGGCGTATGTATTACTGGGCCTCCCTAATGGCCTAATGTATCCGCTGAAGTCCCGCAGGGGCAGGCAGATCGCAATCGCGCTGGGGTCTGCGGTCCAGAATATCCTCATCCATTGGCGCACCACCACTGTCCCCTCCATCACGGGTTGGTTACATAGACTCTGGCACGTGTTGGGAATGGAGAAACTGTCGCTCACGGTGGCGGGGGAGATAGACCAATTTGATGAGCTGTGGCAACCCTTCCCTGCGCTGCTAACCACCGAATTCAGGGAGCTCACCTGCCCGAGGTACCTCAGGCTTCTGAGGCTGACACCGCCGGCGACTCCGGCAGACTAGAATAAGTGGGGGGCGGGTTCTTAGTGGGGGGGGTGTGGCTCTGCGGCGGGTAGTATTGGTAATGGGCCATTGGACGGGGGGGTTGGGGGGAGTTGGGGAGTTGTTTTTTTCTTTGGGGCGGGGGTTCTAGAGGGGGATGGGCTGTGCTTTTTTGTGTTAATTTCATTGCCTTCTCTGATTAGATTTGGGGTGCTGGATCTGCGCAGAGTGGAGATATAAGTTGCATTTCATTTTTTCATCTGCCATTGCTTCTCCTCTGGCCTAACGACCTGTTCCACGAGCACACTCCTGATACTACGATTTTTCTTTTATTGTAATATATGTAACCCTAACCTCCTGTTCCCTCTCCCCGTATTCTTTTGTCTTAATAAAATGCTTTAAACCTAAAACGGTTGTGGCGCCGGAGGGTCTATCTCCCTTCTTCTCCCTGGAGAGAGCGCATAGGGTTCCGGCCAGACCGCCCCTGGAGGGCCGACCACCTCGGCCGATAGTGGTAAAACTATTGCACTACAAGGACCGCGATCTGCTGATACAGAGGGCACGGTCTCAGGGCCCCTTCCAAGTGGACAATAACAAAGTTACGGTCTTTCCGGATTACACGCAGGAAGTTCAGAAAAGCAGAGCGTCCTTCTTGTCAGTGAAAAAAGAACTGAGGGAAGAGTGGATTCAATACTCCTTGCTCTTTCCTGCCAAGTTAAGGGTGATCCTTGATGACAAGACCCACTTCCTGCTGGAACGGATCGCACGAACAAAAGTGGAAGGGAAAGGCAAAAACCGGTCCAGATTAGGAAGTCGCAGCGCATTCGCAAACGGAACAAACTCAAGAGGGCCATGCGAGAGGTTCAGATGGCGGCAGACAGGAAAGGAGCATTGGCTGCGACGGCGATCATCACGGGGTCACAGCAGGAGAGGACATCGGGGGGGTCGGAATCGGAGGAGGAGGGGTAGAAATCTGGAGGAGACAAAACGGACACGGGGAGTGCGAAGGGGCCGGCGGTCACCCCGCAGACCTCTGATGGACTGTTTAACGAGTGACGTTTCGGAGAACTGAGCAACTCCGAGATACCTATTGGGACAGACTCTCCAGATCTTTGGTGGACTATCAGGTATGGGGCTGTGAAAGCAGCATGGGATCGAGGGCGCGGGGTGGGAGCTCTGCCTACCCTGGATCGGCGATCACTCATCCTCTTGTGGCCCTTAAGGCCTTCTGTGGTGACGACCACAGATTAGTGTAATGTGTGTGGTGTTGATGGTTTGGAACGGGACTGAAGCTGGGTTATTAGGTCCTGTCCTGGGGAGAGGGGTTTGGGGAGTTTTGTGGGGTGTTTTGAAGGGAGGGTACAACTGCTGCGATGTGGGGGACAACTGTTTGTTACTAATACTGTGCAGAAACGATTATTATGGGGACGTTACCTAATTTAAAATGCATTACATGGAATGTCCGTGGACTTCGAACGATGGTGAGACGTCATAAGGTGCATGCCTATTTGGTGAGGCGTGGCATTCAGATAGCAATGTTACAAGAAACTCATTTGACCAAGAAGGAATGCGTTGCCCTACAGAAGAGGTGGCGGGGTCAGGTGTTTGGCACAACATACTCAGCATTTGCCAGAGGGGTGCTAATATGGATAAGGGCGGGGACACCATTCCATGAACCAGCGGGTTGATCCTGAGGGTAGATATGTGGCGGTGGAGGGACGACTTTACGGTAGGGAGGTGGTCCTGCCCCCAATTCCGATCAGGCCCGCTTTTTTGACGGTTTAACAAGCTCGCTGGCCTATTTCCTGGCTGGCCCTGTCTTATTGGGGGGCGACTTTAACTCGATCACTGATGTGATGCTGGATAGATCGCATCCGCCATTAGCCGACTCCCCAGTGCGCAGGCTGGCAGCTCACAGGAAGGATTGGCAGGAGAGGTGGGGACTGGTGGGTGTGTGGAGGAAGCAGCATCCTGAGATTAGGGATTATTCCTACTTTTCCACAATACACAAATTGCATGTTAGACTAGACTCGGTGCTGTGTAGTGGTCCCTTGGCGGCTGTGGTGACTCATACGGAATATCTGACCAGGACCATTTCGGATCATAAACCCCTTATTGGTGTCAGTGCAGTGGCAGCAGGCGAGGTCGGCGGTTCCATCATGGCGGTTGCGGCCTGATACACTAGAAGATCTGGTGTTTAGTGACACGGTCCGACAGGGCATTGACCACTATTTTGAGGTGAATGAGGGCTCAGCCACGACGAGATCAGTAGAATGGGATGCGATGAAAGTGGTGGTGAGAGACGTGTGCATGGGTAGATTCTCGAATGCAAGGACGGCAGTCTTGAATGACCTGGCGAAAGGGGAAGAGGTATTAAGGGGGCTGGAACGGCAAAGGCCTGAGCGACCGGATCTACAGGAGCGATTGCTGGAGGCTAAGGAGGTGGTGGCAACTGAGACTGAACGGCTGCGGTGCTATGATTATAAGTTGTACGCCATTAAGGTGCACACGAAACGGGATAAAGTGGGTACACTCCTTGCCAAGCTTGCCGATCCAGAACCTAGGGGGTGCCCGGTCATGAGTATAAAACAGAGGAGGGGGACGTAGTCTACTCACAATCAGCAGTTCTGGCGCGCTTTCAGTCTTATTACACGGGATTATATGAATGCCAACTGGAGGCGGAGGTCTCTGAGATAGGTGAATACTTGGACTTGATCCCACTGCCGGTACTGGATAGCGAGGATGCGAAGGAACTAGGGGGACCCATAACATTGGCGGAGATTAGAGTGGCTATTAAACAGATGGCTAGAAATAAGACTTCAGGGGTGGACGGCTTACCGATTGAATTCTATGCCAAATTTGTTGACATCCTAGCACCCAAACTATTGGTGGTGTATTCGGAGGCAAAGCAGTTGGGATGCTTGCCTGAGTCAATGAGGGAGGCGCTAGTAGTACCACTGTTGAAACCAGGCAGAGAAGTGTTGGATGTGACATCTTACCGACCCTTGTCTATGCTGACGGTGGATTATAAGATCTTGAGTCGCATCCTGGCCACCAGGTTACTGCCACACATGACCACATTAGTGCACAGAGAACAAGCGGGATTTATCCCGACTAGGAACACTTCGATGAATATACGTCGACTGGTCCGGATTTTAGATAGTGCCATGGCCTCAGCTTATGACCCCGCGGTGTTAGCAGTTGATGTCGAAAAGGCTTTCAACAGCCTCGAGTGGGAGTACCTAGATGAGGTGTTGCTGAAATTCAGAGTCGGAGAAGGATTTCGGAGGTGGACAAAGGTGCTTTACTCGTCGGCGAGGGCAAGGGTACGGCTGGGGCCGATTGTATCTTCGGCTTACCCTGTTTGTAGGGGAACGAGGCAGGGCTGCTCACTGTCCCCCCTGTTGTTCGCATTGGCGATGGAGCCGCTGGCGGCACAGGCAAGGTCAGGTGCAATGTACAGAGGGATCGCGCAAGGGATAGAGTCGCATTATATATCATTATATGCTGATGATCTACTACTGTACCTAGCGGACACTGGACAATCCCTAGAGGGAGCAGTGGATATGCTGACTAGATTTGGGCAGCTGTCAGGCCTTCGGGTGAATTGGACCAAAACCTGTGTATTCCCATTGCGGGCTGGTACACCCTGTGCCACACTAGCGAGAGAGGTGGTGTGGGAGCCCTCCTGCTTCACTTACTTGGGTGTGCGCATCTACCATGAGGCTGCGGACCTATTAGAGGGGAACGTGGGGCGTTGCATTCGCGCGCTGAAGGGTTGCATGGTTTTTTGGGCCTCCCTCCCTCTGTCGGTGTTGGGTCGATTGGCATTATTAAAGATGGTGGCACTTCCGCGGCTGCTTTATTATTTCCGGACACTGCCGATATGGATCCCACAGCGGGTCTTTAAAGAACTGAAGATGTTGGTGACTGGCTTCCTTTGGGGTCGTGGACGACGTAGGGTGGCGTTGGGTACCCTGACTAGACCCAAGTTTGAAGGGGGGATGGCAGTCCCCGACTTTGAATTATACTACCTGGCGGCTCAACTGCAGATATTAACGCAACATATTGTTAGAGAATTCAGGGGTCCTGAACGCGAACGTGGGACTGGTATCCAGAGGTATGTCTTGTCATATATAGTCATGCAACAGAAACTGGATACGAGGGACCTTACGGTGGAGGAAAGGATGCTTAAATTATGTTGGCACAGGAGTCTAAAAAGAGCGAAAAGAGACCGGCCGTATGCACCGGAGATACCGCTGGGGATGCTGACCGCACTGCCGCATGGGGGCGATTGGTCCCAGCTGTTAGAATGGGAGGAGTTGGGCTTGCAGATGGTGGGGGATCTGTACATTGATGGGGTATTGGTCCCCTATCAGACGTTGCAGGAGCAGTTTGGCCTGCGAGACGGGAATTTTCTGCTGCACGCAGCACTGGTTGCGGCGATGCGGAGGCAATGGAAGAGAGGGCTGGCCGAGCCGGAAGCGACCATGGCATGCCAATACGTGGTGATGGCTGCGGGCACTGTTAAAGCGGTAACTTGCCTCCACACTAGAATGTTAAATGAGGGACTGGTGCCACTGCTAGCACTGAAGACGCGATGGGAGGACAGCATAGGCAAGCCTCTACCGGACACTGTCTGGAGCCATGTTCTGCGACGGACGTGGAAGGGTACAAGGAATGCACGATTTCAGCAGGTGCATTTCTTCATCGTACATAGGGCATACCTGACTCCGGAGAGGATAAAGCGGTACTTTCGGGTGCTTGACGCAATGTGCCCGAGATGCTTGGCGCTCGAGGTTGATCTGGATCACCTGTTGTGGGGATGTCCGAGGCTAGGGGCGTACTGGCCTGAAATGGGGGAACTCCTGAATGCAGTAACGGATAAGGAAGTAGACTTTGACATGGTGCATGCCTACGGCTCTGGTTCCCTCATACAAAGAAGACGAAAATCACGAGTAAATTTATTGACCTGGGACTCATGTTGGCTCAGAGAGAGATAACTTGGCACTGGAAGTCTAAAGAAGGCCCATCAGTGAGGAGATGGATGAATGAGCTGTTGAAATGGTCAGGCTGTGAAAGTATTATCAGAATGCGACAAGCTACTAGAACTGGCAACGAGAAATGCTTGGAAATGGCGAGAGCCTGGGAAATGGTGGTCCAGGCATTGCGTGACTACATGATAGAGGATGACGTGGAGGCGCAAGGATTGAACTGGGCTCCATGTAGCTTAAGTGATTGCAAGCAACTCCTGATGAGTAGCATGCTCCAGTGTTGGTACGGATTACGTGCGCTCGCGTCAGCAGCAGTTGGGGGGGGTGGAGGGGGGTGATTTAAGGGAGGTAGTTAAGCACTGCGACACAGTTTAGGAGAGTACTGGCGGATGGGACTTAGGGCTGGTCCATGATGAGGGGGGCTCCCGAGGAACGCAGGCAAGCACCCGGGAAGTAATACTAGGGGGATCCGGGAGGAGGTCTCTAGAGAGATATAGGTCGGACTGCATTGGAGCGGGTAAGAGCTGTTGATGTTGTCCCCATGGGAAATCTGTGTCTATTTGACGGTGCATGGAGGGTGGGACTTTAGGGTGGTAAAAGCAGATACTGAATGGTGAAGCTGACCGAACGCCCGGGAAAGGTGAACACTGTGGCATCTTTTTGAGAACGAAAGACTTGGCGCGCCGCCCAGCCTCCGGGATGTGGGCTAAATGGCTGTGTACGATGTCTAAGTCACTTCAACTTTTGTGATGCCATAAGTGTACTGGTTGGCCTATTCTGAGGTCTTGTTTCTAATTCTGCAATAAAAATACATTTAAAAAAAAAAACCAGCAGGCCTGTCAAGTAGGTTTGACCCTGTATTCTCGAAAACAAGGTTCAAGGCCCCCACTCTTCTCGCTGAGCACAAATGAGTCATCACATAGGAGTCATCAGTGCCCATTCAGGTCGATCTGTCAATGACTGTAACATATTGAATAGCTCCTGGGAGACATTTCACACATATTCAAATGCTAATAACTGGCTTGGAGAAGCAAATGCAAATAAGCATCCAGGAACTACAGGCAGAGAAAATGCCTTTCTAAAAGCGACTTTTCTTTAATATTTATTAAAAATATGTCCACCTTTGAATTGGAATTTTAAAAACATTAAAAAATGGTTGTTTCTTAGCCGGATATAGCATTACTAAATATAATAGTGCATACCAGTGTTTCCATATGGAACAGCCAGCCTTGCTACAGTGAAAATAGCTTTTGGGGGCTAGTCACTGTAAGGACATTTTTAACAGGAAATCATTACATTTTCTGCTTTGAAATACCATGCACCCCCCCCCCCCCCCCCCATATTGGCTTTAAGATCCACATATGGATCAGTTACTAGGGAATTATAGGTTAAGTGAAATATGCAAAGTAGGAGTGTACCAATTTCACCATGTTGAAAGGAGATGCACATGAAAATACAAATAATGAAACCAATATATACTAAACAGTAAGTCGAAGGAAAACTTAAATTATTCCTTTCACCGAGATTCACTCTCCAGATTAATCATATACAAATTAATATCATTGACAAAAAGCAGTTCAGGCTAAGTTTTTTTATGTGTCTATATGCAAAAAAGTGAAACAACACTTTAAGTATTTAACTATATATACATACATACATTAACAAACCATTATATACAATACATCATTTTACACAAAAATCTAAAAATGTAATTAAAAAAAATATGAATATATCCTCTATTCCCTACTACCCTATTGGTAAATCTGGATGCTCATACTTTTTAACAAGAGCATTCCATTCATCAGAGGTAGTCCTAAACTAAGTACTATGAGGAAAATACTCCGCCCTCTAAACAATTGTTCTAGTACTTTTTTGTCTATTTTACAAATCATTTTAATTTGCTATGGCTTCTTCAATTCATAAAGTCAAGGAGGTGCACAGGCACTTTATCGTTGGTTAGCAAAGGTGAAGTGCACAGAGTTCTAAAGCTGGCAAAAAAATTGGGGTGGCCGCATGGGAGAGACGGACTTCTGCTATCAGTATGCATTTAGGGAGCTCCTTGTGGATGAAGGCTAACACCTTCCCCATAATATTTTATTGTTCTACCAAATGGGGCATGTTGCATTCTAATAGTAAGATTGTGGTATAGCAGATATGCAGACCACAGCTTCAATTGTGAGTGCAATTGTGTCAAGGTGAAAGTCTAAGATCAGGTGCCAATCCAAATTCTGTTTAATTAGATTTGCAGTAGCTCATGACACCAGCCCAACTATCCAGGTTTCTTTATATTTTGAAGCTTAATTTCTCACAAATGGTGGAACAGATTTGGTGTCAAAGTTTTTTTCTGTACCGCTTCCAAAAATTCCTAAGGGAAAAATTGGGTTTTGGGAACCCTCTGTTTCTCGGCACTCGCACTTGACAAATTGCCACAAAACTTCCCTGGAAGATGCAGTAGTTTAATTATTTTGTTTTGGAAAGCTTTGTAAAGATTTGTCAAAACAACAAAACAAAAAAAAGTTTCCTATGGAAACTCTGACTTAACTATAACTAATACTTAGAATAATAATTAAGTTCTAGAAAACATATGCGTATAAAAATAAATAGAGGCGCAATCCGAAAAAATGCTAAAAAACTTATACTAAGAAATGTAGATAAACAAAATATCTATACTCCATAGTGTTGGGTTTGCAGATTTTTTTTCTACAAAGAATTTTGAGTCACACCACCTATTGTGACTCCATCATTGGTTCGCTTCGGATTGTGTTTTTTTGTCCACCTAGCTCCGACATTTGGGATCACGCTCAGGGAACGATGAGTTCCATGTGGGCTTTTTCGGTACCAGCTACTCACGTTTCAAAACTTGCCACCAGAAAAACATTACTGTGTGCCATGAGATTATCCCCACGACTCCAGGGTTTTGAACGCAGCAGTTATTGACCATTACTCTTCAACGCACTCCTCCTCCTGGCTCCAGCACTTGACAAACCTCAAGTCTTCTCAGTTGTCCTAGGGAAAGGGTATGGAACATACACCCTTCCAGTTCTGCCCTAGGTGTATCATCAAATACTCCTAGGGTGAAAAATATTGTGTGTCTAATTTGCGTTTCTCACCAGATAATGAGAAGTCCTATTACTCCTCTCACACCTTGTTCTGTAAGAAGACCCTCTGGCACTGAAGGGATAGGTAGTGGTCTAGCCACAAGAAGCAGCAACAAGCCACCTAGTAAATGCTGGACATCTTCAGGGCCTAAAATGTGTCTGGCACTGAAGAACAATAGGTCTTGTCCTCTCGCCTTTCAGTAGTGCAAGGAGGAGGGAGTCTGGGGCCCATTTTCACAGAAGCCCCTGAGACAGCGGAGGAGGAGTTGCACAAACTCACTGCCAAGTCACCAGAGAGTACTCTATATCTTCATGTTAACAGGATTGCTCAGGTCACCCATGAATAACTTTAAAGAACCCATAAATGCAAAACTGGTCACGATAAAGGTTGGGAAAATACCTTTCAACCTGATGACTTTCTCTATGTCTGTGGCCAGATCATCCTGACTCGTTAGTTGTGCACACCGCATGTAAGAGAGTGTCCACACAGACCACAGGTGACGCTCAGCTATCCGATAAGGAGTGCGACAAACAGCGGGCAAGAGGAAATGAAGGAGCTTGTCAGACACATCCCAGGTCCATGTGTGATGTGGTGCCCCATGCCTGTTTTTTTGTGTAATTCTAGATGTGTAGCCTTAGTTATGCCATTATAAAACAGGACTACAAAAACATGGTTTGGAGCAATGGGCAGACCTGGTGATCTTTGCGTTTATTTTCAGTGCAGTCTCAGCTCCGTGCTGCACCAGCTCAAAATATTGATGGCTGACACTGGTTTTAAATACGGAATTGGCAGCTCAGCCAAGTTTCCTAAATCCCTGCATGATGAACTCCCCCCTCACCCCCCCCCCTATCGATACACTTCTTTGAATTCTAAGACTTGCAGACTTTGATAATAAACTAGCTCTACAAGTCCTCTAATATAAAGCACTGTCATTTATTTAAATATATTTTTTAAAAATCTGGGTGTCATGTGACAAATCCTCTTGCTGCAATGTAAACACTATGTAAAAAATATATTTTCAAGCAGCTCACTGAGATTCGCAACAAACATCAAACCAGATATTGCAGGTTTATATGTCTTATGTTCTTGGTGATCGTCTTTCTAGCATTTAACATCACCACCAACTGAAGAACGATAAAGAATCCCATTGCGAAATGGCAAAGGTTGAGACGTCAGACTATGAGCAAAACTGCACAGATCCAGGATGTCAGGGTGTGTCTATGTCTGTGTTCTTCATGTTTGTTTTTCTGCTGTCTTGTGCCTCGGTCTACCGAGCACAAGATGCATGCCAACACTGCCTGGTTTGAAGTGTTGACAGCCAATGAGCATGCAGCTTTCTCGGCAAAGGCATGCTGATTGGCTGCCACTGTCTGTCAACACTCCAAAACAGAAATTGTTGGCAGCCATCTTGTGCCTCGGTAGACTGAGGCACAGGAAAGCAGAAAAACAAACGTGTAGAACTCAAAAAGGGGGCAGGGTAGAAGCACCCTGACCCTCTAGGCCTGCTCAGGGGGTCCCACAAGGACCCCCAAGGCGAAATGTTTATTTATTTTTTTCCGAAAAATCACGGGGTGCTCGCACGGTGCGCGCTTATAGATATATACATTTTTTCACATTTGATTTTCTCAACAACTACTGGAGGTATTTACACCATTTAAACAAAAGGGCGATCTGCGAATCAGACTCAACCATTTTGCCAAATTTCTTGAAATTCTGTTCAGCCGTTCGGGCTGTAGCCGTGTCTAATCGTCCTATGGAAAATAACATGGGGAAAACACGTTTTGGGACCCCACTTTTTTCTCAGCCCCCACTTTACGAATCCCCCCAAAACTTTCAGGGAATGAGCGGAGCGGAGCGAAGCGGGCCATCTTCTTTGAGAAATTCGCAGAGATTCATCAACCGGCGCCAAAGTTATTCCCAATAGAATGTTGCGGATTTCCTATGGAAACTAGGTCCTAACTATAACTACCTACTGGCGACCGCCAGTAGGTAAAATATATATATATATATATATATATATATATATATATATATATATATATATATATATATATATACTTACTAAAAAACAGAGGTTGCAGGGATGTTATAGTTAAGTTCTGAATTTATTTACATAGAAATTCAGCAGTTATAGTTATACTTATAGGTAAACTTTTATGTTAAGAAATTATGACTCATTGCCTTAAATTACTTAACGGCATGACTTCTAGTTTCTTCAGATAAGTTTAACTATAAGTATAACTGCTGAATTTCTTTGGTTTTGTTCGAGTAAATTCAGAACTAAAAAGTCCCTGTCCTTTGGGTTTTTTCAGTGAATTTCGATGGCTTTTTTAGCATGCACGTTAATATAAACCACACCACACATGATCTTTGGCCGAGCACGGTGTGGGTTTGGCCGCAGGGCCTGGCCTCCTGTCGCATGCTCCCAAACACAAGCAAATGCATGCGCTGCATTGCGTTGGATGCAGTAGGTGATTTTTTTTCTTTCACTTTTTTTCTGGATCCGCTGATACTGTTTCTGAATCTGCGAATTTACACAGGGGGCTGCAATGAGACTCACAGGTGGATCTGCAGATAGGGTGAAGGTGTGCAAAAATTCCCATTTTTTCCATCCTAACGGACCCCTCTATGTGTCCTTTGGGGTCAGAATACCTGTATTCTGACCCTTTATTTTTTTGGGTGCTCTCATGCCCATCCCCCCCTGCCAGCCAATGCAACAAACAAATTGTCGACCACCACTTTTCTGTGAGGTTGCGGCCAGAGAATCACAATCATGCTTTGACACATGTATCCGCAAATCCACTGTAAGGATCCGCGTCCCTATGTATCTATACTTATTTGCCCTTTAATATCCCTAACAACTACTGAACCTATTTACACCAAATCATGAATAGCATGCTTTCTAGACCAACATCTAGCTTTCTGCCAAATTGGTGTAATTCCATTCCATATATCGGGTTGTAGGCATGTTCAAAATTCCTATGGGAAAATGCATTAAGAAAATGTATTTTGGGACCACCCTTTTTTCTGGATGGGTCACCCTGAAACTTTCAACACAGCACCTGGATGGAATAATTATATGTTTTGAAGATTTTATGAAGGTTTGTCAAGCAGCAAGGAAAAACAAAAATTATCTTCCTATGGAAACTATGTCCTAAATAGGTCTGACCACCTCTATAAGTTTCTACTACCAAAGAAAAACAGCACTCCAAAGTGACTTAATTCAGTATTTATTAAAGGTTGCACAGTAGAAAACAAGTAGTCCTACATTTGTTTTTCTTTTTATACCCCTGCTGCCAGTACCTTTCTGCTGCATTGTGGCGTATGTGGCGTATGTAGTGTACAAGTGTATGATTCAAACATTACAAAATCAACTTGGGGAATTATACTAGCGTAATATTGAGACATTTAGCATCAAGAATAGAACCATTAATCATCTTAGGGAGGAAATCATCATTTGTGAACAATTAAAATACATAATTTGTCCTGCCAGCTAGTTGTATCTCTTGTGTTATAAACAACAGTAATGGTTTAGACCTGCCAAGATCAGGCTCAATAAGGGCCAGCCTAGAGAGGCTCAATGCTCTAGAATCTCGCAGGCAATCAGTTACCCTACCAGTATTGGGGCCTGTTTTACCTATTGAGGAACATGCCCCTACTGGTAACCCTATAATCCTCGATGGCTCTCCTGTGCAAATAGAATCAGAGGCTGTTACAGGAGATAGACCACTTATAGGAGTTAGACCAGTATCCACTAAAAGAAAAAGAGCTATAAGTGATCAAAGGGGCTGTCATTATAAAACCTCAAAGAAGTTCAAGGCAAAATGTTCTAAGGGCATCACAAAATCTCTGGGGTTAGGGAGGCCTGAGAACCATATGTTATCTAAAGGTCAAGGACGGACATGGGCCAGTGGGCAGTCTATATGTACCCCAAGTGAGTTGGAGAACGTAAAGCCAAGGCCGTCCTCCATCATAGGCACTATACCCCAGAATCCTCCCATTGCCCAGATAGACAAATTGATGAAATCCCTGATACTCCCTGTACTTGAGAGGGTGAAGGTCTTGACGGAGAGGCTGGATAGATTAGAGCAAGCTACTCTCGACAATTTCTTTTCCCTAAAGTCTTTAATTAAATTACACTCTAAAAACAGGCATGTTGTGTCGGAAGCAAAGGATGACCCCCCGATGGATCTCATTTCCATAGAGGCGAGGGTTCAAACGGCGACAGAGGTAGCCCTTGGGCCTCAATTGGGAGAGAACGCTGTAGTTCCAGTTGCACCAACCCACATTGGCAACCCAACCAGCTCAACTTCCAACTTGAATATAGCCAAAAGGCAAAAAGGTACCCATCAAAATGTATCCACTCAGAGTAAGGGCTCTAATTCCACCTTGGTAAGAAAAGGGGGACAAAGTTGTAATCTACCTGCACTAGTACAAAAGCCTATCCCAGTTGCAAATGGAGAAACCAACCTTCCCCATATTAACTTACCGCCTGAATGCCTGCCTTATGTAGTTGTGCTCACCGGGGTCCCTCAGCGGAAGGCTGGCAAACAAGAACCGTACGACAAGCTTAAAAACAAAACCATGTTTTGGTTAAACGAGAATAGACCTCTCCCAAGCCAATTTTACGGTCAGGTTCTTCACGTTAAAAGGGTCAGTTGGGTGGGTAATAGGACTAAGGACACTACGGGAGATTGTATTCTAGTTAATTTCAGGGACGCTAGGGTTGAGAGCTATATCTGCAACCAATATTATGTCCATAGTAGTACAGGAATTGGCACATACGATCTAAGTCACTTCCACCTACAACCAGCATACTCCATGAACGTCTGTCACCAGCCCTGGGGTGGGAGGGTAAGAGGATCCCATTCTAACGACTATTATACCCACATGGCCCCTGTTCCAAACACAGGCCTAGACGTCTATGGGATGGGTTGTGGCTGTTGACATGGTGCTCACACTCTTGTCAAAAGGTTAACATTTGCAGCGGCCACGTCTGGGTGTAGAGAGTTGAGTGAGTTTAGTGTACCACCGGGGCCCCCACACATTCCTGACAGTTTTTTCCCTCCTATTACTCTTAGACTCCCAACTATGCCAGCTCCTGATATTTTTCCAACAGAGTCCAGCCATATGCTTGCTGAGCTGGAGGGCACGCCAATGGAGTCCGTAACTAGGCCCAGCATGCTTGATATACAGGCCCCCCTTGAGCCAGCTGTAGCGGACACCGGCATAAGGATTCTCAGCTGGAATACAGCGGGCATTTCCAGAAAGTTAGATCTCCCAGAATGGAATACTCTTATTGAGTCTTTTGAGATTTGTGTTTTCCAAGAGACCTGGAGTATAGAGCCCCGTTACAAGATTGGCTATGCGACCTATTTTGTACCAGCAATCCCCCCTCCTACAGGGAGAGGTCGCCCCTCAGGAGGCCTTCTAATATGGGTTAGTATCTCTCTGGGCTGTCATATCAGGCAAAGAGAAACCAATTTCCCAGACATATTAAGAATCTCAGTTAGGGGGCCCCAGAGAGGGCGTACTTTGGAGATATTTAATATCTACGCTAGGGGTACTAAAGGTGGTTCCTCATCCCCAATCATTACCATGGTTGAGGATGAACTTAGACAGTGTAGTGTAAGCAAGTATGTCCTGGTCGCAGGGGACTTCAATTGTACATTCGAGCCCCTTGCGGCAGAGGACATCCTGGACATTTCCGATGAGGTCGCCAGGAGGGGTATCCCATCATTAACAATACTGCCTATAAAGAGATGGTCCAAACGGGCCATTCAGCTTAATACCTTGACAATGGAATTTGGTTTAAGGGCACCAAATGGCAGAACTACATCGGACCCTTTGGGAGCCCATACGTTTAATAGGGTAGGCCATTCTTCAAGGATAGACTATATCCTCCTGGATCTCAAGCTCTGGAGATTCATGAATGATATGGAAGTCTTACCAACAGTGGAAAGCGACCACAATCTGCTCTCCTTGATCTTGCACTCTCTGTGGGCGCATAAAAACGACTCGCTGGTACCACCTAAATCACTGTCAACCTCTGAAGTCTGCCCATCAAACTGTGGGAGGCGCCTTAAATGGTGCAAGGTTGTCTTGGATGAGGGAAAGTCCAGAATATAGGGGCAATTATGGCAGCGGCTCAGACCAAGCTGGACACTATTACCATGGGTCCCTCAGAGTCAAGGGTAGGCACACAAACCTGCAGCTCTCTGCACAATTTTATCCTACAGACAACCTTCTCCTTTGCAAACATTCAGCACTATTTCGTTTCTGACTGTGATGTTGGTGGATTTTATGCAGTTTGAAGACTTTTTAGTGCTTTGCGTTTACAAAAGGCTGTTATTTCTGTTTATCTCTCTTTCTATCATTGCGTATTTTGCTCACAATAAAGTGTCACTCATAGTTGTTGAAAGTCACTCATAATTACACTGAAATTATGGAAATATCACTCATTAACAACCTGAAACCTTGGCAGCTATGCGTAATGGCGCGTCGTAATCCCGTATGGAGCCATACAATTAGCAACTTACTCTGGTCTACCCTAATTAATGTATGCTCCTCAGGGCGGTCTTCTCATTACAAATTGTCCAATAAGCTCCGGCCATACATCTAAATCATACCCCAGAAGTAAAGGTGTGCTTTCATAATCCTGAAAACACACGTCATGCTTCTTGACTTTCTGCATTTCTTTTAATAATAGTGTGCTGCTGAGGGGCTGATGTGGGCCTTTGAAATAGTTAGTATTCATGTTATTTGCAGAGCTCGTGTGCGCTGCAATTAACATTAATACTATTTCAAAGGCCCACATCAGCCCCGCAGCAGCGCACCATTATGAAAAGAAATGCAGAAAGTCAAGAAGCACGACGTGTATTTTCAGGATTATGAAAGCACTCTTCGTGCTTTAGATTTGCTGCATTTTTTATCCTAACCGTGCGGGGCTGCAAGGCTGATGTGGGCCTTTGAAATAGTTCATGTTAATTGCAGCGCACATGAGCACTGCAATTAACATTAATACTATTTCAAAGCCGCACATCAGCCTCACAGCTGCCACTATTAGGAAAATGAATGCAACAAGTGAATGCTGGTGAATGCGAGCCCCCCACAGGCCGTAAGGGAAAAACGCACCTTGTGTCACCCTTGTCCCTTCCTCTGACTCCCGGCCGCAACCAGGAAATGACCAATTTTCACGCTGCTCACGTTTTAAAAGCGGCGGCGTGAACTGTCTCGCTGGATGTCAGGAACAGTATGCGCGCTAAAACCAGGAAACTGCGCACCAGTGTTGCCAGATTTTGAGATCCATCCCAAGCCCAAAGCGGCTCAAATATAAGCCCAAATCCAGCCGAACGCAGACCAGTTCCAGCCCAAAAACCACCCCAAAGTAGCAAGTCTAAAATTATGCAGAAATAGTCATCAGAAACAATTTTAAGGACAAATATACATTCTATTCAACATAAAGATAGTGGGAGAGAGTTAACTGGGCACCTGCCTTAATGCTACTCATTTTTAAGACCAGTCCTCACTGTGTCTTTGTCATGCGAACCTTAGACCCATCTAATGTTCTAGTAATTGGATTTTGATATTTTATTAATTCAAGTTCGCTCCATTTTGTAAATTGATTTGGAATTGGGATTTTGTTTCACTTTATTACTGCTGGAGTGCTGCATAATTATTTTACACATTGCTATCAGGTTAAGCCTGATGGCTTTTGTGCCAAGCTACCAGTGGGTTAATCACACATGTATTTATTGCCTTTTGTGGCACACCCTGACAAGGATTGTGTTTCTTACTTGAGTGGGGCTTTCACTGCTCTCAACTAATAACCCCATTTCTTACACTTTACAATATTATTTATGAGGTTTCTTTGCCCCTAGAGACAGTAGTGTATGTTTACCAAAACATATAAATATACATACTTCGGATATGTAAGAAGAAACTGATAATCGTTTTAAACCTATTTTGACACTGTTCCAGAAAAATATGCATCTCTCTATAAAATCTGGGGGCTAATTAACATTGAACAATATCAAAGAGCTTAATGTGTCTAGTTTGTCCAACTGCTGGTATGAGTGATTCAGACAGCAGATTCTATTAGTACTGCATTTTTAAGTTGCCATTTTGATTATAGCCTTATAGCCCGCCGTAGAGGGCTATACCGGCTATTAAAGGCCCTCTCCAGCGTTAAAGGCCCCGAGCCGAAGGCGAGGGCCTTTAACAAGGGAGATGGACTTTAATAGCGGTATAGCCCATCTACGAAGGGTTATAAGGCTATTAGAACATTCTGTCACTAGAAGACAGAATGTTCTAACAAAAAAAACAAAGCCTTTTGGGAGCGTGATCCCCTCAGGCTCCCTGAAGCCTTTGTTCACAGCCAGAGCTGTGAACAAAGAAACATTGGAATGTTGGAGCTCCAGGCTTATACCAGCCATTATAAGCCCAGAGCACTCCATTGTTTTCAATGGAGCTCCCAACATTCCAATGTTCTAATTGTAATTACATTACAAAAACTGTATGTCTAAGAGCAAACAATAAATAGATTGTCCACCACCATATTGGCCATTGCAAGTGGACAGAACTTGTGAAAACAAGAAAAATGAAAATACCACACCTTGGTATACTGTAAGCACAGCAGTGCCAGACATATGCATACATAAACCTGCCACTTATGTGTACGGAACAATAAATTAACAGTACATCACAAGGCTTCCAATATTTGCTAGCTAAAAGGTGTGATGCTCATCCCAGGCTCACTCGAACCACGCGGAGTGGTGTGGCTCACTGGTTAGAGGCGGCAGACCCGGGAGCAGAGGACGGCCCGAGACCAGGGTTCAATTCCTGAAGCGGCAGGGTCGTGGACCAGGGTCAGCGGACTCGATAATTTTCACCTCGGTGCATACTCTAACCAGGGATCACACTCGGCAACTCTGGGCATTAGCCATCTCACAGGGAAAGCCAGGAAGGGTTCCCCAGCGGTCTATTCACGCCAGGATACTCCGGTAGTAATTGAGCGTGGTATAAAACAGCATATAACATAACATACCTGGCTGAAGAGCCCTAACTAGGCCGAGACTACTCCTAGGTTGCTTGGGTTCCGGTTCAGGGAGGACCTGGCCAGACAGTTTGGGCTTGAGGATCAGTGTTAAACATGATTTGTATATGGCTGGGTCAAAACTGAGGTGGCACAGTGAGCAAAAAAAACGAGTGACCATACATTTTATCCATATGTACATTTGTTTTACTGCGTAAGCTGTTTACATCCACGAAAGGCCCAAAAGAGCACTTAAACAAAAAAAATAAAGAGGCAAGGGAAAGGATTCGTGAAGCCAGTCTTTAACAACATACTGCAACATTTTTGAAGCAGGCACAGAGAAGGCTCATGCCAGACTCTCCAGCGCTACGACCGAATTGAGCTCCTAGGCTGCTTGTGATAAGGGCGTATGGCTGTACTAAATGGAAGGGGAGAATCACTGCTGAAAGACTTCTGTCCTGTTTAAACCCAGCATGGCAATTTACATCAGTAAAGAACGGGTAGAATAATCGATACAAGACAGTGATGTGTTTGCTCTTCCCAAGATAGTCCAGAGGGGAGAGGACAGAGCTACTTGCATTGGAGGCGAAGGAAAAGGGCGACACAAGACTCAGGATCATGCTCAAGAAATACTGGCATCTGTTAACATAAGGTTGGTAGGCCCCTCCACTAGTTCAGCCATATATCACTACTTAATTCAAAGCTTATGCGCAGGTATATGCTCACCGGCACAGCTTGGAAGCAGGCCCTTTGGTATATAAACACACACACAAAATACTTCCCACGCAGGTCACACAACATTCTCGAATTTCTCTCCATTCACATCCCAACTCTCATAAGCCTATGCTCCTTTCCCCTCACTACACAAGGCGCAGGCATACAATCACGATAGCGAAACACGTAAGACACTGAAACAATACAAACACGAGTCACAAGAAGTGCACGCTTTTCCACCCAATATTTCCCAGAAGCAGCATGTTATCACTCTACAAATGCCTGTTGTTAGGGCTTTGAAGAAATATACAGATAAAACTACAAAGCAATAAAGACAGTTAGTTCTTCCTCGAGAAGAGAAGCAGGAGCCTTACGTAGTTACTGTCAATGTCTGACAGCTGTCACTGTTTAATAACGGCCCACTTATAACTATACTTATAACTAGGGCCATCTACAAAGGGTGCACGTTTGTTCATACCAACCATACCTTAACGGGGTGCCTGCGCCATGTACCGGTGCGGCCGGCGGTTGCTGCATGAGGACCGATTCAGAGTCAGAGGGTGGACATCTCGAATTGAGACAGGAGGGTGCACACAAAGAAACTTCCACGGCCATCTTATGCCTCCAGCCCTGTGCCTCATTGCAGTCATCCAGGGTTGTTGTCCCGACACGTGCCGAAACTCCGAAAGACATAGCGCGTCTGTCACCCCCAGCCAGCATTTTCAGAAACAGGCAGCGCCGCCCAGAGCTGTCAATCATTGGTAGCACTTTTGCGCGCTATAATATTGACAGCCCTGGGGACTCACATTGGCCCGCACACACTACTACCAAGCAAGGTGTCTTGGCTGCACTTCACAATTCACACGAGTGAGGGTGTGTGGTCTTGGGTCCTCCAATTATTAGCACTGTGCTGCTCGGATGTCCGCGCGTGCTGCGCGCTCATTTGCCACCGGACCTTCTGCACCACTGTGATAGGCGCACACCACAGACTCATTGTGGTTGACGCCCGCCCAAACCAGTAAATTGTGCACACAGCCTTAATACTAGCACAAAAAGTCGCCCCCCACCAGGCATGGGTTTTTCCCGCACAATTGAGAAAAATGTCGTACAATTGGGAAAAAATGTTGCATAATTGTGCAGGAAATAGTCCAATCTGGCAACATTGCTGCGGGCTTGGGATGATGTTGCAGAGCGAGCCCTCAGGCGCTCAGCTTATCTGGAACAGTGCCCCCAATGGTCTTGGACCTATTAAGAGCTTTTATCACGGTACCGATTTCCTCTAGAGAGATTTCCTCTCCAAAGTCTTGTACAAAACTCGAAGCAGTCCGTCTTTCTCCAAGAAATTATCTGTTGCCCGCTCTGGGCCAACCGGGCCAGGCCAATACACGACCTTGAAATGATCTACAAAGGCAGACAAAATATCCTACCGGCTGGCAACTAATACAGCCCGAAGGTGCATTTTGGGAGGAACTTCTATTTTTCGTCTAAGGATCCAGGCCAGAGCTCTGCCATATTTATCTCCTTCCCTGTGTAATCGCTGACCATATGTTTTGTCTAGAGTATTCCAGAGCCTCCGCATGCATCTCTCTATGCACCCTCAGCATTGCCACATGAGTATCTAAGGAAGACACTTCGCTTTTTTGCAGGTCAACCAAGCGTCTCTCCTGCTGTTTGAGATCTGCCTCCATTTGCCTTGGGTTGTCCCTATACAATACTCTCTTGTCACTGCCTTCAGCGCTTGCATTCAATAGCCCTGGTATTCATGGTCCCCCAATTCACCTCTAAATAGCCACCCAAAGAGTGTCCCGGCATGCTGCGTCCATCAGGAGACATTCACTAGTACTGAGAGCTGCAAGGTAAATAATCTAATGACGCGCAATCAATATAGGGGCATGATCAGCAGGGAACCTTAGCGGATGAGACACCACAGCAATCTGTGAGTGATCTAACCCCCCCTACCAAGTAGTGGTCCAGACAACTGTAGGTATAGTGCGGCCAAAAACGGCAAGTAAATTCATGACCCTCAGGGTGCAACGAGGCCAGCCATCCATAAAACCCAGATTGCGTATGACTGTGGCAAGAGAACCCACCATCTGGGGCTTGGTACCCCCTTTATGCGGGTAATGATCCATTTTTCTATCTAGAATACAATTGAAGACGCCCGTCCAGATTATAGGAGGCCCCACTCTGCCCTCCAAAAGGTCCCCATTTCTGTTATAGAAGACTTAGCCATCCATGTCGGGCACATATGTGTTCAGTGTTGTGATTTCTTTGCCATTTAGAGTGTCTTGAAGTAAGAGATACGCCCTTCAACATCTGCTTCAACATAGGTATGCCTGAAGGGTAACCCCCCCCAGCCATAGAGCCACCCCATGCATACAAGGAATATGATGCAGAAAACAGCTGCCCCTCTCCATGTTTTCATAATTACGGAGGTGCACCACTCACAAGATGCGTTTCCTTTAGGCAGGCAATCTGGAGGAAAGAGTGGACTCTATAGTGCTTGGTGTAACTGTTGAGTTCTCTGACATTCCACGTGACAAGGTGTAGCAGTTCAGCCATACAAAGAGTATGCCCCCACCTGCAATGTCAACCACCTCCCCACCCATTTTCCTTTCAGCGACCCTCAGTAAGGGATACCAGTGATATGACCACACATCGGCACTGTTACAAAAACTGGGCACTTCCCAACAGTAGGAGCGTAGAAATGTCTAGGATCCTCAACTCCCTCACCCCAATTAGGCAGTGTAACAGCAAAACACCACACTGAAGATCTAATATAGCTTCTGCTGTCAAGACCCACAGCCTAAACGTTTGCCTACCACTCACCCTGGAGAGGCACCTTTTAGACCCCATACACAATGTTATGCTATATCCAATAATGAGTTGCCTATGAAGCCCCAAGCACAATCAGTGGTCCCAGCCATACTCCTCATAGCTGATAAAACACCCTTACTAGAAAGAAGAAAAGGGAGATCAAACATAGCTAGGTTAGTGAAACACAGCGTATAACATCAACTCAAGCAACAGAATTACTTGACTCCAATGCAGCCTCCTATGTGGCCAGGTCCCCCTCACCCCAGCAGCTGCCCAGAGGAGCCAATGCCATGGTGCCATCCTCCTGGATGACAACCCTCCTAGGGATGTCCCAACCGAGGAATCACACCCCCGTTGCTGCAGTCTCCTCACATGACCTCCAATTAGAGCTGCGAGCTCCCTCTGGAAACCAGAATCCAGACCACCAGGGGCCTCTCTTATCACTGGGTACCTTGTCCCACACCTCCAACCGCCTCCATACATCGTCTGAGTACCAAAGAAGTGAGATTTCCCCGGTGACTACTCCCACAGCCTAGCAGGATACAAAAGCAAGTATTGGAGGCCCATCGATCTGAGCTTGGCCATCACCTCCAGAAAGCTCTTCCGGGAGGCTTGTACTTTATTGGTGTAGATGGAAATGTTATGGTTCTCAAATCGGGCATTCTCAGTTCATCTAGCTGCACAAAGGATGCAATCTCTATTCTTATTGTTAAATAAACAGGCCATTATGGCCTACGGAAGTGCCCTTGGCCTTGTTGGAGCTACCAAAGTGATCAAGCTTTGGTAGCTCTGTCGAGGGTACCTTTGCGGGCCATAATAGCCCACATATTGAACTATAAGGATAGAAACTACATCCTTTAGCAAACTGAGAGGACAGTCCACATGGCCTAAAAAGTATCGCAGATCCATCTTTCAACAAAACTCTGTGGCTCCCCCGTCCGTACTCTCTGGTACCTTTAGTAATCGCATGGTGTTGTGGCGAGATCTCCCCTCTGCATCCTTCACCTGTGCCCACAGGGCTCTAGTTTTGAGGCGATTATAGGCACCTGTTTCTGCAGAGAAGCCACCTCTCACTGGAGCTCAGTAATAGAATCCTAGGCAACACAAACCTTTTCAGATAGCTTACGGAAACCTGTACGGAGTAGGTTCACCTCGAGGGCTCTCGACGGCCTCCCTGGAGCCCTGAAGGGCTGGCAGTGGTTACGGACATATGGGCTCCCCAGTGGATAACTCCAGATCACCCGTACCACAGTCCTAACCTTTGTGTCACTGAAAGGGGGTCGCCAGGGTGTTGTATTGCTCCATGGTATTCCTGTGTGGGGGCCTGTACTGCTTATTTCTCACCATGGAAATGCCAAGAAGGTCCAAGAGTGCCCCACTCCTGGTCTGCAGGGCCTCTAACTAGGTGCAAATTGTAAAGGGCAGTGACCCCCTCCCCTTCCTCAGTAAGCAGGCACCACAAGGGAGAATGGGCCTCAGGGAAATGTCTACTCCGCTCCTCACAATACGTGTGATTGACCTCCCCAGTCACTGTTCTGCAGAGATGGCACCCACAGTCAACAGGCAAGAAGACTCAATAATGAGATCCTGTCCAACTTTTACCCTCACAGACCTCTCCGCAAGAACCAGCATTCGGTTGCCCGGAGAAAGCAAAATGTCACTTTCCTGTGGGCATAGGAGGCCCCAAACTGAGGCAGCCATAAAGCCAGTAGATTCAGGTAAGAAAGTAGGCTGTCGGACATAGAACTCCTGGTGCCCATAGACCTCTGCATTGGTGGGTAAGATGTAGAGAACACTCAAGCGGCCAAGGGCAACCAACTCCTCGGTCTCCAGCGGCAGCGAGTTCCCAAATGTACAAGCCAGCCCGATATAAAACAAAGGGACCCAGGGGAGAACAATCCCAGGCACGACAGAAGCCCACCTCGCTGGGGCAGGCAATGTAATAGTCTGCGGGCCTCCCAGGAGACGCAACCCTGCCAAGCAGCTCCCCCTAGTGAAAGTAGTACAGGCCAGCCCCATCGGGGCATGTTCGGGCAGCTCCAACTCCTTTCAGACCCAACGGACTCTAGCCGCCAATAAGGCCACACAGGAAGGTGTGCTGCAGCCATCAGGAGCGGGCTGTGTTTGTGCACCTGATGCAGCCACACACCAAATCGGGAGCCTGCCAGCCTCCCTCCCTTATTGGGCTGCCCGGCACCCGAACTAAGGCTCCCTGTGGCTGCAGCGACCTCACCAGCACTAAAGGCCGCAACACACTATGGGGACTAGTCAGGTGGCGAACAAGGCCACCACGCCTGCCGCTGGGCATACCACTCACTTGGCCCAAGGGACTATGCCCTGTCACCGAACTTATAGTTGTGGGATGCAGGGGCTTGCTGAAGTGTTGCACACTGGCTTCCAGGGACAAGCAGTGCTAGAAAAGGCTTGATTCTGCAGGATATTGCTGGGGTCGACAGGGAGCCTCCCAGAAGCACGTCTTGTCGGCCTACTTGCATGGCCACACTAGCCCCTTTTTATGATTTCTTTAAGTTGTGGGCAGGCTGTGTGTAGCTGTGCTTTATAATTTGGTTTATTTTTGTGTGTGGGTGGGGTGGATGTCTACTCATAATTGGTAAGAGGAAGGTCTTTTATATGTCTTGAATGCTTTGTATCTAGTGTCTGCAATGTCTGTGAGGTAAAGTAGAATTCTGATGTGCACTGGATTACAACAGTCACTTGGAAGAGCTCTGAAGGGCTAGAGTTGAGCTAGTGTCAACATGCCCCTGAAGGCGAGTAATTATTTGTAACTTACGTTATTAAATGAACTTACATTTTCATCAATGCCCCTAATGGTCATTACTTTGCCCTCCTCTGGTCTGTATAAAAGAAATAAGGTGAGATAAGGGGAATTTATGAGAGGGGGGCTTGTCCACCTAGTTACATATATATTGATAAAAACTGGAACTCTACTCCTTAGTGAGTGCTAAACCTCCTACAAGGAGAACAAGCATTGGCATTGCCAAAAGGTCTCGCTTTTGGGACCTTATAAGTATTTAGCTATGCAGCACAATATCCTTGGTGCAATAACATCAACTGTTGCATCGCTAAAAACTTATAGGGTCCCAAAGGCGAGACCTATTGGCTATGCTAATGCTTGTCTTTAAAGGTCTGGAATGCAGTTTTAAATGTAGGCTGGTAAGAAAGGTGCCAACCCGAGGGGCAAGGTCCAGAGATAAGATAGGGAAGTTATAATGAGTTATTACAAATAGAAAGGTGAAGCACAGAATGATAGGTCAGGTAAATAAAGTAGCGAGGCAGAGAGGCAAGTAGAGCTGGTGGGATGAAAAATAGAAAGATATGAGAAGTAGAGAGAAAAGAGGTGCAGATGAGGTAGAGAGATGAGGCTAATACGGAGGAAGGGAGAGGGAGAAGTAGAGAATGGTGAAATACGGAGAGAGAGAGACAGGCAAGACAGATTTGTTAAACGAGCGAGACATTGGAAGCAGAGAGAGTGAACAGAAACAGTGAAGGAGATAGAATGAAAGATGAAAGCAAAGGGAGTGATAGATGGAGTGGAAGAGGTAGAGAGAGCATTGTAGCGAGAAAGAAAAAAAATAAGAAAGGTGAGGGAAAGAGGACATCAATAAAAAGAGAGACATAGAAGGCCAATAGGTGAGGTAAATTGAGAGGCTAGATAGTGTATGAAAGGTGGTGAAGAGAGAGATGAGGCAGTGAGTTGTGAGGCAGAGAGAGAATTGAAGATAATAAGTGTTCAAAATAGCACAAAACTAATCGAGTAAACATGAATTGATGCATGGAATGAGGCCTGGGGACATGCCCTTTGTTTATCTCATTTCCCACTGTGCGGTTTAACCGGTTCCATGCTCATGACGGAGCGGTTCTGTCATGGCCCTGCTGCCGCGCCTGCGAGGCGTGGTCTATTGAGCGGGCGGGGCCATGACAGAACCGCTCCGTCATGAGCACAGCGCAATCGCGGCTCGTGACGGAGCGGCTCCGTCACGAGCATGCGAGCGCCGCTCGGCCCCCCCCCTAGCGCTGCGGCGGAATTGCCGCCGCAGCGAAGGGGTTAATGTTCTCACGTGTTCCGAGTAAGCAGCGTCGTAACTTTTGCCTCCCCTTTCCCTGTCGTCTTTTTCAGCCTCGCACAGGGAACGTCACAATACGCAGTGTCGGCTTATACTGATAAAAAAGGAGTTTGAGTTGACATTTTTATCAGTCGCAAGTTTTTCTTGTTGCAAGTTGGTGCTTTTTAAATGTTCTAGTGCTTAATGCTGTTTTTTATGTAGCTGCTTAGTAATAGAATGCATTAAAACTGAATAGGAATTTTGCTTTCTAGAAAGGCAGCCGCCTCACAAGAAAATAGAATTTTTTTCTTCTATTTTTTCCGAAAGGGGAAATCAGTTTGATAAATAAAAACAGTGCTCAATGTCCTGTTTTTTAACGAGCACTTTAAGTGCTGCTGCAACTACACATATTGGATGTGGGTTATATGAAAAAAAAGGCTAGTGCCATAACGCTGTGAGCTTAAATGCTAGCAAAGTGCGTTATGGGGCTGCGTAGTCTTAATTCGAAAAAAAAAACGATCACAGGCTGGCTGTGAAAAAACGTTCCTAATTAAGTCACAAAGTGAGCACATCTCGAAGTAAACACAGGCGGGACATCGAACTAAGGAAGGGAATAGGCTTCGTGGGTAAGTGGTTCTACACCACAACACACAGCAAGAGAGATTTTATGCACATTCGCAAAAAAAAAATGTTAAAATATCACGAGCCCCCAAAAATGATATATGTCACCTCTCGGGACTAGAGTGTAAATCAAAGCCCTCCTTTCAGACTTTTAAAGTGTGTACTAAATTTATCTCGATGAATATTTCCAGAAAAATCTGCCATGGCTCCACTTCTTGGCACTCTGAATTTAGCATGTAGGCCAACATATCTGATGCAGGCCGAAAACTCATAATGTATGTGTGGTTCTGTTGTGGTGTGCACGCAGGCGGTGACGCTTGGTTCTCTTGTGGTGTGCACACAGGCGGTGATGCGTGGTTCTTTTGAGGACACAGGCAGTGATGCATGGTTCTATTGTGGTTTACACGCAGGCAATGATGCCTTGTTCTATTGTGGTGTGCATGCATGCAGCGATGCGTGGTTCTATTGTGGTGTGCACGCAGCCAGTGATGCTTGGTTCTGTTCTGGTGTGCAAGAAGCCAGTGATGCTTGTTTCTGTTGTGGTGTGCACAGTTCTGTTGTGATGTGCACGTAGGCGGCGAAGCCTGGTTCTTTTGTGGTGTGCACGTAGGCGGTGAAGCCTGGTTCTGTTATGGTGTGCACGTATGCAGCGATGCATGGTTCTGTTGTGGTGTGCACGCAGGCAGCGATGCCTGGTTCTGTTGTGGTGTGCACACAGCAGCCTTACCTGGTTCTATTGTGGTGTGGACGCAGGCAGCGAAGCCTGGTTCTATTATAGTGTGAACGCAGGCAGTGATGCAGGTTTCTATTGTGGTGTGGGGAAGCCCACTTTGCCATCAGCAGACGCCAGCAGTCCCCACACTCACCGGTGCCCAGGACCATGGAGACCAGCCTGCAGTGCGGCTGACGTCATCAGCAGCGCCAGGAGGTGCTTCAAAAGCGTGCAGCAGCTTCAAGGACTGCTCGGAGGAAGGCCCACAGGAAGAGCATATAATGGCCGAAAGTGAAAAGGCTGTGCAGCCGCGAAAGTGACGCGGCCGCGAAAGTTAAAGAAAACAAGCACGTGAGTGGTGCGTGCAGAGAAAGCCAGATGAGGAGGCGCTTCAAAAGCGTGCAGCAGCTTCAAGGACTGCTCGGAGGAAGGCCCACATGAAGATCATATAATGGCCGAAAGTGATGCGGCCGCGAAAGTGAAAGAAAACAAGCACGTGAGTGGTGCGTGCAGAGAAAGCCAGATGAGGAGGTGCTTCAAAAGCGTGCAGCAGCTTCAAGGACTGCTCGGAGGAAGGCCCACATGAAGATCATATAATGGCCGAAAGTGATGCGGCCGCGAAAGTGAAAGAAAAGAAGCACGCGAGTGGTGCGTGTAGAGAAAGCCATATGGCGGCTCTGCGGGATCACGCGCGCGTAACCGCAAGCTTGAGGCAAAGCTTGTGGTAGCACTTTTAAAACTCCACTCCTAAATGTCTTGCCAGAGCAGCGCATGTGCTAGCTCAGGTGAGACCTAAAAAGTGCAAGGCTTTTTCTATATAGAAAAAATCCTTTTGCTTTTTCTCCCTGTAGGAGGTTTAGCACACACAACAGAGTAGGGCTCAGTTATTTCTATATAATCCTCTGGTCTTACAGAAAATATGAATGACACTGCTTTTTTCAAGCAGTGGCTTAAAGGGCTGATCTAGAGAAATCAGTTTATGAAGGGAGCTGACAAAACTCCTCTCTGTTTTTCAGCAAAATCTGTCTGAAGCCATAACCAAAAGTAGAATTAGTTATTTGGTGGACAAAAGACAGACCAGAGGTGGAGGACACAACCGCTTAAAGAGGTTGAAACTGTGTCTACTGCTACTTTTCAAACATCTTTGAATGTGGTCTCCCCTTAGATGTATCTGCTTACTCAGGAAAGTGTCTGACAATCACAAAATGGGATGAAGAGTGCCCCATCAATATAGCCACCTGTAGATGCCAGCAAGTGCGTCCGGCACTGATCGGAGGTAGGGGGCAGAGGCATGAGGTAGGGGGAGGATGCATAAGGGGGGAAGCAGTTACGAAAAATGTAATTAAAACTCTTAACTATTGTCCGCATCCTCGCCCATCTCTCCTCCGTAGTCCTTCCTCGATCGGAGTAGGCCATAGGAAGCACCCCTAGGCTCCCAGTCAGCCAATCACATCACTTCCTTAGCAGCGTTGTGATTTGTCTGAGCGCCGTTTTTCAGTGCTCATACGCTGACTGGAGACCTGGGCCTGTTCTCCACGTAGGGTGTGATGCAGCCTGCATGGAGAATATGCGAAGTGTGCAAGACTGTTTTGGGCGGCCCCCAAGCAGTCATTGCGCACTTTATGAGGGTGCTGTTGTGTCCCTGGATCGCAGGCGCAAGGTTGCAGAAGCGCCGCTGCGAAAGGAACACTCGGGACACGTGTGTTACTGTTCACCGCGTGGTCCGGACTAACTCCGGCCACGCCTCCTTTATTTTTATAAGCGAGCGCGTTAAGTCACGCGCTCGCGTATGCGCACCTCACGGTGCACGATCAACTAGACCGCTAGCTATGCGGTCCAAGACATTACATTCCTTCTAACCTTTATTTTTTTTTAAACAACAACAAAACACAGTGTTGTCGACAGAATCATAATAAATGGAGAATGGCTATGCAGCCAGTTACCATCATGATGAGTAGACAGTTCATGGTCAGCCCACGGCAAAGTCTGCTAGTTGGGACGGCGGAGCCGGATTCCTCCGCAAGCCATACCCCGTCACCTCTCCTCGGGCAGGGACCCTCCGTGGGGTCGCTTGCGGGGACGCAGGGGTGTAGCTTGACTCCTTGTCGGACCGGTGGGTACTGGGTCTGGGGGTTCTGGATAATGGTGAGTTTGTCTCTCCGGCTCCGTCCTGGGCTTCGTAACCATTTTCCCCCTCTACTCCATTGGGCTCACCTAGTTGGCTGGGGGCTTCTTCTTCCGGTTCCTGTGCTGGGGGGCTTGGAGTGTCTGGGTGAGCTCTCTTAAAGAATGACACATTTCGAGCGACGGTTTCAGTTCCTCGTTGAGCTGTTACCATGGTACCTTGGCAGTGTGTGACAGTCCAGGGCCGGGGTTCAAATGGGAGTCGGAACTTGCTCCCGGGATATCTGTCTTTCATGTATACTCTGTCCCTCTCGCGAATATCTGGCTCTCTGGCCCCTCGCCTGAAACTGGCGTAATTGTTGGACCGGGTCCTTTTTGAAATTGTCCTTTGCGTATCTGCCTGGTTCGGCGTCCAGTTTGGATGGTTGAGGAGTGTATCTCTGACCACTCGACTTAGCGCAGATGGTCCCGGTGCCACATCGGTAGTTCGGTGTGGCGTCAGGCGGTACTCTCGAAGAAAAGTGTATATTGCCTTTTCCATCGACACTTCCTCAGCATGGGCTATTCTGATTACCTTGTTCAGTGTGCGCATGAATATTTCTACCTCCCCTTTGGCCTGAGGGCAGCGGTGGGTCACTTTCCTGTGATGAATTCCCCAGCTTCTTAGGTATTCAGCAAACTCCTGTCCTTGGAAGGGAGGTCTGTTGTCCGTCTTAACACTCTCAATAATGCCATGCGTGGCTATGGTTTTTTCAAACTTGGCAATAACCTCCTTGGCAGTAAGGGTTGTTACAACCTCCACTTCAGGATACTTGGTAAAATCATCGATGATGACAAGTACATATCTTCCGTCTGGGAGGCGCCCAAAGTGGATGTATGATGTTACAACGCAGGCTATTACAACGCCTGCCTTTACAATGCGGTTTTTACATCACATACCTTTACAACGCATAGCATTTAGAGGTGCTGGATAGTGAAAAGTTTAATTTTCTATTCCAACTCCAGTCCCTGTGGACACTAGGGAAGGTGTTGGATAGAAAATTAAACTTATTCCCTATCCTAGAGCGCCCCCCAGCGCAATGTGTTGTAATGGTTTGCGTTGTAATGACCGCGTTGTAATGGTAGTGCGCTGTAAAAGTTTCGTTGTAAAGGCTGTTTACCGCCCGAAGTCTGCGCTGACACACTCCCATGGCCTCCGTGGGTTGTCCTCCGTGATGACTAGGGGTGGTCTGTCAGGTTGTCCTGCAGCTTGGCACCATTGACACGCTTTGACTGTTTGTTCCACCAGATGGTCCATTTCCGGAAACCACACTTTAGCACGGAGCCTGCTCTTCGTCTTGACCACCCCTTGGTGTCCTCGATGGGCCAGCTCTACCGCTTGCCGGGCTAGGCACTCCGGCATCACAATCCTCGGGCCCCTTAGCAGGCACCCTTGATTGTCAAGCGACAATTCCTCTTTCACTCTGAGGAACGCTTCTATGGAGGTCTTGGCTTGTGGTGTTCGCTTGCTCAAGGACGCTTGCATTGCTTTCCAGTTGTTGGATTGGATGGCGCTTGCCACCAGCTGCAGCACTTCGTCACTCTTTGTGGCTTCAATGATCATCTCTAGGCTCATAGGAAGAGGTCTCGATCTTTCCATCATGACTTTGACATACTCCTCGGTATCCTCCGCATCATCTCTTTCTCCTTGGGTGGCCGCTCGAGGGTGCCTTGAAAGATAGTCCGCGGGGTTTGTCGCTCCTGGTCGATATTCCACTTGGTAGTCGTATTCTTGCAGTTGGAGGATCCATTTTTCAATACTGGGGGGTGGCTTAGACACTGACCCTCGGAATAGGGGAATGAGTGGCTTGTGATTGTTGATACAGAGAATGGGTGTCCGTACACGTAGACATGAAAGTGTCGGCAGGCCCAGTGGATCGCTATGGCCTCACGTTCTATTTGGGAGTATCTTTGCTCCATGTCTGTCAACGACCGGCTGGCATAGGCTATAGGGGCCCATTCCTCCTCACCTTGGCGTTGCGTCAAGGCTGCTCTAAGGCCATATGGGCTGGCGTCAACGGCAATGTTGGTGGGTTTGGCCGGGTCGAAGTATGACAGAGTTCGGTCTGCGGACAGTGCCGCTTTGGTGTCTCTGAATGCTGCCTCTTGCTGTTCACCCGATTGCCAGGGGGTCGCCGACTTGGTCAGTTCTCGGAGAGGTCTGGTGAGGTTTGATAGATCAGGTATGAATCTTCCGCAGAAGTTTACCATGCCCAGGAAGCTCCTCACTTCTGATACGTTGGAGGGGGCTGGCGCGCTCTGCACATCTTTCACTTTGTCAGGGTCGGGCGCTACCCCTTGGTCGGAGAAAGTGTATCCAAAGAAACTGATTTTGTTCTGGAGGAATTGGCACTTCTCCCTGTGTAGCGTTAGGCCTGATTCCTTGATCCGCTGCAGTACTCCCCTTAGCCTCTGGTGGTGCTCTTCAATGGTGCTGGCGTAGACCAGTAGGTCATCACTGACGTTCAGGATGCCCGGGAGTCCACTCAGCACTTCTCTTATGGTGTTCTGGAAGACTTCTGCGGCGCTGGATATGCCAAAATTGAGACGTCGATAGCGTCTGAGGCCGACGTGTGTGGAGAACGTGGTGATGTAGCGGGAGTCTGGGTGGAGAGGAAGTTGATGATAGCCTGACCGGGGGTCCATTTTTGAGAACCATCGTGCTCCATTTAGTTCTCCTAGGATGTTGTTGATCGTCGGAGTCAGATGTCTCTCCCTCTTAACTGCTGCGTTGGGAAGGCGCATGTCCACACATATGCGAACTTGACCGGGTTGTTTAGGCTTGCGTGCTATGACGATTGGGGACACCCACGGTGTCCGTCCGCTGACCTTTTCTATGAAGCCCTGTCGTTCCAGGGCTTCCAGTTCTTCCTCTACTTTTTTCCTGAGCTGAAACGCGATTCTTCGGTGCCTGAGTGCGACTGGCTGGATCGACCGGTCGATGTGGAGGGATACTTCCTTCCCTTTTAGGCATCCAATGCCCCTGAATACCTCCTCAGAGTCTTCCAAAATCGTGTCCAGTTCTTACGTTAGCACCGCCATTGCAAAAGAGATTAGTCAGAGTTCTTCCGCTGCTTGCCCACTGAGAAGCACACCGCTGCCTTCTTTGGTGACATATATGGTCGTCGGCACTTTCAATTCTTGATGCTGCAGCTCCATCCGGAAACAGCCTATCAGTGGTATCGGTGTTTTCTGTCGATACGCGAATACTCTGATCTTCGCGGCTTGCAATGGTGGTTTAGTTCTTAACTGGTTGCACACATCCGCCGCCATGAGTTCTATGGATGCTCCGGTATTGATTGTAGCCCTCACTTCTTGGTTGTGTATCTTGATGCGACACTTCGGGAGGCGTCTCTTCTTCTGCAGGGGTTGGTCAATGGCAAAAACATAGTGTACGGGATAGTGATTCGTGTCGTCGTCCATGTCCTCACTGTCTTGACATTCCTTTATGGTGTGGGCCGCTTCTTTCTTGGACTTGGCTAACCTGCATACTGCCGCAAAGCGGTTCATCCACCCGCACGAGCTGCACCTTTTTCCTCACGCCGGGCAGTATTGTATACAGTGTGGTTGACCCCCACCGTATCCGCAGTTGCTGCGTTTGTCTTGCGGTTTCTTCCCTCCGTACTGACGTGTCTTGGGCCTTACGACATTGATCTGTTCGGCCGTGGTGACCTGCTCCACCTTCACTGGTCGGTGGAGAGTCGCTTCCATGTGTGACGCTCTTGCCTGGGATAATTCTTTGGAACGCCCCAGCTTTAGGATGTCTGCCAGCGGTTTCCCATCTTCTTGTAATATCGTCACTCTCAGTTTTGAAGAGTAACATCCTTGTATGATTTGCCCGCGTATTTCCTCTTGCTCATCGCAGAATCCACACGTGCTGGCGAGCTCTTTGAGCCGGCCGTGGAACGCATCCAGCGATTCATCGGCTTCCTGTTTTGCTTGTCAGAAAATGAACCTTTCATAGTCTTTGCTCGCCATTGGTTCAAAGTGCACATTAAGAGCATTGAGGAGCGTTAAGTAGGTTTTTGGGGTGGCCTCTACGATGGTCTTGTAAATTCTGTGAATGTCTTTCCCGCCCAGGTGCAGGAGCAGGGCTCTGCGGCGTGCCCTCGCTGTCCCAGCGCCTTCTAAATATATCTGTAGACGATCTGTCCAGTCCTTCCAGGGAGGCGCCAGGGATGCTGGGGCGCCATCTACCACAAACGACTCAATGGCGGGAATGGACGCCGCCATTTTGGCACGTGGAGGGACCTAGTCTGGTGCCTGGAACACTCTTCCCAGTGTAACTCTGGTGCCGACCCGGTATGGGCTTGCCTCTCGCGTTGGGGTGTTTAATAGCACGTGCTACAGTGTGTGATTTGGCCAGGTAGAATTATATGTAGGCACCGACCTGCCGCCGTCGTGGCTCGCTATTCATCCGCCCCTCCGGGTTGTGGTGTCTTGTCTCAGCGTGCCTCTCTCTCTTGGCACCGATTTGCCGCCGTCGTGGCTTATTATACATCCGCCCCTCCGGGTTGTGATGCCTGAGCGTGCCTCTCTTTCCTCCTTTGCTTGCGCTGTTCCCCTTCAGCCATCCGGTTGCTGCGCAAGACTATTGGTGTCCCTCAGGAGGCAGCACTGCCCTCAGACAACCGGGGCGCTCCACCACATAGGCTGCGTGGGGCACCGGCCGCAAAGCTCACGGCCTGGGGGGAATGCTGCACGTGGGGTCGGCATGCCGCCGGGTCATCCCGTTGTAGGCCCAGCCGCTTGACGGGGCTATGCGCTATTGTGTGCCGCCGAGCGCGGCGTCTGGAGGGCTGCCCTGGGGCACAGCATGGGTCACTTAGACCCTCGTCGCCATTGTCATGTCCCTGGATCGCAGTCGCAAGGTTGCAGAAGCGCCGCTGCGAAAGTAACACTCGGGACACGTGTGTTACTGTTCACCGCGTGGTCCGGACTAACTCCGGCCACGCCTCCTTTATTTTTATAAGCGAGCATGTTACGTCACGCGCTCTTGTATGCGCACCTCACGGTGCACGATCAACTAGACCGCTAGCTATGCGGTCCAAGACATTACAGGTGCTACCACTCCTCCCCCGGCCCGCCCCCACATGCAAAGCTGTAGTCAGAAGTAGGAAAAAATTAAATGATAACGCGAGATGCCATTTTATTTTCTCTGTCTTTCACTGCAAAAAAGCAGTGCGGCGACGCTCCTCTGCCTTAGCGGAGGAGCCACCACTGGGTGCCAGCTAATGTAGAATGGCTGTAATGATAGTGCCCGTCACAAATTGTCTTCCTAGCTAGGATATATGGTATTCAGTTCTGCTAAAACAGAGCCTGGTCCACCACATTCAGAACTGACGAGTATTGTGGAAGTGCAAAGAAAAAAATTGTAGTGTAAAGAAAACAATTGTAATTCTGAAGGAGAAGCTTCTGTATGATCTGTCACAGCCATCCCTCTCTACTCCCTGTTCTTTGTGTGTATGTTTATTCTTGATTTTTCAGAATGTAACAATCAAATGAATCACATCCATTGGTTTAAAAAGATCAAAGATCATTCCACAAAAAAAACACAGAGTAGCTGTAACAGGGTCGGGATGGGTGGTCGTGTGGAATGGTGGAACCCTGATTGTGACCCTTCTAATCTTCAGACTGCGACTCAGAAGAATGATTGGGACGTAGATCAATCCGAAGAAACGTACACGGGTCCCTTTAAGTGGGAGTTTGACGACTTCCAAGAAGCCCCGCCTTCTACTGACGTCGACAATCCTGGATGGTTGAAAACAGGGGAAGCCCTGTACGCGGCGTGTGACGTCATCGGCGAGCCGGAGGACAGAGAACGCGAGGCACACCGACCGGAGGAAGAAGACGTGGGAGAAAACCGAGGACGAGAAGAAGACGGAAAGCCAGGAGGCCAACGATCCTGTGATTCGCTGTGCCACACTCCCGAGGGAGGAGTGTGGCTTAGCCAGGTACGGCGGCGTTGGGCGGCTTGGGTGGGGAGAAAGAGTGCCCCGAGTGTATAGTGTAAAAAGCCCCTGTACGTTCTAACCCTCTGTGTTTCCATCCTCCCTTCCTCTTCCCGCTTCCCGATTCTATTGCCGTACCTTTCCTTCGTACCTCACTCCTCTCCTTGTTCATCCACGTATTTCACACTGGAGTGTTTGTATATACACTGGTGTCCCTCACAAACACGGGAATCCCTTGGGTGCAAGCGCGTATCAAACCTAGCGACTAACGGCCTCCCTCTGTCCATTCTTTTTCATGTTGCTGGACCGGGAGACGAGAAACACCTAAAGCCCGTAGCCTTCCTGGAGCATTAACGACGCTGAGCCATCTTGCGCACCCTGGAATCTGGGAGTCCTTTGAGCTGTAATCCTGCGTGCCCCGAAGTCCACCACCACGGATAAAATTGAGTTTGCGAGGGAGAGACTTACATTCCATACCAAAAGAACCCTAAAAATAAAACCCAGTTTGAAACGATATACTGGTCAAGTGTCTGTTGAGCCACCTGTTGTTACCACTGTGAGTATCCCTAGCCCCCCTGCCCCGGCTACAGTGGTGTCAGAAGTGGGATTGAGTCCCTCCATACCAACAGCAGACATGGAACAAGTGGTACAACAACTTATTGAAGGCCAACAGAAATTAGAATGGGCTATCAGCCAGCAAATGTCGGCTGCAGACGCTGATCGGGACATGTTTAAAAACACCATTACTGCCCAACTTGAAGGATTACACAAGGTAGTACAGAGCCCCGGGGTACCCTCAGTAACCGAGAGAAGAGCTTTCGGACCTCACCCTTCAGGAATGCAACTACAGAAATACGTACCGGGGGAAGATCCCGATGCATTCCTTCTCAATTTCGAACGGGCGGCCAGAGCTTGCGGTTGGCCCGAGGACAAGTGGCCATTTTTTTTGGCTCCCTTACTTTCCGGGGAGGCTCAAGCAGCTTACCAGGTAGCTAACCATGCAGGAGTAACGCCATATGCTACTATTAAAGCAGTAATATTGGACCATCTGGGACTAGATGCAGAGGCCTATAGACTCCGGTTCAGGAAAGAAAAGGGAATAGCGGGGGAACACCCCAAAACGTTATACTTGCGGCTAAAGATGGCCGCCGACAAGTGGTTAAAACCAGAGAGTAGAAGCAAAGAAGACGTGATGACCAGTATATATCTGGAACAATTTATGGAAGCCCTACCCTATAGCACACAGCGTTGGCTAAGACAGCATTCAGGTCTTACTGCTGAACAGGCAATTGAAATGGCTTCAAACTTTAATAGAGCTATGCCACGAACCTTCCCTTGGGATACGGACAAAGGCCCCAAAGGACCCACAGGGTTGGTGAAACAAGAAAAGAAACCCAAACCAGCAGCAGAGCAGGTGAAAACACGGCCCTTAAGATTTGAACCACCATCACAAAGAGGTCCGCAGTGCTTTGACTGTGGAGAGTGGGGACACATAGCCAGAATGTGTCCCCGGAAACGACCGCCCGAAGAACCTATGGAGGTTGGCTACATCCCTAAGGCCGTGATGTACACAGCGGAGATGGGACCATCCTTTTACGCAAGGGTACTTGTGAACAGTAAATGTATAAAAGCTCTTTTAGACTCTGGTTGTAAACAGTCAGTCATAAAAAAACAGCACGTACTTCCCTCCCAGTTGGGCCCTGGTTCAGTCGTACACATAAGATGTGTACACGGGGATGTGAAACCGTACCCGGTAGCCCAACTTACTCTCAAGCCCATGGGTGGAGAACCTTGTGTAGTGAGGGTAGGGGTAGTAGAGTCTTTACCGGAGGATCTGATATTGGGGGTGGATAACCCCGACTTCCTGAGTCTCTTCAGAAAAAAATTGGAACGACCAAAAGAAGCGTTACTCACTACAGATCCCTGGGTGTTAGACCGGAGTTTCAAGTTTGCACAAAGTAACGACCCTACACTCTTGAACGCATGGGAGGCAGCCCATGTAAACGAAACAACACCGACCTCAGTATTTCCCAAGTTCAGAATCATAAACGACCTATTGTATAGGGAAGGAAAAGCAGGCGACTCTCCTCAGTTAGTCGTTCCCAAAGACTTTAGAGAACAGATACTGTTCTATGCCCATACACATTTAACAGCAGGACATAGCGGAGCTGAAAAGACACTACAAAACATAACAAAACTGTTCTTTTGGCCAGGCATTTATAAAACATCTGAGGAATACTGTCGACAGTGTGAAGTATGCCAAAAGAAAAACATGAGCAGACCGCCAGCAGTACCTCTCCAACCATTACCTATCATTGGTAATCCCTTCGAAAGAGTAGGGATGGACCTTATTGGCCCCCTTCCACGTACATCTAGAGGGCATACCTATGCACTCGTTGTGGTGGATTATAACACCAGGTTCCCCGAGGCCTTTGCTCTCAGTGCTCCAACAACACGGAATGTAGCCGACAAATTAATTGAATTGTTTTCGAGGGTGGGGTTTCCTAGGGAAATCCTCACAGATCAGGGGACACACTTTGTTTCAAAAATGATGGCGGAAGTATGTAAGACCCTGGAACTGAGGCACATACGCACCTCGGCCTACCATCCACAGACAGATGAATTGGTTGAGAGATACAATCGAACTCTCAAGTCCACGTTAAAAAAAATGCTAACCGCCGAAAACAAAGACTGGGACAAACTGTTACCCCTGGCTCTCTACGTGTTGCGAGCCCAAGTACAGAGTAGTTTAGGGTACTCCCCGTTCGAGTTGTTGTATGGTCGACAACCGAGGTCACTCTTAGAGATCACCAAAGAGGCCTGGGAAAAGGAAGAGGAGACAGAACAGAGGTCACTACTGGAATACACCAATCAGTTGAAATCTCGGCTAGGTAAACTCAGGGACCTAGCGTATTCCAATCTAGAAAGAGCCCAAGTGAATCAGAGACATCAGTATGATAAAGGGAAAAAATGGAGGACGCTGAACAAAGGAGATTGGGCACTAGTGCTCCTTCCGTCGTCCAGCCAAAAGTTCAGGAGCGAGTGGAAGGGTCCCTACGAGGTGGTGGAAACTATTGGCAAAACAACCTATAGGTTGCAAATCACACCGGGAAGGCAACAAACCTTCCATATAAATCTGTTGAAAAAATGGATAGGGCCACCACCCAAATCAGCAAATTTAACCTTACCATCAAAAGACTCGAGTACTACTCTCGATAAACTTCCTATAAACCCTGATCTGACTGAACCCGAAAGAAAAGAACTTTTGCACACCCTACAAAAGTTTGCTCCTATGTTTTCGGATGTGCCTGGACACACTCATTTAGCTGAGCACTGTATCGACACTGAACCTGGCAAGGTAGTGAAGCAAAGGGCCTACCGTATTCCGGCTGCTAGGAGAGCCGATGTAAAAAAGGAAGTAACAGACATGCTTCGACTAGGGGTCATTAGACCATCACGTAGCAACTGGGCTTCGCCCATAGTGATGGTTCCAAAACCGGATGGGTCCACCCGGTTTTGTATGGATTACCGCGCATTAAATGCTATTTCATCATTTGATGCCTTTCCAATACCCCGAGTTGATGAATTGATTGAAAGAATCGGAGAGTCCAGGTATATAACAACCCTAGACCTGACCAAAGGGTACTGGCAGGTTCCGCTTCGAGAAAAAGACAGGCATAAAACAGCTTTTGCCACAGATGATGGGCTGTTCGAGTTTACCGTATTACCATTCGGGCTCCATGGAGCCCCGGCCACTTTCCAGAGACTCATGAACACGGTATTGGCTCCTCATACCAAGTATAGTTCGGTATATCTAGATGATATCGTCATTTTCAGCAGGACGTGGAAGGATCATCTAGATCATATAGCCAGTATACTACAGGACCTACAAAATGCAGCACTGCACATAAATTCAAAAAAATCACGAGCGGCCTTTCCCAGAGTGAAGTATTTGGGGTTTATGCTAGGAGAGGGGGTCATCGCTCCTCAAGAGGAGAAAATAAGAGCCATCACAGGTACCCCTTTCCCATCCACAAAAAAAGAACTTCGTGCTTTCCTGGGATTGATAGGCTACTATAGGAGGTTCATAATGAATTTTGCAGAGACTGCAGCTCCTTTAACTGACCTTCTGAAAAACACCTCCAAAAGCAACCTAGGGAAATGCCCTTCCAAAGAGGCTAACAAAGCTTTTGAAAACTTAAAAGCCGCCATTACATCAAGTCCTGTCCTGATTCCACCAGACTTTGAAAAACCCTTCTCGTTAGCTACCGATGCCTCTGATGTAGGAATAGGGGCAGTGTTGTCGCAAACCGGTGACGATGGGATTGAACACCCCATTCTCTTCATCAGTCGAAAGTTACACCCGAGGGAATGTAAATACCCAACGGTGGAAAAGGAATGTCTGGCGATCCGCTGGTCTGTGGACAAATTGAGGTACTATCTGGAAGGGAAACCTTTTACACTGTTTTCGGACCATGCTCCGCTACAGTGGATGCAAAAAAACATGTCACAAAACTCCAGGGTGTTGAGGTGGTTTCTGTTTCTTCAGCCGTTCTCATTCCACATAGTGCATCGGAAAGGAGTCCAGAATGGTAATGCAGACTACCTGTCGAGAACACCCATTCTCCCCGATCGGGAGAATCCTAGGGGGGAGCAGTGTAACAGGGTCGGGATGGGTGGTCGTGTGGAATGGTGGAACCCTGATTGTGACCCTTCTAATCTTCAGACTGCGACTCAGAAGAATGATTGGGACGTAGATCAATCCGAAGAAACGTACACGGGTCCCTTTAAGTGGGAGTTTGACGACTTCCAAGAAGCCCCGCCTTCTACTGACGTCAACAATCCTGGATGGTTGAAAACAGGGGAAGCCCTGTACGCGGCGTGTGACGTCATCGGCGAGCCGGAGGACAGAGAACGCGAGGCACACCGACCGGAGGAAGAAGACGTGGGAGAAAACCGAGGACGAGAAGAAGACGGAAAGCCAGGAGGCCAACGATCCTGTGATTCGCCGTGCCACACTCCCGAGGGAGGAGTGTGGCTTAGCCAGGTACGGCGGCGTTGGGCGGCTTGGGTGGGGAGAAAGAGTGCCCCGAGTGTATAGTGTAAAAAGCCCCTGTACGTTCTAACCCTCTGTGTTTCCATCCTCCCTTCCTCTTCCCGCTTCCCGATTCTATTGCCGTACCTTTCCTTCGTACCTCACTCCTCTCCTTGTTCATCCACGTATTTCACACTGGAGTGTTTGTATATACACTGGTGTCCCTCACAAACACGGGAATCCCTTGGGTGCAAGCGCGTATCAGACCTAGCGACTAACGGCCTCCCTCTGTCCATTCTTTTTCATGTTGCTGGACCGGGAGACGAGAAACACCTAAAGCCCGTAGCCTTCCTGGAGCATTAACGACGCTGAGCCATCTTGCGCACCCTGGAATCTGGGAGTCCTTTGAGCTGTAATCCTGCGTGCCCCGAAGTCCACCACCACGGATAAAATTGAGTTTGCGAGGGAGAGACTTACATTCCGTACCAAAAGAACCCTAAAAATAAAACCCAGTTTGAAACGATATACTGGTCAAGTGTCTGTTGAGCCACCTGTTGTTACCACTGTGAGTATCCCTAGCCCCCCTGCCCCGGCTACAGTAGCATAAAAGCAACTTAACACATTTTCATAAGGTGCAAGTACCAGCTTCAAAATCTTCACATACTTACAGTGAACGTTTAGGCTGGTCATAAATGAACGACATTTACAATCAATTTAAGGCAAGGGTTATTTAAACAAGCAGAAAGCGCCTCTTTCAGTATTCTTTTAGACGATGATTATGCTATAACCCGAAATCCCTTTCTGTCCCTCTTGTAATCCCCTGCAAGGTGCCCTGTTAGGCCCATCCCATTTCCCTACAATGTGGCCATCATCCATTGGTGTTATCCTGTGGACAAGCTTTAGCCAGTTTTAGTATATATGTTGTTTTGTTATAACTGTTTAGCGTATGAAAGGGCAGGTGTCTGAAGTGTATTTCTATTTGAAAATATGACAGCGCTTTGAGGTGCAAAATTACCCTGAGAGAGAGAGAGAGATAAGCTTACCTTGATATCTATGATTTACCTATTCTGTTTGGGGACGGAATGGGATATTAAATTGTTCTCTACTCTGCATCTAGTCTGAGTTTGTCAGAGAAGTCTTCACTGCTTGCTGTCTGCAGGTCGGCATTCTGTAGTAGTTGAAGGCAGGGTCTTTACACCAGGGTCTGGAGGCCCTCAGTTAGGGGTTAAGTTCTTTATTTCATGTTAGGCCCACATCACTACACGTGCACTGTTCTCCTGTCCTGTGAGTGATGGAGGCTTGCAGTGCTGCTGCCTGTATTGTTTGTATTTGGAAAGATGCACTGCTTCTACCCGTGCTGTACATAGACCGTATGAGGGACGTTTGCAGCAAGCAGTGCTATACAGTTGTGTGAAAGGAAGTCTGTACCGCTGAATGCCATGCTGTAACTAACTGTTCTGTGTGTATTTGAAGAGTTAGAACACCTTCCCCTATACAAAATTAATAATGCTAGGTTTGGTGTTACTTGTTTTTCGGGGTAATTACTCTTTGAATATCTCTATGTTTCATCTTTCCTGTCTGCTTTCATCCTATTGCTATGTTAAAAGCGTTCTTTTGTCTCCGGGTGTGGTTCGCCCTGAAAAGTTAGTTCAAATACATTTTTGTTGTTAGGAAACCGCCTAACACAACTGGTCAACTCTATAGTTAAGGAGGCAGATAATCACCACATCGACACCCGTTAGAAATATCCTCGAAAGTTAAAAAATAAATAAAAAAGTGCCACCCGTATAATTGTGTTTGCCAAACAATAACAATCGTCGCGGTCATTTTACCTCCTTCAACACTGTTGTTGCTTCCTGGAAGTCACTGATTCCGCCCGGGGTGGACTGCTTGTTCTTGTAGATTCGGTTCATTGCAGCATGTTTCTGAGCTCGGGCGGGGAGCCCAGACAAGCCCAGTAGGGCAAAGGCTGAGTCTGCCTCGTGTATTATCTTATCACGCGCCAAATAAAGACAAATGGCACTTATTGTTGTTGATGCAAGAGAAAGCTAACGAACAAGTTACGTTTGGACAAGGGGTTACACCAAACATGTTTTTTTTTAGTGATTTCGATGTAGACTGTAAGACCGCTGCTGATGCCGCCCGATTGGGCTGAAATGGCCTTGGCCCAGGATTTTAACAATACATAATCACATCGAGGAGCTAAAAAGGACTTTTCACCGCAACTATCCTGAATAACCATAAAATCAAACTGATCGATTAACGGAAGTGCATGAATCGTTCTGCACGACTGCTTAAAGTTTATCTCAATGTTACCTACATTCCATAGTTTTTTAGATTCTTTGTATCAGAGGTTTGGACAAAAAGTATTTAAATCATTCGTGTTACACAAGGGTCAGTTCAGTTAAAAGTCTATCGGCCAGATTCATGAAGCTCAATTGCGCTCGCAAAGGGCCAGATTCTCAGAATCTGGCCCTTTGCGAGCACAATTATTGTATTTGGGATTCATCATCCCAAATGCAAAAATCGGTAATAGCGAAATCGCTAATTTGCGAGGAATCACATTTAAGGAATCTCTATTTTAGATTCCTTAAATGCAATTCATTATCCATATTTAAATTGCGAAATCGCAATTTCGGGCGCTATTTACCGCAAGGTCAAACCTCGTGGTAAATAGCAAAAACTTAGAAAAATGCTTTTAAAAGCATGTTTCTAAGTTGCATGTTGCACACACACATGCCCTTTGGACATGTGTATGCTCAACACCAATGTAGATTCCCTTTCAGGGGTGCTACAGGGTGTCCTTTGGACACCCCTAGCACCCTTGAAATCGCATCCTTATTTGCGATCAGCAAATCAAGTTGCTAATCGCAAATAAGGAATAACTCCCCATTCATTCCTATGGGTCTTTAGGCCCATAGGAATGAATGGGGAGTTATTCCTTATTTGCGATTAGCAATTTGCTAATCGCAAATAAGGAATGTGTAGGAATCGCAATTTATTTTGCGATTCCTACATGAATCCCGTTTTGCGAGTCTGTAATAGCGATTCCTTATGAATCGCTATTACAGACTCGCAAAACGGGTCTTTGATGAATCTGGCAGTATGACCGGTCTCTTCTGAACAGGAGCACAAGCAGCCTCAGATGTGCTTTAGCCACATAAGGCCTCATTCTTCCAATTCATCTTGAGTGGCGGTAACACTGCAGCTCGGGTCCATGGTGCCGGCATACCTGTGTCACTTAGGGCACCACAAGTTAAAAGAAAATGATAAATGGGCAGGTTGCACTCAATGTGAAGCAATAGTGATTACTCTGGTTGCATTTAATTCCCCAATACCTTATCTGTGCCATCACACCATCTGCCACCAGTTTAGAATGGGCAGTCTATTCAAACTGCTAAGCCAAGTCGCATGTGAAAGCGACAAACCTCCCTAGACCATGTCAGCCACATTAGGCATCGTTGCTAGCATGCAACTTGAGTACCTGTGACACATCAGCCAGTCAAATTGCTCTGTCAAGACCTGGAGACATCCAAGTCTGCAGGGTACTCAACCTATGTCCCTAAGGTTTCTGTTTAAACTAATCTAGTTTATACAATGTTCAATCCAAAGATACCTCTCCTGTTATATTCAAATAAACGCCAAAAATCCAAGAGATTTGTGTTCATATATTCTGAACATGATTACGCTTCAAATTTACTCATTAACATTCAAAACCTGTCAGAGATATGAAACAAAATGAAACAATATATCCTGGTGTTTACAAAATCAAATCAAATGAAACCCAATGCATTTCTGGTTCCGCTGAACCCTTCTTCGGGGGTTGAAATTTTCAGAGCACATCAGCCAGTCACCCATGTTTGAGCATATCCATGCCACATACAAGAACTCAAATTGTAAAAAAAAAAGTGATTGCTGAACTTCCTGGACTCCATCTAAAGCAACTACAATTTATCGGACCGCAATCCATACCATCATGTTTTTAGGTCTCGACTGGCGTACACTGCGCAGCAGTGTCGCGCAGCTCAAGAAATTTTGTTTTAACAGTAGTGGGGTTAAACCCGCCTCTCTCTTCCATTGGCTAGCTCCATAAATGGAGGCTAGCATTGAAAGAGAATAATGCCAATCATTGTCGGAGCAGATTCGTGGGCGTTTCTGTGTTTTTTTTAGCCCCGCCCCTTTTTTTACCGTCATGGGGCGGTGAGCGTTTGTTTGTTTTTTGTTTTTTTCAGGCCATGTTTTTGTCATTTGGAACGTGTCTGTTGCACTGATGGGCTGCGCGATTTCTGTTGCTGATTATTTTGCGAGCAGGTAACCCAGTGTTCTGTTGTTTCCTTTATCTTCGTGCGTGGCTGTCGTCTTTGTGCCTGTCGTCTCCGTGTTATGTTGTGCGTGGCTGTCGTCTTCGTCCCCTGTCATCTCCGTGTACCGTCGTGCTTGGCTTGTGGCTGTTGTCTCCGTCTTCCATCTTTGCCTGGTATGTATGCTCCGTTTTTGTGATTAAGGTAAGGCATCTGTTTATATTTAAATTAGAGAGGGTGCATACCCCTCGTTTGCCCCCGCCCGAACCGGAAGTCAGGCAGGCCGAGGGCGGGACTGCGGGACCACAGGAAGAGGCCGGGAGCCCACCCCGCCTCCTCTGGAAGCTGCTGTGTCCGGAGAGACACTGCCGCCGCAAACCCCCCCCCCCGGGCTCCCAAGAGCGTGGGCGAGCCCGAGGGAGTGAGAGGAGAGAGAGAAGTACAGCCGCGAGAGCCGCAAGGCTCCCAGAGTAAAGGGAGAGCCCCGCAGCCAGTGAAGGGAGCCGCCGCCTCCAGGAGCAGCGCAGGAACGATGAGGAGCCCCCGCCAAAGCAGCCCAGTGAGTGTGGGCATCTGGGGGCCCAACAGTGGTTCTAGAGCGGCCCCGGAGGGCAGAGGGCCGCTCCATCGTTCCGCCACAGCATCCTGGGCCGCGAGGCTCCCAGAGTAAAGGGAGAGCCCCGCAGCCAGTGAAGGGAGCCGCCGCCTCGAGGAGCAGCGCGGGAACGACGAGGAGCCCCCGCCAAAGCAGCCCGGTGAGTGTGGGCATCTGGGGGCCCAACAGTGGTTCTAGAACGGCCCCGGAGGGCAGAGGACTGCTCCATGGTTCCGCCACAGCATCCTGGGCTGCTAGGCTCCCAGAGTAAAGGGAGAGGCCCGCAGCCAGTGAAGGGAGCCGCCGCCTCGAGGAGCAGCACGGGAATGATGAGGAGCCCCCGCCAAAGTAGCTCAGTGAGTGTGGGCGTCTGGGGGCCCAACAGTGGTTCTAGAGCGGCCCCGGAGGGCAGAGGGCCGCTCCATCATTCCGCCACAGCATCCTGGGGCATTATTGTTTTAGAGCCTGTGAGAGGCTCTTGGGCAGTTTCTGATTCAGAGTCCCCCAAGCGGGACTCAAATGTTCCAGGCATTCCTTAAAGCTGCGAGCCGCGTTACTCTCTGCCCTCGCAGGTGCCCTCAGCTCTGAATCCTCTGCCATCTGATCTCACCCGGGGCCCTCACTCCTTACCCCTGTACTCTCAGCTCTTACCCCTCTGCCTTCAGCTCTTCCTAGGCCCTCACTTCCTGCACCTGTGCCCTCTGACCTCAACCCAGGCCTCCAGCCCTCACCATGCTGCCCTCTGCCCTTACCTGTGCCCTCACTGACTCCTGTGCCCTCAGCTCTTACCCCTGTGCCCTCAGCTTTTACCCTTGTGCCTGCAACTCTTACTTCTGTGCCTTCAGCTCTTACCTGTGCCCTCAGCTCTTACCCGTGCCCTCAGCTCTTACCCGTGCCCTCAGCTCTTACCTGTGCCCTCTTGGATCCACAAATTTCCACCCACCCCGCGTTCCTCAAATGTCTTCTGAGAAAAATGGTATCTTACTTGTCTGGGTTGGCCTACTGTCTGCGACAGAAAACGGCACAAAACGCAACGTGGTCGCACCTCAATTTCGCAGTGAAAAATGACCCTGGTTTTGCCTAGCTGTAGTTTTTTAACCTTAGCTCTGCCGGCACCTAGGAAAACCTATCAAACCTATACATTTTTAAAAACTAGACACACAGGGGAATCCAGGATGGGGTGACTTGACTGCCTCCCACCAGGTTCTGTTACCCAGAATCCCTTGCAAACCTAAAACATTTACCAAAAAAACACATTTGCCCCACATTTCTATGGTGGCAAGTTCTGGAATCTGGGTGGATCCACAAATTTCCCCCCACCCCACGTTACCCAAAGTCATGAGAAAAATGTTACCTCACTTGTGTGGGTCGGCCTAGTGCCTGTGACAGTAAACGGCGCAAAACGCAACATGGTCGCACCTCAATTTTGCAGTGAAAAATGGCCTTTTTTTTAAAATGTGCCAAGCTGTAGTTTTTGAACCCTTGCCCTGCCGGCACCTAGGAAAACCTAGCAAACCTATACATTTTTGAAAACTAGACCGCAGGGAAATCCATGATGGGGTGACTTGACTGCCTCCTACCAGGTTCTGTTACCCAGAAACCCTTGCAAACTTAAAAAAGTGTAAAAAAAAGAAATTCGCCACATTTCTTGGTGGAAAGTTCTGGAATCTGCGTGTATCCACAAATTTCCTTCCATTCTGCGTTCCCCAAAGTCTTCCGATAAAAAAGGTACCCCACATGTGTGGGTCGGCCTAGTGCCTGCAACAGGAAACGGCGCAAAACGCAATGTGGTCACACCTCAATTTCGCAGTGAAAAATGACCTTTTTTTGGCAAAGTGCCTAGCTGTAGTTTTGAACCCTAGCTCTGCCGGCACCTAGGGAAACCTAGCAAACCTATACATTTTTGAGAAGTAGACACCCAGCGGAATCCGGGATGTAGTGACTTGACTGCCTCCCACCAGGTTCTGTTACCCAGAAACCATTGCAAACTTAAAAAATTGACAAGCAAAACACATTTTCTCCACATTTCTGTGGTGGAAAGTTCTGGAATCTGCGTGTATCCACAAATTTCCTTCCACCCTGCGTTCCCCAAAGTCTTCCGATAAAAATGGTACCCCACTTGTGTGGGTCGACCTAGTGACTGCGACAGGAAACCGCACAAAACGCAACGTGCGCCTCCCACACAAGTGAGGCATCTTTTTTATCGGGAGACCTGGGGGAACGCTGGGTGGTAGAATATTTGTGTGACCCCGGTGATCCCACACTTTCCCACACAAAAATGTTTGAAAAACGGTTTTTTCAGCTAAAATTGAGGTTTGCAAGGGATTCTGGGTAAGGGGACGTTGGAAGATCCACGCAAGCCATACCTCCTCGGAAGCCCCCGGGTATCTACTTTTCAAAAATGTGTGGGTTTGGTAGGTTTCCCTAGATGGCCCTCTAGCACGGGACCAAAAACCCAGGTGACCCCCTTGCAAAAAGCAGGTGGTTATGAGATAGGAAATTTTGATGTCGCCTCACTACGTTTTGGGCCCTTGCCTGTCAAGGGGACTTGCGCCTCCCACACAAGTGAGGCATCTTTTTTATCGGGAGACCAGGGGGAACGCTGGATAGTAGGAAATGTGTGTGAGCCCGGTGATGCCACACTTTCCCACACAAACATGTGTGAAAAAATGATGTTTTCCGCTAAAATTGAGTTTTGAAAGGGATTCCGGGTAAGGGGACATTGGGGTATCCATGCAAGCCATACATCCTTGGAAGCCCCTGTGTGTCTACTTTTCAGAAATGTGTGGGTTTGGTAGGTTTCCTTAGATGGCCGCCGAGCACGGGGCCAAAACCCCCGATGACCCCCCTTGCAAAACCAGGGGGTTTGAGATAGGCAAATTTGATGTTGCCTCACTACGTTTTGGGCCCTTGGCTATCACAGGTACTTGGGCCTCCCACACAAATGAGGCCCAATTTTTATCAGGAGACCTGGGGGAACGCTGGGTGGTAAGAAATTTGTGTGAGTCCGGTGATGCCACACTTTCCACACAAAAATGTGTGAAAAAATTGATTTTTTCAGCTAAAATCGAGCTTTGCAAGGGATTCTGGGTAAGGAAACGCTGGGGGATTCACACAAGGCATACATCCCTGGAAGCCCCCGAGAGTCTAGTTTTCAGAAATGTGTGGGTTTTGTAGGTTTCCATAAATGGCCGCTGAGCACGGGGCCAAAAACCCAGGTGATCCCCCCTAGCAAAACTAGATAGTTTTGACAAAATTAGTTGTTTAGTTCTGCAGCGTGACAATTTTGGCACAATATTGCAAGGAAAATGTGACAGACATTATGAGTTTTTCAGGACATTGTGGATAAAATAACTTGTTAGAATTCACCAGAGAGACCTCACCATGTACTCCCATGGGTTTTCAAAAATATCTACAGTTGGTAGGTTATTCTTAGGTGGAATGTACACCTTGGCAGAGAGACTAAAAAGACAAAGATTCCTGCACAGCCATCTATTCCTCAAACACACACACACACATACTGGTTGGATTTGGCACGAAGGCGAGTGATGGTTCAGTATATAAAATTATATTAACAAGAGATTTCACAAAAATGAAATGCACTGTCAAATAAATGGACAAAAAAACTAACCAATGACTCGCAGCTCGTGAGCTGTAAAGCCACTTCAAGGCACCAACTGCTTTACAGGCCATTCACACACCTATCATACTTGATACACAGAAGACCATTCACACCACCAGGCACGAAAGCAACACATCACAACATTCACAAAAAAGGGACAAGGGGCACTCTGCTTCAAAAATACAAACAAAAAAAAATATTACTGCACAGCCATCGATTCCTCAAACACACACACATACTGGTTGGATTTGGCACGAGGGTGAGTGATGGTTCATTATATACAATTGTATTAGCAAGTGATTTCACAAAAATGAAATGCACTGTTAATAATTGAAAGGATGAGAAAATGAACCATTGACTCACAGCTCGTGAGCTGTAAAGCCACGACAAGTCACCAACCTCTTTACAGACCACTCATACACCTTTCATACGTGTGACACATACAAAACATTCACACCGCCAGCCGCGGGTCCATCACATTACAACACTTCCACCAGCAGACAGTGCCATTCAAAGGCCCATCACTTTCACACGCCAACATTCCACGCACACCGCCAGCCAAGCACCAGTCCACGCACACCACCAGCCAAGCGCCAGTCCACGCACACCGCCAGCCAAGCGCCAGTCCACGCACACCACCAGACAAGCACTAGTCCACGCACACCGCCAGCCAAGCACTAGTACAAACACACTGCCAGCCAAGCGCCAGTACAAACACACTTTCAGTCAAGAGTCAGTACAAACACACCACCAGCCAAGCGCCAGTCCACGCACACCACCAGCCAAGCTGCAATCCGTGCACACTGCCAGCCAAGCGCCAGTACAAACACACTGCCAGCCATGCGCCAGTACAAACACACTGCCAGCCAAGAGTCAGTCCAAACACACCACCAGCCAAGCACCAGTCCAGGCACACCGCCAACCAAGCACCAATCCAAACACATCGCCAGCCAAGCGCCAGTCCACGCACACCACCAGCCAAGCACCAGTCCAGGCACACCGCCAACCAAGCACCAATCCAAACACACCGCCAGCCAAGCGCCAGACCACCCACACCGCCAGACAATCGCCACTCCACGCAAACTGACATCACATTTAAGATTTTTTTTTAATATAAATAAGAAAACACAAACAAATTGCAAATTGATACAAATCTACTAACACAACAACTAAAACTAAATACACTACACAAATGCCAACCTTGAAACTGAAAAAAAATTATTAAACAATAGAGGCCAGGCAGTTCACTTTACCACTCATGGATGCTCCCAAAAATTATTTTGCGTGTGGTACATTCCAAAACAAGCAGGCACGCACAGCCCGGGGTTAAAAGGACACTTCGGGAAGTACATACAAACCTTCTTCCGCAAACCTCTTCGCCAACAGACTGAACCTCTCCTACTGGGAAAGTCTTTTGAGGATGTAGGAGGAATGTGATCAGGAAAGTGGTGATCTTTCAATCTAGCAACATCCTCCACCACTCCAACTCTAAGAACACTTGCCTTTTCCACTAAAACAAGCTGCCTATTACAGACTCCTGAAACTTTACAAAAGTAATCTTTGGCTCAGGACAAGATTCCTGGAACACAACAAAAGCATTAAAGTTTGCCAAGTGGAAAAGATGGATAGCCAACTTCTTGTACCAAATGTAAGCCTTACGGTGAGCAGCATACGGTTCCAACCTCTGATCTACTCTGTCAACACCACCCATGTGCCTAATATAGTCTAAAATGCACACAGGTTTGCGCGCTTCAGCAACCTCACCCCAAACAGTCACCGGTTCAGTGCTTTCATCATAGATGGTAGTCAACATGCAGACCTCTCTCCTGTCTGAACACTTCACAGCTAGAACCTCAATGCAATGCACTGTCCACGGACAAGCTTTTGACAAACAAGTTCTTTTGGGAAACCTTTACGATTACAGCGGATTGTGCCACAAGCAACAGTGTCCACTTTGGCTAATTCCCTGAACAACCGCACACCAGTGTAGAAGTTATCTACATATAAATGATGGCCTTTGTTAAATAATCCTCTACCAAGTTCCCACACAATTTTCTCAGTCACTCCAAAAGTGGACGGACAACCAGGGGGGTTAATCCTGGATTCCTTACCAGTGTACACCCTGAAATTAGAGACATATCCAGTCCGACTGTCACACAGCATATACAGCTTAATTCCATAGCGTGCCCTCTTACTAGGAATGTATTGCTTAAAAACCAAGCGGCACTTGAACAACACCGAAGACTCATCCACTGCAATTTCTTTCCCTGGAGCGTAGATCTAAGAAAAATGATCAACAAAGTGATTAATTACAGGCCGAATCTTGAAAAGACGGTCACAATCAGGGTGATCTTGTGGCAAAGCTAAACCATTATCGACAAAATGCATCATCCGAAGCAGAAGCAAATACCTATCACGACTCATGACTGACTGCAGTTGCCATCAAGGGACTAGTAGACCAATATGAAGCCATTGATGGCTTCCTTAGCAAGCCCATCAAAAAAGTTAAACCCAAGTACCTCTACATCTCTTCCAGATTTGTGGGAGTCCACCGGGTAGCTCTAGAGTGGTGCTTAAGGGTGGCACTGTTCTCCCTCAAAAACTGTTTGGCATACAAATTCCAATTCAATCTTTATTTCGATCAATTAGATCATAAAAGATATACAGGCAATAAAACTCATTATAATTTATACAGATCAATAAAACATTGATTAAAAGTTGGGGTACAACATATGGGTCAATTCGTCCGCAGGGAAGCTTAAAATCATTAATAGACTGGAATTATCAAAAGTCCAATTCCACCTTCAATAGGCGGGTGCGAATAAACCACATTGCTGTTAAAAACTTTGCCACTGCAAACACAGTTGGGGGAGACACATCAGTCTTTAAGATTCTGTACACCGGGAAGAACTGTCTGAAGCTCAAGTTTTTTAGGAGGGGGACAAGCCAATATTTCCTAATTCTTTGGTAAGCTTTACAGAAGAAGACCACGTGTAAGTCATTTTCTTGGATGTGCCCACATGCCGGGCAGTGCTCTGTAGTCGGAGGCAATGACCAGGAACTAGTGAATGACCTCAGGGGTAATGTGCCATATCTCCACTATAGAAATAACTTCCTGGTCAGGACAGGGGTCATGCCATCCGGAACACATTCCAGGAAGTAGGAGTCTTTGCTTTGAACAAATAAGTTTGTCAGGGATCCCTCGCGCGTGCTATCCAAAGCAATAGTAAGTTTTAGGTCGTAGTAAGCTTTTGACAGTACTTTGTGTGGGATCCTGGTACTTGCGTTTACTGGATCAGTCCAAAGTTCTGGGAGGCCCAGACTCTCACATGACCTTTTTATATAGTTTAGCCATGGGATGTGGGTGGCATTTGATAGGGTTGAAAACTCCTGGAGCTCGGACCGGTAGTTGATGAGTTTGTGGCTGCTCCATAATCTTCGCCAGAAAGTTAATGGTTTGAGACCCAGTTATTCTGCTATTGGTCTAATTCCCAAGTCTAGTCTCAAAGGGAGTAACGGCGTGCTTGGTGGAAGAGCTACCAGCTGTTTTCCGTGATCATCAGGTTTTGGGCAGAAGTGTGTCCCCACAATTCGGCCCCATGTGTGACTGCCCCCATGCCTGAGACTTATATATTTGGATGACAGGGCGAAGTGGACGATAGGTTGATTTGTTCACCATCCTAGTGATGCCACCCACTATCTGCACCAGTTTCATATTTGCCTTGATCTGGTGTGCCCCCCATGTCAAATTCTCATTTAAGGTTACTCCTAAGTACTCAAATGTGGAGACCCGCTCTAATCGCACTGAACCAAGCAAGGGAATAGGGCGTGTTGAAGGGGTGGGGTTTAGGATCATATGCTTTGTTTTAGAAGCGTTGATCTCAAGGCCCTTCTCCGTGCCAAATTTCAGATACCCATCGAGTACCCGTTGTATTCCCATGGGGGATTTTGATAGCAGCAGGGTGTCGTCCGCAAACATGATAGCAGACACCCTACTGACATTCAATTTGGGAGCATCAATGTCACCAATCCTGGTCAGGTGGGCGATAACCCCGTTCACAAAGAGGCAGAACAGGGTCGGTGCAAGCACACAGCCCTGTCTCACCCCTCTGTCAATGGGGAATCTTTCTGTTAGGTTACTGTAACACAGCGGGGTCTACACGAAGCAATGACTGTAAAGGATATGAAAGTGGACAAATGTTAAACACTACCTCTTCCTCTCCACAGAACGTTGAAACAGAGGTAGACACGCAATTCACACACTGGCCCTTTAATTCTGAATGGACTTCGGAATGGGAGGAGTCGCGTCAGGACACGGACACCTCATATGCCGGAATGGACGAATCAAGGGTGTGCTTGTTCACCCAGAGCGAGGAAGGAGACGAGGAGGAAGACGGAAGCGGAGCGGAGCTAAGGAGAAACGTGTATGCGGAGGACGAACGGAGCGACGAGAAAGAAGACGGAAGTGGAGCGGTGCGAAGGAAGATCGGGTCCGAGGAGAGACAATGGAGGGACGGAGCTGAGGACGTTAAAGAAGGAACGCCAGGAGGCCACCGACACCACGAGCCGCCCAGCCATACACCCGGGGGAGGTGTATGGCTTAACCAGGTGCGTGACAAGTTAAGGGGCTGGGTCACTCGTAAAATAGTATCGCCGGACTAAACCCGGGTCTCCCAATTCCATGGTGTGTTTTACCTACCCCAAGCACAAAACCGTTCACCTCGGCAGTTAGACAGAGTGCCTCACGTGTGTTTGGTCCCTCACTCCCCTCCCTGAAACAACAACATAGAACGGGTACTGATACACCGTTTTCTTGCCTTTTTCCCTGTTTCTGTAACTGACGGGCACCACGGAAATCGACGGAGATCTTCCTCGGCGGACACCCGACCGAGGACGGAGAACAGCCTCCACAGATTCAGGCATCAGGAAAGCAGCACGGAGCCGTTCTCCAAGACTGTCACGAAATATCAGAAAGAAAAGTTCAGATTCTGTGCATACGAAAATAAAACCTAGAACTACTAGAATCAGTGTATTGCCTATCCTTCCCCCGCCTGCTACAGTTACCATTTCTGTCGCACCTGACACATGCGAAATTATTCTGATGTAATCTCATTAGGATGGCAAGAATGTCTACCAGGACCCCTAAGTCGGCGAGCACACTCCTTAATTTGGATCTTGGCACCAAATCGAAGGCGGCTCGCAAGTCCACGAAAACCGTGTACAAGCTGCCGCCCTCGATTAGTGCAGTCCTCCAGTAAATAAGGTTTAGGTGGAATATCTGATCAGTTGTTGACACCCCCCTTCTGAATCCCGCCTGGTATGGGCTCAGAGTGGCAGTTTCCTCGAGCTAATACTGGAGGCGATCTAGTATAAGCCTACCAAAAAGCTTCTGGAACACATCTATTAGGCTGATGGGCCTGTAGTTGGCTGGGAGCAGAGGCGAGCCCTTTTTGAATATATGAACAACCTCTGCGCCCAGCCAAGTACTGGGGACCACCATGCCCTTCAAGACAGCATTAAATATTGTCAATAGATAGGGGGCCCATACATCGGGCTCTTGTTTGAACAGGTCGCCTGGGACACCATCCAGCCCCGGAGCCTTGCCTGATGACAGTCCCGCAATAGCAGCTCGCACCTCTTTATCTGTAAAGGGGTCCCCCTCATGGTAGCTAGATATGGTTGGGGATGGTTGGCATAGAACCCCAACTTCCACAGTATAGAGGGACTGGAAGTGCTCTTGCCATACCCTTGGCACAATATTCGGTTCTATTGCTGATGCTAAATGCTCGGAACCCGTATTAACAATCCGCCAGAACTTACGATAGTCCCTAGAAGCTAGCGAACTAGAGAGTTCCTCCCATTTAACCTGGTCCCACTCAATCTTGGCCTGGGTGACCAGTTTCTTGTACTCCCGTCTTCTGGCCTGAATCTCCAGTCTGCTTTTGCCCTCCTTGATGCAGGACAGGAGATCTCCCTTCGCCTTGCGGCATGCGGCGTTATACCATGTAGTACGGTATGACCCGCCACCTCTGCTTTGTCCCTCTGAAAAGATGTCTGCCGCCAAGGTCCTGATCAGCTCTTCATGTGCCAAATACAGTGAATTGTGGGTTTCCTGGGTGCTGGATTCCTCACTTAGGTTACCCACTTTTTCCAGTATTGGGATGAGTCTAGCATAGAGTCTGGGTAGGTTCTCTGTGCTCGTAACTAATTTTTCACACCTTATTCTCCTTCTGTTGTTTTCAAGGAGAAGCACTGAATTTGCCACCGCCATAGCATAGCCCCTGCCCTCCTGGCCAGGGAGAGCATAGTCCAAATCTAGGGCCTTGTGGTCGCTGTCAGATCTTTCTATCACCCTGAAGTCTATGATATGCGATCACATGGACAATTGTAGTAGGACATAGTCTAGTCGTGACTCCCTGCCTACTCTGTTAAAGGTGTATTTACTCGGAATGTCAGATTTGGTGCGCCCATTGCAAGCTCTGACCCCATGTTTGAGGGTTAGGGCAGTAATCTGTAGAGCAAGTGGGGTCCAAGCTCGGGGGGGGGGGGGGAGCCACCGTGGAGGGAACTGACCACCTTGCGTCCTCTTGCAAGGAGGACCCATCCAAGAGGCCTGCAAGGGGCTCAAAATGTGAGTTCAGGTCCCCATCCACCACAAATGGAATGCCCTCAGGAATTTCACTGAGGAAAGCTGACAATTCCTCTATAGTAGGTGATTCCCGAGATATGTTTACCGGCCTTGAGTATACATTTATCACGGCAAGTCTACGGGAGTTTGTCCATTCCAGCAACACCACTAGTATGTCCTCTGAGGCCAGGGGGAGACGTACGGCCTGACAACCCAGATGGGTAGCCACCCAGGTTGAAAGGCCTCCAGAAGGACGGACCCTGCCCCCCCCATTTCGCAGGAATGGAGAATGCCACGAAGCCTTGGCGAGAGTACTCGTCCCTCGCCCAGGTTTCTTGGAAAAGGCATATATCTTTAGAGTCAATAAAAGCGGTCGATTCTTGTTGATCCAGCTTGTTGCCCAGGCCAGCCACATTCCATGATACTATCTTCAAAGATGGTGGCCTTAGGTGCGAAGCTGGGGTTGAGGAGGGGATGTTATCAATAGCAGTGCCCAGGGGCCTAATTGTTGGAGTCAAATCTCCTAATGTTTCCCCTAATTCCCTGAGTGTAAGGGGCGGGTCAGCAGTAGTTTGGTTGTCCTCCTTGCTGTGTGATGGAACATCAGGATGCCCAGTCTCTACCATTAGATCCATAGTAGATCTAGGGGATATGATATCTGCCTCTGGGATAGCAGTGATGCTCACTAGCGTTACACATAAACTGTCAATCTACCATGTCTAGATGACTAAACCTATTGAATGTAGGAAGATATGTGCAGTGATGGACTCTGGGATGGCGATAATCTCCTGTCTCTCTACCCCTCGAGACGCCTCCCCTCCCGTAACACATTTCCCAATCCTCCTCCTCAGTAATTGGTGTAAAGTACGCTTGTTGTTAACTTCTGGGATGGTGGAAATCTCCTCTCCCTCTGGCGTCCCACCCTCCCACCCTCTCCGGGGGTCTACCCCATCCCTCCTCCTCACATGCGTATGTCAGCCGGGGGTAAAAGAAAGAAAGGGGTAGGGACTGGATGTTGCTTCCCTGCTCATCGGGGCACCATCCACAGATGTGGGAGACGGTCATGGGATCTCTGAAACTAATCAGGACACAGTCTCCTTTGATGGATTTTCTTGTACTACCCACCCATGGGACCCTTCTTACCATAAGCACCTCACTCATTATACCTTGCGGGAGAGGTCTGTACATTGATAACCAACTTACCACCTTGTTCTTTAAAGAGGCGGTAGATCCTTTAAAAGTGGTTTTTAACTCGGGTACCCCCGCTAAGATTACTGTATATGGACTCGCCTCCGGCGGCAAGTTCACTACTCTTGCCTTGTTAGCATTGCCTAATGCCTCATCAGTTGGTACTGCTGCTTTGTGAGGTTGGCTAAGAACAGGAGTGTTATCTTTATAGTGCTTGGACATGGTTTGGGAAGGGTATGCTTGCGCATGTTGAACTGTAGGCTGGTTTGGAATAGCAGCGTTAATTTTTGACTGCGTGGTGGTACTATGGGAGGGAGTAGATTTGACCAGTTGGACTAGGGGTACTGCACTATTGCCCACCTTGGTGGTAGCTGAGACATCCCTCTTATTCTTTGTTTCTGCCCCCCTCTACCACCCTTGCTATCTACTTTGCTATCCACTTTGAGATTATCGGCTAGTTGCACCGTCGATTTCTCTATGTTCACTAGCCTAGCTTCCATCTTAATTAGCCGTGCTTCTAGGGTACTTAATAAAGACCTCAAAAGTGATCCTATATCGGCAAGAGTAATATCTATGCAGGAGGTCTCAAGGGGGTTCGTGTTAGTAGGTTCCTGTGCCTCTACAACAAAGATCTCAATAGGTGTGGCTTCCGCTCTATCAGTAGGCAAATTCCCCGTTGTGCACAATCCGGAACTATTGACCTCCAAAGTAGGATTGAGCTTCGGAGCTTTTGCCTTCCTTCCCCCTTTGTTTTGTGCCCTTCTTTTCCCTTTGGGGATTGCTCCTTCCCTTACCCCCTGCAGAGGATCTCTGTTATTAGTGATATCCACAACTGGAGCGTGTTCAGGATTGAGGAGCAGGCTGGGGTGGGTTTGAACTGGTGGTAAATTTAACAAGCTCAGATCGACAAAATCACTGAGGTCCTTTGCACTAATGTGAGAGCTGGAGTTGGTCAAATCCGAATTCACAGAAAGCTCTCTTTCACTAGTTACCCCTTTATTGGACTCATTGTGCTCGGTACGCTTGGGTCTGTTATCTGGGCTCTTAGCCTGTGCCAGGGGGCCCATGGAAGATCTTCTCACCCAGTCTATTTCTTGAGAAATGCGCCTTTCCAAGATCATGATTTCATCAATCAGTAATGACACTGCTTTGACAAAATAATTATCCAAAGGACCTTTGGCAGCACCCATTGCTACCAGCGTGCTTTTGCTCCTTGTTTCCCTCGTGGTCATCATCAGGTACTGTTATTTCGATATTTACCAGAGAAAGGTCTGAGAGGAAAGAAAGGGCGGACCAGGGGGGGTGGCCCGGTCCCGGTCACGACCGTTCTCGAATGGCCTCAAACGGCCCGCCCTTTGCCCGGGCTTCGCCCCGTGCTCCGTCCCGCACGCGTCCTGCGTGCGCTGCTGTAGGCACTCCTATACACAGGGGAGGAAGGGGGCGGTGAGAGTCGCAGGTGCGCCTGCTGGTTTTTGCGCTCAGCCTGCTGGGACTCGCAGTCCCGCGCCCTCGGGACAGTGAAGCAGAAAGTCAATCTCTCCCCAATGACATAAGCCTGGTTAAGATCCTCGCTGGCTTCAGTAAAGGGTTTCTCCTCTTACAATCAGGAAACTGTGTTCACCACGGAACGGCTGCGAGCGGCTCCCGCGAGCCGTTATCAGCTGCAGGAGAGGAGGGGGGCGGAAAGAGTCGCAGGTGCGCCTGCTGGTTTTTGCGCTCAGCCTGCTGGGACTCGCAGTCCCGCACCCTCGGGACAGTGAAGCAAAAAGTCAATCTCTCCCCAATGACATAAGCCTGGTTAAGATCCTCGCTGGCTCCAGTAAAGGGTTTCTCCTCTTACAATCAGGAAACTGTGTTCACCACGGAACGGCTGCGAGCGGCTCCAGTGGAGTGGGGGCCGCAAGTCGTTATCAGCTGCAGGAGAGGAGGGGGCGGGAAGAGTTGCAGGTGCGCCTGCTAGTTTTTGCGCTCAGCCTGCTGGGACTCGCAGTCCCGCACCCTCGGGACAGTGAAGCAGGAAGTTAATCTCTCCCCAATGACATAAGCCTGGTTAAGATCCTCGCTGGCTCCAGTAAAGGGTTTCTCCTCTTACAATCAGGAAACTGTGTTCACCACGGAACGGCCTCGAGCGGCTCCCGCGGAGCGGGGGCCGCGAGCCGTTATCAGCTGCAGGAGAGGAGGGGTGCGAGAAGAGTCGCAGGTGCGCCTGCTGGTTTTTGCGCTCAGCCTGCTGGGACTCGCAGTCCTGCACCCTCGGGACAGTGAAGCAGAAAGTCAATCTCTCCCCAATGACATAAGCCTGGTTAAGATCCTCGCTGGCTTCAGTAAAGGGTTTCTCCTCTTACAATCAGGAAACTGTGTTCACCACGGAACGGCTGCGAGCGGCTCCCGCAGAGCGGGGGCCGCGAGCCGTTATCAGCTGCAGGAGAGGAGGGGGGCGGAAAGAGTCGCAGGTGCGCCTGCTGGTTTTTGCGCTCAGCCTGCTGGGACTCGCAGTCCCGCACCCTCGGGACAGTGAAGCAAAAAGTCAATCTCTCCCCAATGACATAAGCCTGGTTAAGATCCTCGCTGGCTCCAGTAAAGGGTTTCTCCTCTTACAATCAGGAAACTGTGTTCACCACGGAACGGCTGCGAGCGGCTCCCGTGGAGTGGGGGCCGCAAGTCGTTATCAGCTGCAGGAGAGGAGGGGGCGGGAAGAGTTGCAGGTGCGCCTGCTAGTTTTTGCGCTCAGCCTGCTGGGACTCGCAGTCCCGCACCCTCGGGACAGTGAAGCAGGAAGTTAATCTCTCCCCAATGACATAAGCCTGGTTAAGATCCTCGCTGGCTCCAGTAAAGGGTTTCTCCTCTTACAATCAGGAAACTGTGTTCACCACGGAACGGCCTCGAGCGGCTCCCGCGGAGCGGGGGCCGCGAGCCGTTATCAGCTGCAGGAGAGGAGGGGTGCGAGAAGAGTCGCAGGTGCGCCTGCTGGTTTTTGCGCTCAGCCTGCTGGGACTCGCAGTCCTGCACCCTCGGGACAGTGAAGCAAAAAGTCAATCTCTCCCCAATGACATAAGCCTGATTAAGATCCTCGCTGGCTCCAGTAAAGGGTTTCTCCTCTAACAAATTAGTCTGCTCCACAATCTCTGCCAAAAACACATCATCCATAAACAACTGAAAAAAAATCGGAAAAACATTTTCAGTGGTCACCCTACACCCTGGAACACCAGTAAAGTCTGGCAATGCCGGCTGCACCATGCCTGGGGCAACCCAGAGGTCAGCACTTTCAACTGGAAGCCTTGCAGCCCTAGGCTGCCGCCCAGCTGCCTCTTGACTCACTATACCAACGGGAAGTCTTGCAGCCCCAGGCTGCAACCCAGATTTCTCTTGTCTCGCTATACCAACAGGAAGAGCCCCAGGCTGCAGCCCAGATGCCTCTTGTCTCACTATACCAAAGAGAGGTTTTGCAGCCCCAGGCTGCAGCCCAGATGCCTCTTGCCGCACTATCGGCACATCAATGTCCTCCTCTAACACAGGCACTTCATCCGCACCAAGAATAGCTTCATCATCAGATGATGACATGTGGCGAGAAAACTCACTGCCTGAATCTTCCCCTCCCACCTCTGCCTCAGAATCAGAGTCAGTTTCCGGACCATGGTCAGAGGAAGAATCAAAAGCCTTCCAACAACTTGCTGAGTTGTAATCCGGCTGCTAGCCATCATCCTTACTAAGAAAGGAGACTGCACAACAAGTCAACAACCAACACTGTGCAAAGTAAGTAAACAAATGTGTGACTTTATCACAAAGATATATATGCTGAAAAACTATACAATTCACTTACATGGGACAGCTACACTCACCAGCACCTACTCTGCAAAGACACAGCAAATAGTCAACGATATACGACTAGAAAGAAGAAAAAAAATATTAATCTACAGAAAACAAAATACACATGTAGCACAAATGCAAAACATTTTTTAGACACGCAAAAAACAGAAACCAAGCAAACTGGTATTATTACACACGGTAAACATCCTTTACGAAGCAGTGTTTACACCGCGTGTCCTTTACTACGCAGCCATTACAACGCAAGTCGTTACTACGACTTGCGCTGGAGGGCGCTCTTGGTAAAGGAATAGTTTGATTTTCTATTTCAACACCTTCCCTACTGTTACGTGGGCTGGAGTTGGAATTGAAAATTAAACTAATCCCCAATCCAACGCGTTGTAATGGCTGCGTCGTAAAGTACTGCAATCATTTTGATCGCGTTGTACTGACGTACATCCTTACACACTTTGGAAAAACACATTTACATTGAAATTGTACAAAAAAGGTCTCTTACCAAACACATGCAACTACACAAACAGCAGAACCACCAGTAACGAAACTGCAACCTGCAACAGCCTAAAGAGCAAAACCCTTGAACTAAAACAAAAAAGGGGGAAATAAAACATTACAATTCACAAGAAATAAAAACAATACACATTATAACAGGCTATGTCACAGGCTATGTCACTACACAAATGGGGGCAGAAAGGCCAAATAAAAAGGCTGAACACACATAAACAAATATATGTCCCCTGGAAGCAACCAATTTATTTATTTTTACATCTCTGGCACTAGTGGGCATTTCCGCCCCTCCCAGGGCCAGAAATGCCAGAAATGTAGGTAATCTGTCAATGAGGGGGACAGAAAAGTCTTACAAATTAATTAGGCCCTTAAGGAAGTGACCCTTGCCCAAGGGGTCGCTTCCATTTAAAATTTAAAACAACCCCTAGTGTCTAGTGGGATTTTCTGCCCTCCCCTGGGGGCAGAAAGGCTAAATAAAGAAACCGATCTGCCCCTGGGGGTAGGGGTCAGAATATACTTTTTTTTTAAATGGCCCCTGGAAGCGACTGGTCATTTCCAATTTTGAAAAAAACAAATCCCTTGCTCTAGTGGGCTTTTCTGCCCCCTCCCCACCCCCGGGCCACAAATGCCCCAAAATCAGGCTATCTGTCCCCGGGAGGGGGGGGGGAAGGGGCAGAATATATATTTTTTTAAATTGGACCCCCTGGAAGCGACCCTTGCCCAAGGGGTTCACTTCCATTTAAAAAAATGAACTCCCTGGTGTCTAGTGGGTCAAACAAATAAACCAATCTGCAGAATGAACTTATGCCTAATTTGGGGCCCAAGGAAGCAACCCATGCCCAAGGGGTCGCTTCCGATTTTTCTAAAAAAAAAAAAATCCCTGGCTCCAGTGGGTTTTGCTAACCAGCCCCCCCCCCCCCCCACCCCCCTCCACGATTGCAACGCTGTGCGCAATCGTGCACCAGGAATGCCCTAAATTGGGACATCAGGGGAAAGGAAACAGTGTTTCCTCCCGCCGATGCCTCAAGGCCCAACGAAATGCCCAACCCCGCTCCACCGGAGGCTCAAACTTACCTGTTGTTCCTGGACACGCTGGAAACAAATGGTTTCCAGCGCGTCCAGCGCTTCCTGATGACGTCTGTGCGCCCTGACGTCATCTGGAAGCGTGGGGTGGCTCGGGGGTGGCATCGGAAACTCTTCCGCTTCCATTCCTGTTTGTGTGGGCACGATCGATGCCCCTCAGGGGCTGTGCTGATGACGAAGCGGTTCCGTCAACAGCACAGCCCAACCGATGCTGAAGACGGAACCGCTCCGTCATCAGCATCATAGGGGTTAAATCATCTCTCACGTCCCATACCCAAATGTTGTTTGATCACTTTGAATGTTCTTATTCTAATGTGCATTTGCTCTCTAAATATCTTCAAATAGCTCTCCAATTCTTTCTTTCCTTGTTCTCTATTCAACAAAATGTGTTAGCAAAAACTTAGAAAACTAGAAAGTGCTGAATGTTTTCCCAGTAAAATCAACACCTTTAAAGGATTTTCGAGTTCAACTTCTGCTGGTCCCCTCCTAGCCCGGTGGTAAGTTTTGCTACCAACACAATCCTTTAATATACATAGAAAACAATATAAGAATTGCTTCTCTGAGAATATGTAGAGAGAAAATCAAATTCAGTTTCTCCCAAAAGTTTGCCAAAACTTTATCTTTAGCTCCTGGAAAACCCTTGGAAATTGAAAGAGCTTACAGATCTCTGTCTAACAACAGTGCCCAGTTGAAGTCCACATGCACCATTAGCGAGTTCACGTGCTTCCAAACATAAGCAATAGGAATTGATTGCAAAGTTAATGAAGGAAAGCCTTTTTCATTAACCCATTACCTAGCCTAAAGATAAAACCTAACAATAATTATTTTCCTGTTCAACTACATTGCAATTTAAAATGTAAACTTCGTAACCTACTACACTTATTGACAGAAGGCTGCAATGCTGAAAGGTTTTTGTTTGATTATTCTTCAGGGTATAACTGTTATTTTGTTGTCCTTCTTTTACATTAAGAGATGTAGCTTTACCTTATTATCTACTATCAATAGCTTATTTTCGTCCTTCTACAGTTGTCTAGTAGTGGATAGCTCATTTTCGGGGATTGTTCATACTTTGTATTTTAGGCGGTCAGTTTCATGAATTTATTGGCGATGCAGGAGGGGTATGAATGCTAAGTAACTTTCATGTGATCTTTTGTGTTGTGCTTTATCTTAAGTGTTTTATAATATTATTTATTTGGAAACCACTTTGCTGATGTATTTTGGCTTGGACATTCCATGATGCAATACATACATAAAGTTGTTTGCTGTGAAGAGGATTTATTTCCAAAACAATTATGACTATCTGCCTATTCTACACATGGCAGGCATACTGAATACCATGTTAACTTATTTTGTTCCATCTAATCATCATCTCATAGTCTGACTGAAGAGATACATTTCTGTTTTGGTTTTATAGTCACTTTGAGAGTGCTAACTCCTGGTATGAAGGTGTGAGGCAATTTTTATCTTTGATCTGCACCACACATTCCCTTCCCTACAGGTACAAATTTGAGTATTATCCCACCAACAATGTGACCTGGGGGTTGCACATTCTTCTTTGCATGGCTTTCTGTCAGATTGTATAAACTGACTACAAGTCATTCTACCTTAGCCTATTTAAATGCATCAATATACTGGCCGTAATATTAAAGGTATGCTACAATAGATTGTTCGCCCTATGAATATGTTTTTTTCTGATGCTCGGTTTCTCAGGATACTTGATCAGTCGCCACAAGCTATGTCTCTGGTACTACTTTAAACTGGGTGCAACTGTTACACACTTAGTAGTAACAAAACATAACTAAAACAGTCTTTAATAATTACCACCTTATTCATCCTGTCACCCACTAAATTAAGTATCATCATTCTCCACCTTACACGTCCCAAAACTTTAGTCCGTTATGGTACTTCCTACTACCTATACCTGAATCACACACCCACTCACTATTCCTCATATCAACTGATTTGTCACAAGGTTCAAATCATGCACTGAAAACGTAATATGCATTTGTTTTATCAAGAAAAAAAATCAAAATAGATATCTTTGTTTTTTGTATTTGAAAGAAAGCATGTTGAGATTGACATTCACTTTGTGGGATTTCCCTATCATATTTCTTTTTGCAGTTAGATGTTCTTCAGCCCTAAAGAATACCCCATTTCTAGAGTTAAAGAAGCTAAACAAACAGCATAAGGAACAGGATTGAAATACGCTTTTTTTCAGACAAGTGAGAAATTACATTTACAGAGAGAAAGGCTTATTTGTGATTAAAATTAACCTTAATACAAAGCATGCATTTAGTAGATTGTGTAGTAATTATTGGTATTGGGAGTTATATATGTTTGCAGTTATAGCAGGAAATACGGTTCAGTTTTGGACATCCTGAACCCTCTGGACAATGGAGGCTGAATCCAACTCAAGCTAGGGTGTCAGGCAGACTATAACCAATGTACCTTTTACAGCAGACTTGAGGATGGTGTGTATATGTTATTGAACAGTCCACTGAGACTACAAGCTTACTTTAAAAAAATCTTTATTAAAAATGAGCGTCTAGATCTAGTTCACACTATATGAATAGATGTTTCTACAAAAGTAAACATAAACGCTGTAATTATGCAGATGATTAAAAAGAATTTCAACATTTTAGACAGTGTTCTTTAAATTGAACCATTCACTGGTGAAACCAGCCTATGATAAAACATCTCCCTCTCTAGCCCCTGGCTAAATGTTTCTTATTATGAAAGTGCCCATTAGAGTTTTCAAAATCACCTCTTAAAGTGCATACCTCTGCTGAATAACAGAGTTGTTTTTGATCAGCTACTGTGCAGTGAGAAGGTTGTAGCTTGTCCTTAATATGGTGGTTTCAGCTCTGAAAACAAACAAAAAAACAGTCCCCCCAAGCCTGTGGCCTTCAGCTCAACCAATTGCAATGCAGACCTCGCTTGACTCTCCCAAGAAAAGCTGAGGGTGCTCTCCTCAAAGATGCTTTTTCATGAGACGTAGTCTTTTAGCTATTACAAAAAGGCCAAAACATGATTATTTTACTGTAGAATGCAAGAAGTAGCATATGAATTCTGACACACACTTCGTAAAATTTGCCTGTATTGTATATCATATATAAACGATTGGGAAATTGGTACGATCGGTGAAAGGTATAACAAGAAAAATTGCATTTTTTGAAATATTTAGCCCATGACCCCAAAGTTTTTCATCTACCAAAAGTACACAAGAGATTATATAACCCTTCATGATGTCCAATAGTCTCCTCCAAATTAGTTTCCTCCAAAATAAGTCCCCTAAATAATGCATCAATGTATATAGACCACTACCCATCAGTACATGTCAAATCTTTGCATTGGTATATAAGAGACACAATTATCTTCTGGTGACATTGGACGTCTGTAGTTTATATGCAAGCATATAAGATGAAGACTGCATAGTGGCCTGCAAATATTTATTGAGGACTAGATCATTAGTGTATTATGAACAGAACCTAATTCTACTAGACATGTTAAATTTCTGCTTGATGGAGAGTATATTTATGTTTGTTGATGTGTACAACAGACAGAAACAAGGGACTGTGATGGGCACCTGTTTTGCCCTCAACTATGTGAATTAATTCATGGGCTGAAGGGAGGACCAGGTGGCCAGAGCAGAAACCATGTCTCAGAGAATGGATGAGGAGCTGGGATGGCATCAATACTTAGATTGCTCTCCATTCCCTTCCATATCAGAAAGAAGTAATCTTGTGTTCATCAAGGTATTTAATAACAATTGGAATCTAGAATTAACAGCTAACATCTGTTAGAAGGAAGTGGAATATTTGGAATTACACGTCACTGTTGTAAATGAAAAGGTGGTAACCAAGCTGCTTAGGAACATCCACGGCTGGGTGCAACCTATTAGATGCCAAGAGGGGATTTCCTGCTACATTGAAATCGAACTTCATGATGCAGAGCTCTTGAGTGGCAGGAGAACTGCAAATTAGATTCTGACTATGAGGTAACCCAGTAGGAGATCATCTTAAGATTTAGAGAGAGTGGATATCCGCAGCGAGTACTAGAACAAACCGTAAAAAGTGTATCCACATTAAAATAAAGTGACACTCTAAGAGAAAAGAGACTGGAAGATATGCCCTCACAAAAAAAACTTCTAGATCATCACTGGATTCAGTATAAAAACACCTACGTATAGGAAATTATTAAATAAGAATTGGAGGATCTTAAAAACAGACCCTGTTGTAATACGATTGTTACCAGATCACCTATTGGTCACATATTTGAAAATTTGCCTCTTCGAATGATCACCTGGTGCATAGTCATTTTCTAGAAAAGGATAAGTCCCATTGGCTATTGGAACTGTCAAAGAGATGTTTTGTGACATGTAAAAAGTGCAATGTGTGGAAATACAGTAAGGATGTAATTGAATGTGAGACCCAAATAGGGATGAAAAATATCAATAAACTAATTGCATGTAATTTAGACTACTGCATATGTATAGCATATGTGCCCTGTGAGAAACAACATGTGAGAAGTACAATACACCCACAAAAAGAAGGTACTAGAATATTCTTGAGCCATTAGTAACAATGACTATATGTATCCATTGGCACTTCAAAGAGAAACACAACAGCAATAGCAATGAGTTAAGTTTCTTTGCGATAGACTGGGTGTCACCCGGAGAACAAGGAGGACCAGAAAGAAAATGTTAACAATCTTTAAGTAGAAATATTTTATGGACCTGCAAACCAAAAGTTCAGAAGGCCTAAATGAGGATGAGGAGCTGGCAGGTGTCCATTTGATAGCTAAGGAAGAAATTGAATTACATGTGAATTAAGTATTCTTTTCATTTCCATTGAAGAAAGTGATTGCAGTCCTTTTAAGATGTTTACACATTGTGATATTTACACATTATGTAGCACATCAGCACTTAAAAAAATGTTGGTTTAGGGGGTGCGGCCAGGCAAGATTTCCAAGTGGAAGTCATCAACAATGGCTCTGCCACCATCAAGACCAGATGGCAGGCCATACACCAGTAAACGGCCAACTTTGCCAGAGAGGATAGTCTTAATGAGAACAATTGATGGACAGAATGCAGAACAATGTCATACATTCCCCCCAGTACAGAGATCCGGGCCTAAATCCATCGTTTTTTTGCTCACCATGCTATTCCAGTGTGAACCCAGCAATTTGCAAATCAATCTTGACACTGTGCCCAATGGGAATAGTCCAGCCCAAACGGCCAGGCCAGGTCCTCCCTGGACTGGAAACAAGAATCCTAGGACTGGTTTTGGGGTTTCACCCCTTATCAGCCGGCTAGCTTGACTTCAGTGACCTGGAGAGTCCTGCCACCATAGAGTGCCCAATGCTGCATGGAGAACTGACTCAAATCAGTAAAGACGAAAAATGACACTAGATTGAGGTCCGGGTGAACGAAAATGAAATGGTGGCGAGCTCTACCTGAGACAGCCCAGCCTCTGGCAAGAGGCTTAAAGGGCCCCAGATTCATCGACGGTGGCACAGGTACAGCGGTGCATGAAACGGTGGACAAAGCTCTGAACAGAAGTGAGGTGGCATGGCAACGGCCCGGTGAGTGCGGATCAGCAGCCAGAGTCCTGCCCAATGTGTGTGGACCCAGGGGTAGCACAGAGATAGTCCGACACTGCTCGTGCCAGGTGGTGGTGTAGAGGGGGACCCGCAATACCAAGCAGAGATACCGATGACATGGAGGGAGCACAGACCACAGTGGATGAACCAGAGACGTTGTGCTGACCTTAACAGGGCAGCTTATTCCACAAGATTTACTGGCAGAAGGAATGGAGAAACGCTGTGTGGAGATACCCCCTCACCCGTGTTAGACTTGAGGATTCCTGTAGGGCATAGAAAGTCCTGGTGGACATAAAGAGTCACTCTAGTCTCCACTAGAAGGAATTATCCCATATCACCACGCCTTACTCTAAAATGGCGGCATCAACAAACTTTGCAACAAGGCTCCACACACTGCAGAATGCCCTGGAGGTCTCCAGATAGAAGAAAGCAGTGTTTAACACTGGGAGACACAAACAGAAATAAAAACAGCACTATAGAAAGAGGAGGGCACTTTTATCTCCCCACCACGACCGTTCTAGCATAGACTCTCTTCACTGTAAAGCTATAAAGGGGGATCGGAACATCTGCAACAGCTTGGGTGTCGGGAGACCTTGCTACAGATACAAGCGCCCTCCTGGGAAGCAATCTATGAGGAAGCACAAGCACCCTGGGCTGATGAATAGTGCATGAATGTCCGGATAAAGCAAGGACACAGAGTCGCTCAGATATAGTCACTGAGGGCACAAGACAAGTGGAGGAAACACTGTGTGAGGTCTATGCACCAATGTGGGAAGCTCCTCTTGCCAGAGCAAGCTCCTAGTGGGAAATCCCGAAACGCCTATAACTGTAGAAGACAGAATACCACGCTATCAAGGGTAATGCACCTGGCCTGCCCCCACGATGCACAGAATACCCTTTATGACACCGAAAAAAACACAATCAAATAGGTCGTCCACCTGCTTTACCAAAACAGAGACACAGGGAGCGGCGCGAACAGAGGAGACCGTGGTCTTAACAAAAGAAGAACTTTCAACTTCCCTCAGAGAGTTTAAGAGGGAACTCTGGGAGGAACTAAAAACTGACCTGCAGTCTTCCCTCGATGTATTAAAAACAGAAATAAGCGATAAATTACTGACCCTTCCAAAAGACATTTACTCTGTAGAGACAAGGGTAGTGGACTTAGAAACTAAATCGACAGATGGCTAGTTGTCCAGTATTTGTAAAGAGCGATCAATTACCCAAGGGCATCAAGGGGCTGGGGGCTGTCGGGAAGAATAAGCAAGCTATTGCCCAGAGTCACATGGTGCTGGGCTGATCTGCTGCCGGCACCGGGGATCGAACCATGAGCCCCTGGGTTCCAGAGTCAGCTGCCCTGGCTGTAGCGACACACCTCTAGTTGGACAACATGTCTTTCTCCGTTCACACAGATTCATTATAATCAGGCATTCCTGCCAGCCTGAAACCCTGCCGTTTCGTTGAGTGGCGGGAGGGAGGATGCCTCACCTTGACTGACGTATACCACAACTGGGATGTGGTAACGCTTGAAAATGTAAACGTAACTTCTACCTCCCCAATTTCAAACACTTTCCCTACTAACAATTTAAACATTGTGCAATAATTCCTGAGGTTAGAGAGGCGGCAACAAGAAATCTTACACCTATTGAACAATTCGCTTAGAGAACAGGACCCTCTAGAGGCAATATCACGTTCTTTTACAGTCTTCTACTCTTTACGCATCATACACCACAACCACAACATATTTACTTTTGGGAACAAGTTGTAGGCAAAGACATTACAGAGGCGAAAGGGAGGAAATTCTGGAATGACATTCCCAAAAGCAACCACTCATTAGGTATGAGGGAACCTCATTACAAGATATTCAATGATTGGTATCTCTACTCCACAAAATTAAAGAAGATGTTTCCTGACACCTCTGACCTATGCTGGAGCTGATATGGACTGTTAGATTTTTGCCGCATCTGGTGGGACTGCCCAACCATTCGGCATTTTTGGGCAGACATATTGGCACAGATCAAGAAGGTGCTAGGGTACCCAACTCCAGATACTCCCGAATGTGTACTGTTGGGTTTCTGAGATGAAAAACCTAACCAAAAGTGATAGGGCCATAATGTGGTTATGTTTAGAAGCAGCAAAATTAGCGATAGCAGCAGCATGGAAAAAGGATGAGCCATCCTTGACACAATGTCATGCACGCTTATGGCATGGAAAGAATGGTGGATATCTTTTGAGATTTTTTTTTTTTTTTAAATGAATGTGCCTGTGGACCACTAGTGATATACCTAGTACAACGTCTATCACTGACCAATTTCTCCACGAGAACTAGGGCACTACACTTATTCCAATTGAAGTATAGCAGCTCTCCCCTTACAAACAAGACCTCCTAGACAACAAGTACTCCTAATCTAGAGCTACACTATAGAAAGTTGATCCATATAAGGCACCATAGGCATCCGTTAGATTTTCCAATTCTTTTTTTCTTTTCTTTAGGGATGGGGAAGAAAGGGAAAGAAAGTGTTTGGTTTTGAGATAAAGAAGTTTTAATTTTACTTTGGGGGGAATGCCCGCCTAACAATGTACTACGAAATGTAATACAGGACCTTACTGATTGGTATGAAACTGTACGATACACTTGCATATCGTTGTAAAATGTAAGATTTACAGGGAGATGGACATCGCCATGTTAGAGTTTGCATCTGTGTAAAAATCCAATAAAAAGAAATTTGACCAAAAAATGGTGGCTTTGTATTGAACAATAACAAGTGAGCAAGGCTGAGGAGAGCCGAAATGCGTCTTGCTTTAAAATAAAAAAATTAAGCCCCGGGTTGTGTGGCTGTGATTGGTCTGTCTTTGTGGAGAAGTACGATAGCTGTGACACTCACCACAACTCAGCACCCTCCCGCAAGCGAGCACTTAGGTTAAATAAAGACTTATGATAACGCAAATGTGTGTGTGTATATATGTATATGTGTTGTCCAAAGGCCGAAGAGCTTCGAACTCGCACTCCCAGCACATGTCACCTTCCGGCATTAATCATGGAAACAAACCTCTGCATGTTAGGAAACTTTTATATAATTTGCCTACGCGTTTCGAGGCAGCAGCCTCTCCTTCCTGGGCAACTGCAAAAAAACGGTTTGTGGAATTTTCCTAATTGCTTGCACCTGTACTGCTCTCAGTGGGCCATGTTCTTCACGCTGATTTTGGTGCATGCAGGGACTTGTGGTCCTTGGAAAAACATTAAGACACCCACAGTGGGTTCCGTGCCAGTTTTTAAATTCATGCAGCATTGAGTTGAATTAAAACACCTTTAGTGGGCTCCACAATGTCAGGTAAGTTCATTAATTCCACATCCAACACTGAACTATGCTCCACTTTGTGATCAGGGTGGCAGATGTGGATTTAATTAGCTTACCTGACATCGTGGATCCCACTAAAGGTGTTTGAATTCAACTCAATGCTGCATGAAATTAAAAACTGGCACAGAACCCACTGTGGGTGTCTTAATGTATTTCCAAGGACCACAAGTCCCTCCATGCACCAAAATCAGCGTGAAGAATGTGGCCCACTGAGGGCAGTACAGGTGCAAGCAATGAGGAAAATTCCACAAGCCAGTTTTTTGCAGTTGCCCAGGAAGAAGAGGCTGCTGCCTCGAAACGCGTAGGCAAATGAAATAAAAGTTCCTAAAATGCCGAGGTTTGTTTCCATGATTAATGCCGGAAGGTGACATGTGCTGGGAGTGCAAGTTCAAAGCTCTTTGTCCTTTGGACAACAAAATGATTTACGCGGCGCCCTGCCGTGGAACTCGCACCATCTTGTGAACTAAAGAGGCTGCGCAACACTGAACTACGCTCCGTTGCGATCAACGTGGCAGATGTAGATTTAATTAACTTACCTGACATCGTGGAGCCCACTAAAGGTGTTTTAATTCAACTCAATGCTGCATGAATTTAAAAACTGGCACGGAACCCACTGTGGGTGTCTTAATGTATTTCCAAGGACCACAAGTCCCTGCATTCACCAAAATCAGCGTGAAGAACGTGGCCCACTGAGGGCAGTACAGGTGCAAGCAAGACAGTTTTTTGCAGTTGCCCAGGAAGAAGAGGCTGCTGCCTCGAAACGGGTAGGCAGCTGAAATTTGCTGGGAGTGCGAGTTCAAAGCTCTTGGGTCTTTGGAGAACAATATGTATATGTGCATATATATATAAAACACAAGCTTGTTTTACCAATGGTGGGTATATATATGTCTGATGGTAGTAAAGATGGTGGTATTGGATATAGGGAAGGCGCCACTGGAAATATTTACTGACTTGTCTGTCTTTGAAAAGTATTTATACGGTGCTACAAGGAGGAGAGAACCACCCACCTCTCCTAATTCTACGGCCTAAGATGCAACATGAATATTTGAATTATGCAGTGATAATCCTCGTACTCGAGGAAGACGGCGTGAGGGAACTTTGAACGAGTGAATTAAGAAGCTAGACGTTTAGAAACCAGATACTGGAGAGGGAGCGTCGATATTGAGTACCCCTATAAAGACATTTAACCCACGCCGGAGGATCGTGTGGGTCGGAATTATCACTGCACATTTATAGTTACAAAGAGAAGCCAATTGAGCCTTGAAAAAGTCGCATGTACATTTAAAAGAGGCAACCAAACACGTGTTGGCTTTGGGCTCTCGACCTGTCACTGTAACTCACATAAGATAAGAATCAACAAAAGAATAAAAGACTGAAAATTCTAATCCATTTTGTTGTGCTTTGTATAGGAAGTCACTGGTAGCCAGGTTGTAAGTTCTAAAAGTCTTCTTTATTAATCCACGTCAAGTGGTATAAAAGGACCTAGGCTGATTTACATATGAATGCAAACCTTAGAATATAACACATTTGTTTTGTTGTGTACATGTTTTGGATCACTTACTTAGCTACTGCTGTCACATTGTTACGGCCATAAATCTCATGTGTGCTAGGGAATTTTGTAAATATGGCAGTAAAGATGCTTCATATGCTTCTGAGCTATTGTGCACTTATTTGAGCTGTAATGGTATACTAGTTGAGAGATGTCATATGTGAGGTCCTAAGCAGTGCATGGCAGGGGTGCATGTTACCATGTACAAAAGAATAGGTACGGAGGAATTAATATCTCATTTTTATTTCAGCAAAGGGAACATTTTATTACCCTATCTTCAATCTTTTAATCTTATGAAAAATCTAATCTGATAATTTATGACTCACATATACAGTGGGACAGATCTATAAACATTACAAAATAACAATGTAGAAACATACACAATTACATATGACAAAGTGGATAAACAGAATTATAAATGCACAGACAACATTAAATTGACATTTTCGTTGCCAAAACCCTAAAAATATTTAAACTAGTGTTCACCTATTGATTCCAGGGGATACACTCAGAGGTAGTCCAAATAAACACTTTAGGAAAAGGTACCTTTTTTCCTTTAGCTCTACTGTGTCAAAAATAATTATTAAGCAATTCTTTGTTGATTTAATGGGGACTCCTCCAAAAGGTTGTCAACGCAGACGTGTTTCAGCCTGTGGATTCTTCTAGGCCTCCTCAGGACAAGGGCAATAGAACAATAAGACTTGAATCTATCATGGGTCGCGTCTACCGCAAACCCAGAGCTTTAGCGTCTCTACAACTGCCTCAAACTTGGGTGGTACCACCTCTCTCGCCTCTCTCCATATTATAAGCCGAGGCGTCTAATGAAAGAAGCAATCCAAACAGCGAAGCAAGGCGCTGCCTCCTGGTCAACACTCCAAGTTCGCAGTAAATGCTTTTGTGGCGTAGTATATCAGCCGTCAGCTGCTAACTATAACTGGTGAATTTCTATGTTTTTTCTTGTTTTTCAAAACGTTAATGTTGTCACTGAGAAATTCACCTAAGTATAATGTGACTTTACCCATTAGAGATCGGCCCCCTATGACCCCATCACTTCGGGCCTGCTGTCATTTTTAGTTGGCGGGGGCCTGCGGCCCACCACCCCGGGCCAATTCCAGCCCTAGGAACCCCCATCTGCCGGGCGGAGGAGGAGTGGGAGGGGGCATTTGTCTCCCCTCCCCGGGCCAATTACGGCCACAGAGACTCCATCCCCTGGGGCTCGCTGTTATATTTAGGGGGAGCACAGGGCCGCCCTCCCCAGGCTGATTTCAGCCATGGGGGCCCCATATCCTGGGACCTGGCACTAGTAAAGGTAAGTTCCCCGGTGCTAACCCAGGACACCTACCATAGTCTCGCCAGGGGCTGCGGGTGGAGCCCTGCGGCCCTGCTGGAAATGCTCCTGCCTAAGGAGAGCAGCTCCTCATGCTGCTCCCTGTGGACCGTAGCAATATTTGGATCTGTTTCCATGCCCATTTCAGTCCGCTCCCAGCGGGTGGGAGCATTTTTGAAGCTTCCCTCTGCTGGGAGCCGACTTGGTGTTTGCTCCTGCTTGGCGGGAGATTTAAAAAAATGCTCCTGTCAAGCAAGATCAAACACAGGTTTCTCTGCCCGTGCCACTGCTGGCAGGGAAACTGCTATGTCCCAAGGTGGGCTTCCCTGGACATAGCCTGTGGGTCTGCCCTGGGGAATGGGGTCCAAAGGATCATTAATAGCTCTAGGGAGAGTTGTGTGGTCCCCATCCCTTAAAGTAATCGGGTGGGCTCCCTTGGGCCTTTGGAGGTACAGGGATAGAGCCTGTGTAGCCTCCCTCCCCATATAAGGTAATTTTGGCCCTGGGGTGGGCTCCCCAGGGCCTCGGGCAAGTCGGGGAGGGGGTTGTGTGGCCCTGGCCCTAAATCAGATAATTTGAATTCCAGGGGTGGGCACCGCAGGACCTCTGGTGGCTCAGGGATGGGGTCAGCGCATCCCCCACTCCCCTTTATAAAACTGTCCCCGGAGTGGGCTCTCCTAGGCACAAACCAATCAATGTGGCCCAGCCACAATTTTTTTCATATTTTATTTTTCAATATCATGATCTCGATATATCACTGCATTATGTTTTTTTAATGTTTGGACCTGCGTGAACCCTGGGTGAACCCTTTGGACTCCCTCTCCCCGGCATAGGGGGTCACAAAATCCTTATGGTGCCACCTTATGTTATTTTTTTTAAGTTCAGTACAAGGGACTAAGTTGTTGACGTGGTCCTTTACCTCATGGCAGCTTTTACATCAAATCACTGGAGGCAGAGGAGTGGTTTGATGCCACCTGGAGGATACTGCCAAAAACACTGCAGCAGCCCACCACAGCTCTCTTTCCCGAGTGTGAGGAGCTGGGTGAGGAAACTGAATGGCTAAAGCAAACAGGGGGGAAATCACATATAGCACTCGGCCTGATCTTAGAGTGCGTGATTGGGCTGAGGACCCCCACGGACCCGCAGAAACGAAAGCAGCTCATAGGTGGGCAGGAGGATGGGGCCGGGCACGACTGCGCTGTGGAAAGTCTACCTGACTACGCCACCACCTGCTTAGGTGGCACGGAGTGGTGACGGCCTTCCCCGAATGACCTCTGTGATCTGCGAAGGCTGTGCCACAGATGGGAAGTTCAGCCTAGCATTGGCCTGCTGTGCGGCCAAGGTCAGCTGGAGGTGCGGCCTATGAGGTGCGGTGTGGTTTCGCCTACAGGCCTGTTGGGAATGGTCCCACTTGTTCTCCGCTCTGGCCCATAGTCCACTATTGGCTTGTTGGACCCTGCTTTGCAGTGGAGCACAACTGAGGGGATTGAGAGCAACTACTTACATCGGACTTTGCCTGGACCGCCTGAGGCCCTTCAGTTTGGGATTACCTTTCTGTGGCAAGGGCAGGCTGCACATTGCCTGAGAAGAGTGAGACTGGAAAGGCACAGTGTTATTGTATAGCTACGCTGTGGTATTGCAGTCATTTTTGGCTAGGAACTCGGGATATATACTTGGGGTTGCTCTTCCAGTGTTGCCTTGGTTGGTGTTGTTCCCTGTTGCTGGGGTTAGACTAGGTCCCCAGCATTCCACAGGGCTGAAGGTGGAGCCAGAAGGCCGCGCACCTACAAGATCACTGAAGCAGTCATGCAGGGATCTTCTTTGCCCGTCACTGTCTTGAAGAGGCTGGGCAGGGCCTAGTCACACATTGTCTGTCAACAAGCCGCCAGTTTTATGATACCAGCATAAAGAAGGATGATGTCATTATTGATTGTATGATCAAGGTTAAAGAAGACTGCTTGTCTCTTACATATTGTCAAATTGAGGAATGGTGTTATTTGATGAGTTTATGAATACAAATGTGACTTTTGCGGATTTTGTTCAAATCCCTGACGCTGATGCACAAAGCTTTGTTTGGATCAGGAGCCGGATATCTGCGGCGGAGACTGGCCTTCTATCGTCCTGCCCGCTCCCTGCGATCGAAATCCCTTTTTACAGCGGTGGTCCCGCGGGTGAGGAAGGCCCGTGCGGGGGGGGCGCTCTTTTAGCTGTAAAGCTCCCCAGCTGTGGAATTCGCTTCCGCTCTCGCTCCGTAGCACTGCTAATTTGCTCCAGTTCAGGAAGAGCCTGAAGACCTGGCTTTTTAATCTTTAGGACTTTCTACTGTTTTCTTTTTTTGTTTCTGATCCTGTTCTTGCTTTGTTGTGTTATTTTTACTCTGAGTTGCAGGTGGAAAGCACCGGGACACTCTTTTCGAGTAGCCGTGCGCTATATAAAAGCACCATAACATAACATAACATAACATAACATAACTATAAAGTTGTTATAAATAAAAAGGAATAGAGAAATATGACAACTGTGAAATACAAGAGAGGATATATTTTTGTAAGACGAAAAAAAGAGAACATATATATATATTTTTTTATCACAAGATAAAAAGTGAATAAAATGAAAGATTTTATATAAATAAAAAAAATTGTTTGTTCTTGGGTTTATGTATGTCTGTAACTGATATACCTGCAATGTGTTAAAAATCGCCTTCCCTAGGTGTTCCCTTTTCCCACAGGACCTATTCACTTCCATCTCTGCACTGGGATCAAGTAAGTTGTGTTCTCTAAATAGTTCTTTCTATCCCTGGTCCCGCCATACCAGGGGCAAACGGAAAGCAGGAGACCCTGTTAAACTGGAGATCAATGCCAAAAAACACCGGAAGTCAATGAATAAAAACCCTGAGACGACTTCACATTCTAATACTAATACGCCGGCAGATATTGAATCGTTAATTGAAGAGGTGGAGTCACTTTTGAATCCTAGAACCAACAAAGGGAAGGGTAAACCATCAAGGGTTCCCGATATGTTCAGAAAAACCAAACCATCATCTGCCTCAGTATGGATGTGGGCGTTACGGCTCATGCCACAAGTATCTCTGCCCCAGATTATCATCACCATGAGACTATATAGACTACAGAGACTGCTTTACCTAAATTGAAAGAATCACTATTCACTAAGCCGCTTACTCCGGTTCCGTGTTCGCTATTCCCTGAAATCAACATTGTTCTTAATGTTCCTTGTCACAATCGATTTGCTTTGTTATCAACTATTGGCGATCTAACATTGGCCATATTGATAAAGTGACATCAATACTTGCGGGAATCAGGAGACGCCTCCCAAATGCCCAACCAATTTTGGGTATAGCTCCTGTGCTCGCCTACAAAAAAATTCGAATGCCACTAGTAAGTAGCTGCTGAGTTCATGACTGGGGTGATATTGTTTTAGCCTCTATGTTCTTTTTTCATAATCTGCAAGCACCCAAAGATCAATCAGACTACATCTTTGCAATCTGTGGCCTTCAAGAGGCACAGTCCTGGAGTTTCCTGCTGTTATAGGAGACCTTGGCCAGATCATATAAAGTCTAATCTGCTGCTAGGTATAACAACCATGGTCCTACAGCTGGACGCCACTGCCAAATTTGGTTGCGAAACGGACAGGTGTCAATCTTCAGTAGGTCCTCTATCACAGTGTGGGCATGACAATGATATACCTTATTAGAGCCAGTACATAACATTACAGATCAAAGAATAAATACTCTGTGATGAGCCGACCAATGGGATTTTGGGTCTGCAGTATTCGATGATATGGGCATTTTCTTCTCCCTGCCCAGGGTGCTGCATGGGTTGGGTGGCTGGGCAGTTCAGATACTGTGTGCTATTGCAGCATCAAAGACAGGTCCAGAGACTGCGGAACCAGAATTATTGGGTCTAGATAAATCCTGGCCCTGAGACACTTGTAATTGCGGGTGATGCAATTCTAGAGCTATCGGGCAGGGTAAAACTGTACCCCTCCTAATAAGGGTCTACTATCCTGGGAGAGGTCAAAGTGTGGATGGATGATCCTAATGAGACATGACTGAGAACAATAAAGGTGAAGCCGAAGCAGTGCAAATCAGTGGCTCCTAAAGCTGTTCAGGCGACATGCTCATCCGTCTCTACGGAGCGCAGAGTGGTGGTCTTCATATGTGCTAAATGTAATTACAATTTTATGTGAAAGTGTGTTTAGGAGCAATGCACAAATGTTGAAATATTGATAGTGCCAAAGGAAAAGAGCAGATTGGGTGAATGTTTGAGAGACAAAAAGAAAGAGAGACAACATGGTGACCCAATGATTTACATGCAGAAGAACAGAGTGAAAATACAATAATGAACAGGAAGATGGTGACTCATGAGGCATGCTGAAGAAGGACGTCCGAAAAATGTTGGGGGAAAAAAGGTGCACGGTTTGAAGAGAGTGAAAGAATGCAGAGGAAAGTGATGTAAATAAGAGAACTGAGTGACTGAGACCACTACCATTCTCAACCCTTAATAATATTTAATTCAAGTCTCATATTTTCAGAATTGAAACATTTTCAATTCTAATTATTCACAACAAAATCACTGTTGCTACTCATTTATCAGATACGGTTAACCGGTACTGCAAAGTATGACTCATTTAGGCAGGCCTCTGGAGCGCTGTGGGATCCCCAGCCATTCTTGCTTTGTAGGGACCCCCACCCTCTAAGACAGTCATGCCATTACCTGCCTTGCAGAATGCATGCAATGGCATGGAATAAGAAATTGTTAAATATTCGGGAAAGCCTCCTTGCTTTCCCGAGCAGGCCCCTGCAGTTTACGGCGGGGAACAGTTCAGGGAGGTCTCATTTGTCCCAAAACCAATGAATATCTGTGCGACCTGGGAGACACCGGGGTCCCTCGTCATATTCCGCAGGGTGGCCCTATCATTTTGCATTGCGCCCCTGGATTTAGGCATAGGTTTGTTGTGTGATATTTCTTGATACAATAACAGAAGACTCTGAGAGGCATCCAAATACTGGTCGTAGGCAGGCTGTGTGAAGCACAGGATTATAGTTCTTAACTACATAAGCCATGCCTCTTGGAAAGGAGCCTTAGTTATGAGTCTTTGGGATCAGAAATTAAAGAGATGTAACCGACAGACCCTCTCCATGCCTTTTTCATGACACTTAAAGCTCTCACTCTTTAACCATCTATACTCCTTCTACAAAAAACAAAGTGATTTGCAGTAATGAGCGTAGATGATTAAAATTAATTTAAAAATGCAGACACTATTATGTTAACATTTCTTCTTTACGTTTCGGACAGTGAGCAAAATCACAAACTAAGTCCAAACCAGTAGTGCTGGACCAATTTTCAGAGTAATAATTCACACCAATTCAACAAGAGAGTGGTAATGGGGTTGTGCGTAGCATGTGGTGCATTTTAGACTACACTGTCGCAAATATATTACTAAATTATCAACTGTCATTTACAAACGCGCATTTTCCATTGAAATGGTGACAACATTTGCATTGACCTCAACTTTTTCCTGATAAAACTATATAGCGCGCAAATGATAAAGTGGAAATCGGGCTTCACCAAATATTTATCAATGACAGACATGTTACTAAGTGAAGTGTTGTGATTGTTTTTTTGTTTCCAGCACACTTCAGAATTATTAAAAAAGGGCTTCATTTGTGCATTCGTAAATGCTGATATATTTTTAGATATTTGTACAGTTCATTTACAGGTATTTAAATGTTGGTGTGTGTTAGAAAACAATTTACAGCCTTTCGTTTCATACTCCATGTAATCCTGTAAGATTGTCAGGCAGTTCACATGAGAAAATCCTCTAATTTTTAGATCCGACAAAGAAAAGTAAAAGTCAATCTTCATGTTAAAAGAATAAGACGCTTGACCTCTTTGGTTGAAAGCACAGCAAATTTCACCAAATATAAACAAAACATAAAGCCATGTCTATTGCTCATTCACCTTCTGAAATCCAATATGGTTATTTTTCGTGGGATGCAGCAACCCAGGCACCAATACTTCCAGCGCCTATACAAACCGCACACTCTACAAAGTGCAGCATATTATTACCTGTGAGGGCAAGCACTTCAGCACCCTACTTAAGGGTAGTAAGCGCTAGATAAAATTTGCAATAAGGTACAATACAGAAACATTATATGGCATTGAAAACAGGGGGGAGGGTTACACATCAATTGTACCTATATCTCCCTTGCAATGATGGTGATGCCTAGAGCCATAAGTAACTTGAATATGGAACTTACAGTTTAGGAGCCCAGAGGAGCATAACTCTAGGGTACTGGATGAAAACATGATATTTTAAAAGAAAATAATTTGCTGAAGTGGAGAATTAGATGACTCCATGTCACCAGGACACAACTTTTCAAGTCCTAGATTTAGCTTGTTTGATTTAACACATCAGCGCATTCTGAAAGTTGTTGTCTTTACCTGAGCCAAAAAATAGACCAACACACTTTACTACAATGATGTAAGTCTGGACAGGAAATGGGATGTTGAGGTAACATGGAGACATATGGTCATCCTACGCAGGGTACATTCAGGGCTTTGATTGGTGCAGCCAGTGCGTTCTAAAAAGCAGGCGCTGAGACGGGTCCTTATCGGGCTCTCCGTTTTTTGCCCTCACCCTCTGGATGAAAAAAAATCTTTACCTTGGCAGCAGTAACACCCTTCACTGAAGTAACTCAAAGACACTCCTTTTTAGGTCTTGCCTGAGCAAGCGCATGCACTGCTCTGGTGAGACTTTTAGTAAGTGGGCTTCAAAAGGACAACCACACGCTTTTTGTGTGGCCTAAAGCGTGAAGTTACGCGCACAGGAACCATCTGGCTTTGCTCTCTCGTCATGGCGCATTGCTCGCGGGCACCCTTACATCACAAGCACATCAGACATCACTCGCCAGACGTGCCTCCTTGTTGTCTGTTTGTTTTTCAGTTATGACTAAAGGGGAACAGCGAGGACGCAGTGACGCACTTCTTTTTACTCCCGTGGCCACCATCCAATAGCCCTTAAAGGGTGATAGGCCGCAACCTCAGACTGTACTAGAGTCAACTCAGTGTCAGTATCGTGTCAATGCGTGTCACCGGCCTGTGAGACTCGGTCTCACAATCCTCCTTGGCGGGGCACCATCATGAGAGGCCTGGCTGCAGAGCCTGGCTGCATCGGGCGCTGCCTACAGCGCGGAGACAGCACACAGAGCCTGCAGCTACAGTCACTGACGCTTCGCAGCGAAATAAGGTACTGTGACCTATTCTTTTAGTTGTAGTATATTAACTTTATGCATTTATAAATGCCCAGCGGTCATCCGGATCTGCCTGCGGCCGTGGAACCGAGAACAAGTGTGCAGTGACACAATCTGTCTCAATAGATTTGTGCGAAAGCGTGCAAACTTGTTTTGGGCCGAGGTGACTTAGCTCCCCTGATTGTGGTGCCACTGAGTGAGAATCGCCGTCGAGGGTCTGCTACCTAGCACCTTGTAACAGAGGGAGCTGCTAGTTTTAGTTGCTGCAGCTTAATCATCCTGTGGACTGCCCAAAAAATAAATTATTTGGTGGTACAGATTTGAACGGACCCCAGCTCAGAGAGGTGGGTTCTGGCATGTTCACTTTGGTAAACAACCTAGATCAGTGAATCAAGTTCCCTGCCGGGACCGCCTCGCCTTTTCTCATGAATGTATTAAGTGAACAGCTCCCAAATCATACTCTGAACGGGGCACTCACTGGCTGATCTGGAGGGCCTCGTTTTCTGTTTTGATTGGTAGATGATTCCAGGCAGAAACGGGTAGTTTGGTTATTTTTACCGAATTACCCTGGCCTAGGCATGTCAGTCGCCCAGTGGAAATCCTAGGGGCAGAAAAACCACAAGTATAAGAGAAAAGTGGAAATCCTTATTCGTGCTGAGCCTTGGTAGTCTTCATAATCAGTGCAATGCAGCCATAATATTTAGTGTAGGGTGCCAGTAATCAGAATAAAAACAAAATAGGAACAGACTGCGCTATATGGTCATTGCCTTGTGGCTGTTGAAATCAATGCAGAGTGGGCAGCATCTGCAGTCTTGTTAGGAGTAAGGCCACAGTTCTCTGCCTCTCCCAGACTCAAAAGTAAAAGTTGTTGTCCTTGTTCAAAGTCAATACTGTCGTTTCAACCCTGATTGTTCAAAATATTGGTTCTTCATCAGGCCAGGCTTCCGAATGAGTCTATGGGAAAAATCAAGGGGCAGATTTACAAGCCCCTTGCGCCACTTTTGCGTCACTTTTCACATTTTAAAAGTGTATGCAAAAGTGGCGCAAGAGGCTTGTAAATCTACCCGCAAGTACTTATGCTTCACAAAGGGGCTTGTAAAAAACATATGGTGGGAATGCACACATATCTGTGCAACTCAGTAAGTGCAGCCTGTTCAAGAATCAAACAAAATTCTAAAGTGTTTTTTTATTGTTTTATTTGGTAAGATTTTGGGACCAAATGTAAGTCTCAACAAAACTTGTACCAAACGCTTTACCTAGTCAGGAAGTATTTGGTCCCGTTGCACGCTTTATTTCAGTGAATTCTTAGAGTTTCTTGTTGCTCTAATGGGTGCAGTTTCTGATATTTATAAGTTTCCCTCGTCTTCATTGCTTGATTTTACTTGCGAGAAAGTGTCACTCATTGTAGTTGAAATGTCACTCATAATTACACTGACATTATGAAAACGTCACACATAGCAATCTGAAACCTTAGCAGCTATGCAGAGTGAAGGCGGGCAAGGGCGGAGACAGAGAATAGGATACATCAGCTGGGGCCTGTGATTTTGCACTGCTTTCACTGCACGCATTAGAGGGAAAATAAGAGGTGAGATTTTGATCGCTCTGCACTGTGGGAAGTGAGAACAAGAGCTGTTCTGCAATGCAGGCGCCAGGGGATGGAGACAAAGTCACTGTGTTTTTTTCTCTGTTACGTCGTGTCTTGGGGGCGAAGGCAGAAAGAAAGCGGCCTGTACTGGCACTGCACTTGCTGTCATAGAGGGGATTGGATATATTTGGCACTGCGTGATTTGGCGTCAAGGGGAGCAAGGAAGGATGTGTGGATTGGAACTGCAGGCATTAGAGTGAAGGGAAATGTAGAGGGCATGTTGTGGCACTGCCATACAGTAGGGTGAGGTGGACACGCCAGGCAATGTGGCTTAGGGGGGACAAGGTTGATGTGTTCCGTACTGCTGCATTCCCTGGGTGCAGGGAGAGCAAGATGGATGTGTTCTGACACCCCCTAAAGTGAAGGGCAGGGAGATGTGTTCTCATGCTGACACAGCAACGGCATGGATTGGTGTCAAGGGTGTTACGGGTGATGTGTTCTGCCCACATCGTGTCATGGAAACATGGGGTTGTGCTCTTATTTGGCATACACCACTATATTTTCCATTTCCGTGTTTGGTTTCAGGTGCCTTTCCGCTACGGCTCTGCATCCTGATGGGTGCTGGCAGTGGTAAGGCAAGTTGGCGGGGCCTGGGATTCTTAAGGAATGAGAACACATCAGTTAAGAAGCTGGCACTGTTAATAGGCCTGGATGCTTTGGTGGATGGTGATGCTGTAAACCTGCAGGGTCGTACTTTGTTGTTGCTATAGTGGCTTGCTATTGTGGTGGGCCACTAGTGCAACTCTTAATTAATGCAGGCTGGTTCTAGGTTGGTGACAAGATACTCAGATCTTAGAAATCTCCCTTGACTTGAATTGAACTTAGCTGTTGTACACACTCCAACTTAGATCGGCACCAAGCAGTAGGCACTAGGAGTTAGGCAGAATGTCTCTGGCTGCAATGGTGTGGGTTTGAGAGTTGAGACTGGTGTGACTCTGTTGTAAGGCCAGGCTGCCCCCACCTCCCCTCAGTAGTTCATGCTGTTCTGAGTTCGTCATTGCATTATTGTACCTCAAGTCAGAGCACATCACATTTGTGCATGTCCCCACTGCTTTAATGGGGGGACCATTATGTTTGGTCATTTAATGTCAGCTGTAGATGATGGATCCCCGAACAGAGTCATGTGTGTGTATGTTTCCATTGTGCTAAGTGGATTACAAGGTAATAGCTCATGCATCTCTCTTATGGATGTCACATGCATTTTTCTGAGCCCCAGATAGATTATGCAGTCTGTGTGTTCTCCTTTGCACTGACGGTCACCGGTGTATTCAACTGTGTAGCCTTGGAGCGTGTCATGTATGTGCATGTAACTTGCATGATTGATCAAGGTAACTATTAGCGGCAATACTGCGTGTCTCTCAGACCTCTTTCAAGTGCTTGCCGTATTTGTTCCCCAGCACCCCTTCCCCACCAGGGGCGACAACATGTGGGATAGCCCCGGGCGCCACAAGCACTAGCTAAGCCTCTGTTTCCCCCTCACCGGTTCACTTTGCCTAGCATTGACTTGTATTCTCGTGAGACTTCCCGGGCCCTTTTAGAAGCATTGTGCGCGTTTAGTTGTGTCTCTCGCCCGACTTGTGTGGATTTAATCATGCGTTTTCGAGAGAGCGCTTTGAAAATCAGGCTTCCGGTGTCTACTAAATTGCTGACCTTAAAGACACCAGAGGTTAGGCACTAGGCAGACGATTATGAGTCTTTAAAACTCACTTTATATCCTTGTGGCTCAAAATGTAAATAATGCGTATTGTTAGAAATCATCTATAAAGTGAAACGTCCCAGTGACACAATTGCACATTTTCTTATCCTAATTTCTACAACTGTTTCTGAAATAGACCCCACACTCCAAACTTGTTATGAACAGCACTTCAATTCAGAAGTGTCCCAACTATAGTGGAAATGGCATTTGTAAAGTGCACAGATGGTATCCTTACAGCTAGGTCTACAGCGGTATCCAATACCCACCCATAACAAATAATCCAGGATACAACACAATCAGGTCCTTCGATTCAAGAACATTTTTCTGACCTGTAATCCTAAAAAGGCTCCCAGATGGATTCTCTTGGATATAACATGAGTTTTGACGCAGTATTAGCATTGTGTATCATGCTCTCCAGATGAAAGTACGCAATGTACAGTGCAGCAGCATTTGCAAACCATCATTGAACATCTATGTGGAGAAGTGTGGCTCAATGGTTAGAAGAGGCAGACCATGAAGCAGAGGTCAGACCCGGGACCAGGGTTCAATTCCCGGCGCGGCAGAGTCTTGAGCCCAAAATGTCCACGAACTCGATAATTCTCGCTTCGGTGCCTGCTCGAATCATGGGTTCACACTCTGCAACTCCGGGCAATAGCTTGCTTAATCTCCATGATGGCCCCCTGCGACGGGATGCCTGGCTTTCACCTTGGGGGTGCCCAGTACAGGTTATCTCACAGGGAAAAACCAGGACGGTTTCCCAAAGCAAGCGCTTAGAGACCGTTGGTGATAATGCGCTATATGAATTACAATTACAATTACAATCTATTATGTAATAAGATTTGTATTTGTTACATTATTTTTAAAATGATAAGTTTAGGTGGTGGGCCTAAGCCAGATTTTTTAAAATATCCAAAGCCTTGTCCCTGCGGATTAGGTTGCGACTGTCCCTGCTGGATTTAGTCTGTGTTGGACCCGGCCCTTTAGGCAGGTTCACCCGAGACTTTTTGCTTTTTCCTAGCCTGTTTCTGGAACCTGGTGGTGGTGATTTTAGGCCTCTGCGCACTTTTTCACTGTGGTACAGTGTAAAGTGCTTGAGCTCTCTGTGTATGTGTGATGAGTGACCTGCCCTCCCATAGGAATGAATGGGGAATATGTATGCCCATGGTAGTTCCTGATGTGTGGGGAGTGCAGGGGCGAGTTTGGTATGAAAGAACTCGTGAGACTGAATTCTGCGAAATGGTATATGCGGCATGACGGTGTCTAGTCTAGAAGTGCCACTTTTAGAAGTTGGCATATTTGTGTAAGTTGTGTCTGGCGTGTGATTGGCTGGTGAGCCTGGGTCAGGAGTGCCTGGGCCTGCTTGTGGGTTGACTGTCTGGTTTGAGGGTGACAGGAGCTGGAGAGCCCAGGAGGTTGTCTGAGTCAGCCCATGGATGAAAGGCAGCATCTGCTGCCAGAGAAGTGGGAGGAGATGGCACCTGATAGTGAAGGGCTGTGCCTGCCAAACCACAATAAGGGCTCCACCCCCCACTGGGCGACTGTCACCTCTGTCCCTGATACTGAAGGGACTTCCCTGTAACCAGTTCTAGCTGGTTCTCACACTGCCTACACAAAGACTTCAAAGACTTTTCTGTGTATAAGAAGGGGCTGTGTCCCCTTCCAATTTGTTCTTGTTTAACTTGAATCTGCCAGGGGCATGCTGCTGCTGGGGATCAGGGGAATCCCTGAGCCCTGCCCAGCCCCTGGACCTCTGATGGACTTTCCTGGGCTCCTGGGGGACCCCTTTGCCTTGCTGGGCTGATGGGGGGGACTTGGCTTTGCCCCCTGGGAATCTCTGGGACCTTTTGCAGCATGGAGAAGCTGCATTTTCCTTGCTGGGGGCTATGCTGCTCCCTCTTTATGATTTCAGGACTGCCTGGAAGGACCTAGTTGCTGGACTGTGTGTCCTACTTTGCTAGGGACCTTTGGGCGCTGTTTTCCCCCCTGAAGCTGCTGTGGGCTGAGGAAATCGTGAGCTGCTGTGTGCGGTGGAAATCGGGGGCTGCTCGACGAGATCTGCTGTTTGCCCCGTGGAGCACGCTGGCTGCTCTCTAATTTGAGTGAGGGCGCCGCGCTGACCCAGCCTGCTGTGTGGCCGAGATCGACATGTTCATCGACACGTGTAGGGTGCAGATCGGAGACTTGTGGGCCTCCCCAGTGTGAGAAACGCTGAGAACCGCTGTGTGCCGTGTCACCGTCGCAGCCCGGGGTCCGTGAACTCCCGTGGAAGTGCCCCTTACTTGGTCGGAGCCGACGCCACGAAGATCGAGCCCGCCGCGCTCTGATTGGGTGAGAGAGCCGAGCCCCTTCACCAGAGCCGTGACGGGATTGGCCCGTGGAGCGTAGCGTCATCGGCGAGGCCGCGCTGCCATTGGTTGGTGGCCTCGCGTCCAGAGGGGCTCGTCACAGGAGCCGCGACGGGATTGGCTGGCTCTGCAGAAGCTGCTGCGGAAGCCGATGAATTGCCGTGATCACCGCTGGGACCGGGGAAGACTGACCCGACCTCGCCGAGGGAATCTTGTGAGTTCTCCCAGCCCCCGGCCTGCCGTCTCTGCTCCCCGCCGCTCCCTGAAGGACTGAGACCGGGCGGGGGGCTTGCTGAGACCGGCCGGGCCTGAGCGCGAGTGAGCGCTGATAGGCGAGGTGTGCCTGAAAGCCTTAGACGTGCGAGGAAGTGCCGGTCAAGAGGCGCAGAGTCAGGGCGGCCCCGATTGGCAGCGGGTCGCCCCACCGTTCTTCACGAGCCCAGATGGCTCCAACGAGGGGGCATTCGCAATCTAGAGCCCAGAGAGGCTCCAACGACGGGGCAGAATTGTGTAGAGAGCCTGTGGGGCTCAGAGGGCCATTTTTGTATTTAGAGCCACGGAGGCTCTAGGGGACATACACGATTTACGAGCCCAGCGAGACTCGAGGGCCATATAAGATAGAGGGGGCGTAGGGGCACATTGCCGGTGCCGGCCCTTTCCTGCCTGCGAGGAATGTGTTTTGTAGAGCCTGTGAGGCTCCCACAGTGGGTGCAGTTTGCGCCCAAGGGTCAGTGAGGACCCTGTCGCAGTTTCATTTCAGGATTCCCCAGCTGCCCAGCAATTAGTGGGCAGCTGCACCGTTTAGGTCTTGGGATATTCCAGGTACCCAGCAAGTAGTGGGCACCTGCTATGTTTAGGCTTGTGCTTGGACTGGCACTGCCTGACAGCGCACCCTGACATTGAGACTCAGGGCGTCCTAGCCCCAACAAGGCCAGTTGGCCTAGGGACTGCCACAGGTGGTGGCTTATGTAAGTTTTGCGCAATTGTATGGTTATTGCACCTCTGAATGTGATTTCTGGCATCTTGTGTTATTCCTGCACCTCTGAATGTTTTTAGACATCATGTGATTTCTGCCCTACTGTACTGCTCTGGCACCTCTGAAGGTTTTTATGCATTATGTGTCTTCCTTTTTCCTGCGCTGCCCCTCTGAATGTTTTAGGCGTCATGTGTCTCCTAGCGCTGCACCTCTGAATGTATTTGTGATGCATCATGTGCCTTATTCTTAACACCGCTGAATGTGTAGGTTTATGCATCATGTGTTTTTCTCTTTACTACTCCTCTGAATGTATATTTATGCATCATGGGTAATGTGTTCTTTCCTAGACCCCTAAATGCTGTGTGATACTTAGGTGGTTGTTCTTATTAGTACAGGTGGTCCTAGTGAGGTCCTGGCCCCCTGCGTGACCTGCTCCTAAGGTGTTTAGGGTTGCATAGGTGGTACTTACCTGTTACCAGTAGATACTGGTTGTGATTTCTAACTGTTACTTTGTGCTACAGTGATTTTATATTCTTTTATTCTAATTTCTGACAGTATTTCATTTCTGCTAAGTGCTGATTATGACAGTGGTCCATGTGGCCCTGTCTTGTGAGTAATCCCTTATAAATATTGCCCGTGCCAGTTGGCACAATGTACATGTGTGATACTATCTGATGTGTTTTTACAATACAAAAGTTATTTTATAAATAACCTTGTGTGGAGTTCCTTTTGTGGTGTGCCTAGTATTTTGTTGCTGTTGTGCGCTGGCGCAAATGCTTTACACATTGCCTCCGAGTTTAGCCTTACTGCTCGTGCCAAGCTACCAAGGGGGTGAGCAGGGGTTATCTTGGCGTGTGACTTCCTTGCCCTGACTTGAATGGTGGTTTCTGCCTGGCTTTGGCGTCAGCTTTAGCCTACCAGAAATAGCCAGTTCTAACATTGGTGGCAGCGGTGGGATTTGGACTTGTGTTTGTGCAGTGCCACAGCGACAACTGGCTACATTACAAAACTCTGCAATTTTTTTTCAGATAGTCACATGTTTGGGATTATTGTTTTTGATTTTTGTTTTTCCTCTAGAGTGTCATTTTCAAATGTGTTCCTGCGCTTTATGTTTAGGGGCAGATGAGAGAAATTGACAGGGCGGGATGCCAGTAGAGGGGGAGGTTCCCATAGCTTAGGAATCCCTTGCTGGGCCCAGTGCCCAATCCCTGTTCCTGTCCCCATGTGTGTGTGTGTGGGTAGATAGGAGAGAGAAGGGGTGTGGAGGAGAAATGGCTAGCTCAGGAGGGTGGTTGTTCCCTGAGTGTAGTGTGTGTGTCTGGATTCCCCAGTGTGGTAGGATCCGGTGGTGGCAGCTTAATAGTGTCCAGTACATTTGTTCCCCGCCCCGCTCCCAGAGTTTGGTACCTGTGTCACGTGTGGTCAGGTTGAGGAATCAGGGGTGGTAGAAACTGCCTTACCAGTCCGAGGGGGGGGGGGGGTAGTGTGTGGATGAGTGGTGTCTTGAACTTGAGTAGTCGGTGTGAGTTTTTTTTTTAAGGAGCTTGCACGTGAGGTGTACCTCTGGTGGTGTGCAGGAGGTCCTGCAGAGGCACTGGACAAGAAGGTGGATGTCTGGCGGTGTGCTAGATGTCTTGCAGAGGCATTAGGAAGTGATTCTAAAAGGAGTGGCTTGTGTATCCGATGATCCTGTGAAGGGGAAGAGGTTCATGTGTAACCCAGCTAGGTCTCAGTAGTATGGTAAGGGTGTAGGGGCTCACGCCCTGTCTCAGTGGAGGCGGAGTGAGTGTGGGACGGTGTGTCCCACGTTGGGCTGAAACCCTATCTCAGGGCCTGGAGGGTTTCCTACGGGAGCGCCAGATCAGGGGCCTAAGCTGTACATAGGTCATTTGAGGAGGATCTTCCTGTGTCTAGAGGACGGGAAGTATCTGTAACCAGAACTCCGGCGGTCCTAGTGTTGGGCAGTACCGCTCCTAAGTGGAGGGTGCAGAAGTCCTGGCTCGCTGAGCATTTGACCGTCTAGAGTGCATGACCATTTGTGGGGCCTCTGGAGGTCGTTCCCCGAGGAGGGGGGAAAGCCAGGTTGGAGTTGTGGCTTGACCTGGAAGGAGTACTGAAGGAAAGTGTGTCACTGACTCTGGGCAATAGCTTGCTTAATCTCCACTACGGCCCCTCGCGGCGGGATGCCTGGCTTTCACCTTATGGATACCCGGCCGGGGTATCTCACAGGGGAATACCAGGACGGGTTCCGTAAGCAAGCGCCTTGAGACCCCTGGGTTAAAGTGTTGCGCTATATAAATCGAAACACACACACACACTGATACGCCACTGGTGTGTGCTCTGTCTAGCCTGGGACATACTGAGAATTACCCTGTGATAAGGAGTACTAGAGGAGAGTGTGTCGCTGATACGCCGCTGGCGTGTGCTCTGTCTAGCCTGAGACATACTGGGCCTGTAGTCATGGAACTGGAAGGGGGTGCAGAGAGACGGTGTCCTTACTTCTGACCCCGGTGCAACCTGAGGGTTTAGATCTTAGGTTGGGAGATTAGGAAACTTCTAGGTCAAGAGGAATCTCTGCCAAAGTGGATCAGCTGAAGAGACTGAGGGGGCTGCCCTTGCTGGGTGTTCTGGGGCTCACCTGCAGTTTGTTGTTTCCACTAAAGTAGAGGAAAGGGGACTTTGCTGTGTGCTGTGTCCCCCCACCTGCTTGAAGAGGGACTGTGCTGTGTGCTTTGTACCTCTGAAGTGAAATAGTTTCCAGGTGGTAGACCAGTGATGGAGTGAGGTCCTGATCTGGTAGGAGAATTGTGTTCTGGCGAGTGCTTCTCTGTGAGGATGCGGAAACCCAGAAGTAGAGGTAGGGTGGGGCATTCTTGCCCGTGACCTCTGGTCAGCCTGGGGGTGTGGACCCTAGGTTGTTGGATCAGTGGTAGTTGTAGCTACACTGAGAGAGAGAGTGGAGAATGGCTATTGTGTGCCAGGGGTTACTACCCCCCGCTCTGTGGATTGGTTAGGACCTGTGATTTTGATGGCCTATGGCCTGGTCTTGACCGTGGAAGACTAGGGAGTACCAGTGGGGTATCCTAGTTGTGTCAGAGAGTTATTGTTTAGAGGAAACCATGTGGGTTCAGAGTGGCGATGAACCGGAAGGTGTGCCTGCTGTGCGGGTCCGTGTCCGTGTTTTGTCGCCCAAAGCAAGGAAGCCCATCAGTGGAGTTATTGGTCTACCCTGCGTTTTGGCTGGAAGAGGGTTGTGTTGGACCCGGCCCTTTAGGCAGGTTCACCCGAGACTTTTTGCTTTTTCCTAGCCTGTTTCTGGAACCTGGTGGTGGTGATTTTAGGCCTCTGCGCACTTTTTCACTGTGGTACAGTGTAAAGTGCTTGAGCTCTCTGTGTATGTGTGGTGAGTGACCTGCCCTCCCATAGGAATGAATGGGGAATATGTATGCCCATGGTAGTGCAGGGGCGGGTTTGGTATGAGAGAACTCGTGAGACTGAATGCTGCGAAATGGTATATGCGGCATGACGGTGTCTAGTCTAGAAGTGCCACTTTTAGAAGTTTGGCATATTTGTGTAAGTTGTGTCTGGCGTGTGATTGGCTGGTGAGCCTGGGTCAGGAGTGCCTGGGCCTGCTTTTGGATTGACTGTCTGGTTTGAGGGTGACAGGGGCTGGAGAGCCCAGGAGGTTGTCTGAGTCAGCCCATGGATGAAAGGCAGCATCTGCTGCCAGGGAAGTGGGAGGAGATGGCACCTGATAGTGAAGGGCTGTGCCTGCCAAACCACAATAATGGCTCCACCCCCCACTGGGCGACTGTCACCTCTGTCCCTGATACTGAAGGGACTTCCCTATAACCAGTTCTAGCTGGTTCTCACACAGCCTACACAAAGACTTCAAAGACTTTTCTGTGTATAAGAATGGGCTGTGTCCCCTTCCAATTTGTTCTTGTTTAACTTGAATCTGCCAGGGGCATGCTGCTGCTGGGGCTCAGGGGAATCCCTGAGCCCTGCCCAGCCCCTGGACCTCTGATGGACTTTCCTGGACTCCTGGGGGACCCCTCTGCCTTGCTGGGATGATGGGGGGACTTGGCTTTGCCCCCTGGGAATCTCTGGGACCTTTTGCAGCATGGAGAAGCTGCATTTTCCTTGCTGGGGGCTATGCTGCTCCCTCTTTATGATTTCAGGACTGCCTGGAAGGACCTAGTTGCTGGACTGTGTGTCCTACTTTGCTGGTGACCTTTGGGCGCTGTTTTCCCCCCTGAAGCTGCTGTGGGCTGAGGAAATCGTGAGCTGCTGTGTGCGGTGGAAATCGGGGGCTGCTCGACTGAGATCTGCTGTTTGCCCCGTGGAGCGCGCTGGCTGCTCTCTAATTTGAGTGAGGGCGCCGCGCTGACCCAGCCTGCTGTGTGGCCGAGATCGACATGTTCATCGACTTGTGTGGGGTGCAGATCAGAGACTTGTGGGCCTCCCCAGTGTGAGAAACGCTGAGAACCGCTGTGTGCCGTGTCACCGTCGCAGCCCGGGGTCCGTGAACTCCCGTGGAAGTGCCCCTTACTTGGTCGGAGCCGACGCCACGAAGATCGAGCCCGCCGCGCTCTGATTGGGTGAGAGAGCCGAGCCCCTTCACCAGAGCCGCGACGGGATTGGCCCGTGGAGCGTAGCGTCATCGGCGAGGCCGCGCTGCCATTGGTTGGCGGCCTCGCATCCAGAGGGGCTCGTCACAGGAGCCGCAACGGGATTGGCTGGCTCTGCAGAAGCTGCTGCGGAAGCCGAGGAATTGCCGGTATCACTGCTGGGACCGGGGAAGGCTGACCCGACCTCGCCGAGGGAATCTTGTGAGTTCTCCCAGGCCCCGGCCTGCCGTCTCTGCTCCCCGCCGCTCCCTGAAGGACTGAGACCGGGCGGGGGGCTTGCTGAGACCGGCCGGGCCTGAGCGCGAGTGAGCGCTGATAGGCGAGGTGCGCCTGAAAGCCTTAGACGTGCGAGGAAGTGCCGGTCAAGAGGCACAGAGTCAGGGCGGCCCCGATTGGCAGCGGGTCGCCCCACCGTTCTTCACGAGCCCAGATGGCTCCAACGAGGGGGCATTCGCAATCTAGAGCCAGAGAGGCTCCAACGACGGGGCAGAATTGTGTAGAGAGCCTGTGGGGCTCAGAGGGCCATTTTTGTGTTTAGAGCCACGGAGGCTCTAGGGGACATACACGATTTACGAGCCCAGCGAGGCTCGAGGGCCATATAAGATAGAGGGGGCGTAGGGGCACATTGCCGGTGCCCGCCCTCTCCTGCCTGCGAGGAATGTGTTTTGTAGAGCCTGTGAGCCTGTGAGGCTCCCACAGTGGGTGCAGTTTGCGCCCAAGGGTCAGTGAGGACCCTGTCACAGTTTCATTTCAGGATTCCCCAGCTGCCCAGCAATTAGTGGGCAGCTGCACCGTTTAAGTCTTGGGATATTCCAGGTGCCCAGCAAGTAGTGGGCACCTGCTATGTTTAGGCTTGTGCTTGGACTGGCGCTGCCTGACAGCGCACCCTGACATTGAGACTCAGGGCGTCCTAGCCCCAACAAGGCCAGTTGCCCTAGGGACTGCCACAGGTGGTGGCTTATGTAAGTTTTGCGCAATTGTATGGTTATTGCACCTCTGAATGTGATTTCTGGCATCATGTGTCATTCCTGCACCTCTGAATGTTTTTAGATATCATGTGATTTTTGCGCTACTGTACTGCTCTGGCACCTCTGAAGGTTTTTATGCATTATGTGTCTTCCTTTTTCCTGCGCTGCACCTCTGAATGTTTTAGGCGTCATGTGTCTCCTAGCGCTGCACCTCTGAATGTGTTTGTGATGCATCATGTGCCTTATTCTTAACACCGCTGAATGTGTAGGTTTATGCATCATGTGTTTTTCTCTTTACTACTCCTCTGAATGTATATTTATGCATCATGGGTAATGTGTTCCTTCCTAGACCCCTAAATGCTGTGTGATACTTAGGTGGTTGTTCTTTTTAGTACAGGTGGTCCTAGTGAGGTCCTGGTCTCCTGCGTGGCCTGCTCCTAGGGTGTTTAGGGTTGCATAGGTGGTACTTACCTGTTACCAGTAGATACTGGTTGTGATTTCTAACTGTTACTTTGTGCTACAGTGATTTTATATTCTTTTATTCTAATTTCTGACAGTATTTCATTTCTGCTAAGTGCTGATTATGACAGTGGTCCATGTGGCCCTGTCTTGTGAATAATCCCTTGTAAATATTGCCCGTGCCAGTTGGCACAATGTACATGTGTGATACTATCTGATGTGTTTTTACAATACAAAAGTTATTTTATAAATAACCTTGTGTGGAGTTACTTTTGTGGTGTGCCTAGTATGTTGTTGCTGTTGTGCGCTGGCGCAAATGCTTTACACATTGCCTCCGAGTTTAGCCTTACTGCTCGTGCCAAGCTACCAAGGGGGTGAGCAGGGGTTATCTTGGCGTGTGACTTCCTTGCCCTGACTAGAATGGTGGTTTCTGCCTGGCTTTGGCGTCAGCCTTAGCCTACCAGAAATAGCCAGTTCTAACACTATGGTTGACAAGTCGGTATTTTGTAATTTGGTGGCTATTGGCTGTGTTCTTGCATGGAATCATCCTTAAAAAGTTTCATATGAGAAAGCAGGAACCCTACAAGGAACCCATGGATTATTTGTATGAATAAAACACCAATCTGTGTTGCGTTGTGATAAGTATATGACGACCATTGGCAAAAGCAGTAGGTGTGGCCATTTTATAAACAAAAGGGCTTTGATCTTCACTAATGACCTTCCGTTGGAAACAATTTGGAATGGGTTCTCATTGAATGGACCAATTTATAATTTTGAATATCAATTCCAAATTGCAGACAAGTGGCTGAAGTTAAAGTTCTGTCACAGAAGTTTAGTCACTAAGCAGCTGTGTTAGTAGCAGACGTTTCTCTCTAGACAAAATGATGTGTGTTGACAGAAGTAGAAGCAGATCAGCACAGTGTTTAATTTGTTTAAAAAACAAACTTAGAATGCAGGAGCTCATTAGGTCTCACCTAGAAAGCGCATGGTCTGTCTTCGATACCTTTTGTAGTTTATCAGCAGGCTTAGGGCCAGATGCATCAAGCATCCATTTTGCGATTCCTTATTAGCGAAAAATAAGGAATCGCTAATAAGGAATAGCAAAATGGAATGCATCAAGCAATCACTATAAAAATAGCGATTCCTTAGAATTCCTTAATTGCGACTCGCAAATTGCGAGTCGCAATTAATGAATACCTCCCCATTAATTCCTATGGGCCTAGAGGCCCATAGGAATGAATGGGAAGACAATCTCAATTTGCGATTCGCAATTAGCGATTCGCAAATTGAGATTGCGAGTTCAAGGGTGCAGGGGTGTCCAAAGGACACCCTGTTACACCCCTGAATGTGATCTGTACACATATGTTGCGCACACACATGCACTTAGGGCATGTGTGTGCGCAACATGAAACTTTGAAAAATGCACAAAAGTGCATTTTTCAAAGTTTTTGCAAATTACCATGAAGTTGTACTTCGTGGTAATTTGCGTGCCCTATTAGCGAATTCGCTATTTTTGATACTTTCATGCATTGCATTTAAGGAATCTCAATTTGAGATTCCTTAAATGCAAACAATCGCAATTTAGCGAATTCTCTATTTGCGATTTTTGCATTTGGGATGATGCATCCCAAATGCAAAAATTGCACTCGCAAAGGGCCAGATTCTGAGAATCTGGCCCTTTTGCGAGCGCATTTCGCTTGATGCATCTGGCCCTTAGAGATTAACCAATGCTTAGCATTAGTTTGCTTCATTGTTACTTTTATTTGCGTACCTCATAATGGTTTGCTACCATAGGCTTCCTTCCTCTTCATGTGTTTGTCCCGCACCTGGAGAATTAATGCATTACTTGTGTCCTTCCACTGCTTTTTTTCCCTTAGGCACCACTTTTTCTTTCTGTTTAAGCACTCTGCTAGAGTGCGTCTTTATTAGGTGCCTCCCTCATGTAGTTCTTCCCCATCTGTAGTCAGTGTTGGTTGTTGCTTATTCCCACCTGCCCTCCCTCCTGTGTTGTTCCATGTCTCCACTCTCACCCTCTCTATCCTGTGTTGTTGCTTTCCCCCACTTGTCACACCTCCCCTATTTTGTTGCTTGCCTCCAATCGCACTCCCTCCAACCCGTGTTGTTGTTTGCCAACATCTTCCCAACCTCTCCATGTTGTTACTTGCCCCCCACCTGCCTGCTTTAACAACACGCACTGGCATAACCAATAGGTCTCGCCTTTGGGACCTTAGAAGTGTTTAGCCATGCAACAGTTGATGTTGTTGCACCAACGATATTATGATGCATAACTAAATACTTCTAAGGTCCCAAAAGTGAGACTTATTTGCTATGCCAATGCTTGTTAGTTCTGTCACAGTCTCATCATTTCAGAACTGAAGCATTTTTAATATTATATACAATGAAGCCAAAGTTGTTGCATACTTGACTTATGCAACTAACAATCATTGAGAAAGCCAATAGTGCTGGCTTGTTCTAGGTGAAACGTTACTTGTTTGTATTGTTTATCTGGAAGCAATGACAGAAGCAGCAAATTTACCAGTAAGGCGGCACACTATGCCAGGGCACAAGTCTTAAAAAAAGAAGTGGGGGGGCGCTGACGTCACGACAGGAAGTGAAGTCACAAAAGGCGGCTTGCACCATCGGATTCATTGCCTCCCCTCGCTCACCCCTTAAATGCGATTGCATCGGAGAAGCCAGCATGTGATCAGCGTTCTGAATGAGCTCTGATCTCGCCCCAGAGAGGCCATAGAGTGAATGTGTGGCTCCATTTGCTCCAGTTATCGAGCTCCCGGTAAAATAAGAGGGGGACGCATAGCATAGAGCCCTGCACTATGCTAAGCACAGATTTTTTAGAATAGGTGTTATTAAGCCACGCCTTTAATTAAATCGGCACTGCCCCTTTGAGAGACTCACCAGTTTTTTCATCCCACTTAAAGCCCTGGGTTCATTGCTACATTTACACTAATTACTAAGCAATGCAGTCCTGCCAAGTATCACGCATCAGACGTGACACTAACGCATATCAGTGTGGTGCTCCGCATCACCGCACTGAAATGCGTTGACACGCATAATGCATAGTGGCAGTCGTAGGTGTACATGATGGCTGGAAACGTGAGTGTGGCAAGTGGGCTGGCTGCAGGCACTGCCTGTGGTCTGCGTGCGCCAGCGCGCTGCTTCCGTGGTCTCAGCCTGCCAGTCCCAGGCTCTCTGCTACAATGTATTACCCGCGGCGCCGCATGGCTCTAAGTCAGCCTGCCTTATGTCACATCCGTTGCCCAATGAATAGCTAGGGCTCTGCGGGTTATGTAACATCCTGCTGGCTCCGAGAGCAGCGAGTTTATTGTTGTTCAGGAGCTGGAATGCGCCAAGGTGGCCGTAAATAATTATGGGGCAGGCAGCGCTATTACTCGCACGATCGCTCGGCCACACTGTGCTGTAGGCCATTATAATCAAGGCCGCAGCATTTACTTAAAATTTCTGAGCTGGCTGTTGTATAGATGCACAACATACGTGTTGAAGTAATCCAAATAAGTTAGTTATTAAACTTTAAATTATATAAAGAATAGATCAAGAAGATGTATATATAAGTTGCTGTTCAGTCGGAGTCCTCGATCAGAATGCCTGTCAGCAACGCATACAGAAAGAATATAGAATACAGAACATAGAATACATGTATCAAAACAATCTAATACATTAAAGATACAGATAACAACATCTCCCTTCTATAACAAAAACAAGATCAATATAAATAATAATCTTTAGGTCTAGCAGGTAGTACAACATTTCTTTTAGTATTAATCGACTCTGAATTTTGACTCAAATTGCAATTAACATTTTTATGAGTATTAATTGTACTTTCACAATCAATTTGTTGAGCATTGGAATCAGATACTAATTCTAAATTTTCATTGGAATCACAATCACATTCATAAATTCTATAATGATCAATAGATGAATAATAATTTTTTTTATAAGGATACTTTTAAAAACATAAAAATGATGTATCTTTCATCTTCTCCATTTCATTTATTTTTGTATTAATTATGTCTTTTTGATAAGGCTCAACTTTAATTACAGCACCTTTGTTCCACCATCCTTTATTATTTATCAGGACTGATGAATGTGTGACTTTAACTACTTGTAGTGGTTTGCTAAATTTAGATTCTCCTTTGCACACTTTTTTAGGTTTTTTAATTATAACCCGATCACCTATAGCATATTTCTCTTCTTCAATTTTTTTAGTTCTCAAATTCATCTTATATCTTTCCTCAAAATTATTTTGTACACAATCATTAATTGATTTTTCTGATGCTTTTTTCCCAATTTCCTCCAATGTTTTATTTTTATGTTCAAACACTGGTTTGAACACAGAATTAGCATCTCTACCTTTTAATAGGAAAAAAGTGTAAAACCTGTAATTGAATGCGGTGTATTTAAATAACTCCACACTTTTTCCTTTTTTTATGATTTTTCACATCTAAACCATTTGATAAAGCTGTCTGAATTCCTTCTTTAAAAAACGTATTAGCTCTTTCTACAAGACCATTTGCAGCTGGAAAATATAATGGTGTCTTTTTATGTTTATTGGTAAATTTCTGCAAAAAATCAACCATTTTTTTTAGAAATAAAGCGTGTTCCATTATCTGAACCTAATTTCTTTGGAAAACCTTCACTACAAAAAAAATTCTCCAAAAAACTAATTACAATTTCAGTAGTGGGTGAACTTACAAAATCATATGCAATCCACTTCGAATAATCATCTGTTAGCACAATGAGATATTTCATATCTGAACTTAAAATATTCTAAGGTCCTGAAAAATCTATTGTCAATTTTTCCCATGGCTGATCTGGTAAAACATTGGTAGAACAAACAGTTTTTTTACTTTTTCACTGTTTATCCGACAATAAACATTCTTGACATTTGTTAATGTACTGATCTACATGTGAATCCATAGATGGCCACCAATAATATTCTCTTAATAATTTCTTTGTTACTGACATTCCCGGATGACCAATATGTGCTTTTTTAATTAAAGACTCAATGAGGTTTGTTGGTGGAATGAACACACCATTTCTAGTTATAAAATCATTTTCTATACTCAATTCTGATGATACTTGTTGATAAGGAACTAGTTTTTTTCCCAAATTTCTTAACGGTGGCCAACCCTTTATAAAATATTTTTTTATTTTTATTAGATCTTCCTCTTTATCATACTGATTAATCCAAACATCTTCAGAGATAATTCCATTAGAATTTTCGGATGCATCAATTGCAGATACAACCACACATTCATCATCATTGTATTCAGAAATTTCCCCATCATTCTCAATTGCCAATCTTGACAAGCAGTCCGCTCTGAAATTTGCTCCTCCAGATATATGCTTAATATCAAAATTGTATTCTTGCATTCTTGAAATTATTCTAACCAATCTTGAAGACGCCAAACCAGTCCCTTTACCATTCATTAAAAATATCAATGGTTTATGATCTGTTTGTAAATCAAAATGACATCCCATAAATAATTTTTAAACTTCTCAACAGCCCATGAACAGGCTAGAGCTTCCCTTTCTATGGTACTGTAGTTTTTTTCTGCTTTGCTCAGAGTAAGCGAAATAAATGCTATTGTTTTTTCTTTCCATCACAAAATTGAGTTAAAACACCTCCCAGTCCTCTTGCACTAGCATCCACTGTGACTGTACATTTTTTACCACAAGTGAATGGTTGCAATGATGGTGCTTTTTTGATCATTTCTTTCACTCTACAAAAGGCATCATCATGTTCTTTATTCCAAATAAATTTCTCATTCTTTCTTGTCAATACTCTGAGTGGTTCAACACAAAAGGCATAACCATGTACAAAACATGCATAGTACTCACTGAGTCCTAAAAAATACTTCAGCAAATCTTTGTCTAACAGTGGTGGTGCATTTGTAATTGCATCTATTAGATTTTGTTAAGGTTTGATACCCTCTCTTGTGATTGAATGTCCTAAATATTCTAAATCATTAACCAAGAAATTACATTTTTCTTTTGAAACAGTCATCCCTCTATTATTAAGAATATGAAGAACTTTTTCTTGAGTTTTGTTATGTTCTTCAATACCTTTTCCAAAGATGAGTATGTCATCTTGGAACGCTTGTACCCCTTTGATGTCTCTAAATAATAAGTCCATTAGCTTCTGAAAAACACTAGCTGCAGAAGCTAATCCAAATGGGAGTCTCAAATATTTGAAGGCATCAAAGGGTGAAACAAATGTTGTTAGATCTTGAGAATTTTCCGTAAGTGAAACCTGATGATAGGCTGATTTAAGGTCTATTAGTGAAAAATTAGTTGACCCTCCAAATGCCATCAACATTTCTTGAATCAACGGCAAAGGATGACAGTCTACCAATATGTTCTTATTTAAAGAACATAAATCTGCACACATGCGCAATTCACCATTTTTCCTTTTAGGCAAAACAACATCCGGAACCCATTCCGTTGAATCCAATGGCTTGATAATACCATCTTTACACAAACTCTCTAAATGTTCCTTTAATTCTTTTCTTCAACTTAGAGGAACGCATCTTACTTTGTGTTTCACTGGTGTGGCATTTTCTTTTAATTTAATTTCATGTGCAACACCTTTAACCCAATCAATTCTGTCTTCAAATGCATTTTTTAATTTTTCTAAGATTTCATTCAATGCACTTGATATATCCTTATTACAACATATATCTACTGTTGATATGGGCTTAGGAATATCACCAAGAATAATTGGTGTATCACTTCCTGGTTTTAACATAATAGCCAGGTTTCCTAAGTCACGCCATCCAATTGTATCACTAGTATATAAAACAAGGGAACCCGTAAAGGTAGCGTAGGACCTCCGGTAATTGGAATTTTGGAGCTAACAAAGGTCCAAGGCTTTTGTGGATATCAAGCGAAATAATAAGCACAGACTTCGAATAAGAACTGTGTGTCTTTTTTCTTCAGTGTCCAGCCGGACAAGGAGGTGTTTATTTCAAAGGATTAGTGAGTACATACAAAATTAAGAAGTGGAGCAAGCCACAGATAACTGGGCACAAGCCTGTACCGAGTCAAGGAGAAAAACAATACATGGGGAGAAAGAATAACAGGCAAACAGGTTGGAGAGAAACGGTGGCTTACAGAACATTCAAATCTTACGTAAGCTCAAACCAACAGTAACTGCCACACATGTTACAAAAATAAGGGGAAGTAGTACTGTACAAACAGTCGACGTAACGTTTCGATCCCTGTCTCCAAAATTAAATTGGGATCATCTTCAGGACTACAATATACAATTTTGCCTGGTTATGTTTAGACAAGCCTGTGGGATTTAAACCGGAGGGAGGAAAGGGGAGGAGACAAATTGTCTCAAGGAAAATATTTACATATTTAAAGCATGTCAATTACAATTCTCTGTAGTGCGAATTCAATAAAACTCAGAGAGCACTAAGGAAATTCAGGCCCTAATTCAAAAGGTCGCCAAGGACGGCCTCAATGCTGGCTTCTTAACCAAAAAGGAATTTAGTTTCCTAAATGTAAAGACCCCCCAGAATACCAGTGATTTTTACACTTCCCAAAGTGCACAAAGACGCAGACAACCCCCCTGGACGTACGATCGTCTCTGCATGCGGGTCCATTCTTGAACCTCTAGGCTCTTATGTGGATTATTTTATCAAGGAATTTGTCCCAACAACCCAATGTTTCATAAGAGATTCCATGCACATGATCAATATGATCGAGCACCATCCCTTTGACCCAACATCAGAGACTCTAGTGACCATGGAGGTAGAGTCCCTTTACACTAATATCCCTCAGACAGCAGCATTACTAGTGATTCAAAAGATCTTAGACTCACACCCCGCCCTCACTGTGCCCAGCATGTTCATTCTCCAGTTGCTTGAGATATGCCTCACGAGAAACTTCTTCATGTTCAATAATATCTTCTACGAACAAATCAAAGGCACTTCAATGGGTGCTATTTTTGCCCCGAATCTGGCCGTGCTTTTCATGGACCAACTTGAGACCAATGTGATTCTCAATCCCTCCAATCCATTCTTCACAGGGATACAGTTTTGGCGTAGGTATATCGACAATATTTTTATCATCTGGAGACAGGACGTCGATTGCCTACGCCATTTCCTCCACTGGATAAATAATAACTGTATGGGACTGAGATTTACCATCACTACCAGTAATGAGCCAGTCTCCTTTTTGGACCTCACAATTTTCCACAATGAAGGGTCCCTGCTCACGCGTCTTTACAGTAAACCCACTGAAAAGAACACCCTCTTGGCCTATAACAGCAATCACCCAAGAGCCTTGCGTGACTCTCTCCCCTATTCCCAATTTTTGCGGATTAGGCGCAACTGGTCATGTAAGGAAGATTACTTCAAAGAGGCAGCTACCTTATCAGCTAAACTGAAAGAACGGGGTTATCCTAAGAAAATAGTCAAAAACGCCTCCAAACGGGCCTGGTATTGTCCCCGCGAGATCTTGCTCACCCCCAAACCCAAGACTGATTCAAAACGTATTGCTTGTGTCTCCACCTTCTCACCTGTCTCGCACCAGTTAAGGAAAACCATACTCAAACATTGGCCCATCATTAACTCTGGTAACCTTACCATTGATAAGCCACTGTTTGCCTTCAAGAAGAACAAAAATCTAAGAGACCACCTCGTTAGGGCAGCTCTACCTAGTGCTCCACCTGCTTCCACTCTTGACACTGTACGGGGTCTGTCCCCCATTGTTGGCCACTCAAAATGCGGTGGTTGTACTAAGTGTAACTTCACAATGGAAGGTAAAAGTTTTACTTTCAATAATGTCACTGTACGGAGCTTTTCCTTCTCAAACTGTAACACGTCAAATGTTAAATACTTGATCCAATGCCCTTGCCTAAAGGTCTACATAGGGCAAACCACTCAGAAAGTGAAGATCCGAATCGGACAACACCGAATCCTCATACGCTGCGGGACTCCAAATGCACCACTGGTAGAACATTTTACAGCACTCAAACACTCTGAAAATGACATCACATGGACTGTACTAAAGGCCTTGAAACTCCCATCCAGAGGAGGTAATATGGGACAGCTGTTGAACAAGGAAGAACTGAAGTCCATCATCCAATTCAACTCCATACAGGATGGCTTAAACAGAGCATAGGACTGGACCAGTCTAGTGTAATTTCCTTAGAATCTCGGAACCTTTGCAATACTGGAAGGCCAAAAATTCGACTCTCTCTTGTGAGACTCTCCCCTGAACATTCTTGAACAGTATGCATACCCACTTGTATGAGGTAAATGTAACTCCCATTTCTGCACTTGAGCAATAGAAATTGTTATCAATCTTATTGTCTTGTTTGCCAATGGTTGTTTGTTTTAGTTGTGCATATGGCAGTGAGCACTTAACACTTCACGTCACCCCTTCACTCTCGATTCACCACTCCAAGATGGCGGCCATTTCCCGCCCGTGCTAAGGGCTCTCACTAGTCCTTTCTTATTTCATTGACCCAGGAGATATTAATTAACGCACACATCTCCCGTAGCTGGACACATCAGCTACCACGCTCTCCAGACGGGACCCACCCGCCGTCCGACAGCGTTCAGATTGTGGTAAGCACTATTCTTTTCCCCGCGTTCTCGACGCACTTCCGAATATTCGCCCTACTTATCCCCCGTCCCTTCTTGCAGGAACGCACGGAACAGGTTCGCCGCATTGCGCACGGCCACCACTAAAGCCAACGAAGCTAGCAGTAAATGCACTACTGCTCAGGTAATTCTTCTGATTTAAGCCCAACCGTGCCGCGCCTCGTACTGCCCATCTGCACTTCTAATAAATCCTCCCTTCATATACAGGTCACACCACGGTCTTCGGACAGGAATAACTCAATATTTCCCAGCTGAACCGGGAGGCCGCCCAACGCAAACTGCTTGCCGCCTCAGGTAATTCAGCCACTTAACCTCGCTTGCCCACCCACTACCGCTACCGCTTATGCCACGGCCCCCTTTCAATTCCAATTAATTTTTTCATCCCAGATGGATTGAAGCTTTCCCCCGCCTGAACCCTTCACGTCGTGACCGCACTTCTATCTAGTGCCTCGGTTAGTATACCATCTGCTCCCTCGTTCGGCCGCATTATTCCACGCGCTGTAGTCCGGCCACAGTCACCGTTCACACGTCACTCGGCAATGCTTGCTTTCCGGCTCACTACACCGCCTTGTATCAGAATGAGCACGTTTTTTACCAGAACGAGCACAACCTCAGTTGGAGGCTTTAATAGTTAACACACTCCTTGTTCACTATGGCCTCAAGCACAGTGACCACGCACTGAGTCCCTCCTTCCCCTTTTTCGCCCGCACGTTTTCCTGCACGATCCTTAAAAAATGAGCACATCTCCACCCGTGCCCTTTTGTAATAAGTAGGTTCGCACTGTACTTAGCATCCTCCGCACTCTCTGAGCTTTATTGAATTCGCACTACAGAGAATTGCAATTGACATGCTGTAAATATGTAAATATTTTCCTTGAGATAAATTGTCTCCTCCCCTTTCCTCCCTCCTGTTTAAATCCCACAGGCTTGTATAAACATAACCAGGCAAAATTGTATATTGTAGTCCTGAAGATGATCCCAATTTAATTTTGGAGACAGGGATCGAAACGTTACGTCGACTGTTTGTACAGTACTGCTTCCCCTTATTTTTGTAACATGTGTGGCAGTTACTGTTGGTTTGAGCTTACGTAAGATTTGAATGTACTGTAAGCCACCGTTTCTCTCCAACCTGTTTGCCTGTCATTCTTTCTCCCCATGTATTGTTTTTCTCCTTGACTCGGTACAGGCTTGTGCCCAGTTATCTGTGGCTTGCTCCACTTCTTAATTTTGTATGTACTCACTAATCCTTTGAAATAAACACCTCCTTGTCCGGCTGGACACTGGAGAAAAAAGACACAGTTCTTATTCGAAGTCTGTGCTTATTATTTCGCTTGATATCCACAAAAGCCTAGGACCTTTCTTAGCTCCAAAAATCCAATTGTATCACGTCCTTTTTTTGCCACATAAACTTTTGTGCTTATTCTTCTTCCCAAGAGTTCAACATCTTCATAAAAATATCCAACCATGTCTATGTCTTGGCCTCCAAATGCTTTTGGACTAGAATCTGGACTTAAAAGTTCATTAGGAAAACATTTTTTACAGTAAGTGTCATCATTCAAGATTGTAATTGGCGATCCAGAGTCTGTCATTACTTCCAATTTCACTTTTCCAATTGATGGTTCACCCAGTGGTCCTTTAAAAGACACATCAGAATCAATTACATTGACATTGACAATAAGATTGCTAATCATGTCATCTTCCAGTTCCTCAATAGCATTTACAGTTGTAGAACTTGAATTTCTAAATTTCATATTAGTTTTACATGAAGTTTCTAAATGTCCCATTCTTTTGCATCTGTTACATCTTTTCCGATGCGCTGGACAATTTGGATTATTCCCAATATGTGCTTTTGATCCACAACGATAGCAAACTATATTTTTATTATTCGTAAAATTTCTTTTAGTTTTACTATTCTCATTAGTTTTAGTTTTACTTGAAAAAGCACATACCAAATCAGTATTACTTTCAGATCCAGAAATAACTTTAGTAGAAACAGATGATCTCTCAATTCCAACAGGTATGTCAATCACTTCACTTAAAGTAGGATTCCTACATGCTAATAGACGTTCTTGCACCTTTTTCGAAAAACAATGAAAAACTAGTTGATCACGCAGATATATATCAAGCATGTCTCCAAAATCACATTTTGATGCTAAAATTCTGAAACTAGATACATAGTCTTCAATGCTTTCATCTGCATGTTGTTTTCTTTTATTAAAACTATGTCTTTCTACCATTATGTTTGGTTGCTGAAAGAACCTATTTTCTAATCTTTTCACTGCTTCTGTGTACTCATCCCATGGTATAAATTGGCCAGGTGGTGGTTCACTCTCAGGAATATTGTCAAATATTTCTATTCCTGCATCTCCTAATAAACCATACAACACTGCTCTTTTCCTGTCATTTGAATAATCTTTCCCATCTATTGCAATTATGTAACTTTGAAATGACTCATACCATTGTTGCCATTTTACTGGTGGCTTTCCTGCAGTTTGTAAAAATGGATTTATTTGATATGGTTGAATTTGATAAGCCATATTTACTCTTCGTCTTTTGTTTCAATCAAATTCCTTAAAATGAAACTCTTTACATATTAATTATTTATATCCTTTTATATTTACTATTTCCATTGAGTAAAGGTACCTTTTATTTGTGCCTCTATGCTTCCTTTTAAAATCACAACACTTTTCAGCTCCTTCTGCTGATGCTCCGATGCTCCGTGTATGGTTGCTAAGGCTGGTTACTGTGCAACATTCAAAATGGCCGCTGTTAGAGGTTACGTTGCGTGACCTTTGACGCGTTTGACATCATCACGCTAACGCGTCACCTCATTTCCTCTTCTCGCGCATCAGTGACACGCGTATTACTCCTCTATGCCATAACTCTGCTCGCGCAACTCAATTAAAACGATGACGCTGATCACCAACGGCTACTTTTCCTTGCGATCTTCTTGAAAATATAAGGTAAAGTAATCTTACCTTGATTTTCTTGATCAAACAAGTTTCTGATCACCGATGACATTCTCGAATATATTTTTCAGTATTTATTCCTTCTAAATGTAATTCTTTTTTTATACTGCTTCTTTTTAAATTCTTTCCGGAGCAGTGGGTAAAATTTTCACCATCAATCGTCGCCAAATTATGTTGTATAGATACACAACATACGTGTTGAAGTAATCTAAATAAGTTAATTATTAAACTTTAAATGATATAAAGAATAGATCAAGAAGATGTATATATAAGTTGCTGTTCAGTCGGAGTCCTCGATCAGAATGCCCATCAGCAACTCATACATAAAGAATATAGAATACAGAACATAGAATACATGTATCAAAACAATCTAATACATTAAAGATGCAGGAGACAACACTGGCCGAAGAGAGAATTGTGCAGTGAGTACGGGTACGGAGAGCCATGACTGACTGTCACTGTCAGGTCCGCCAGGTCACCGTGAGGACAGCAGCCGCCTGGACCGAATTAGTATAAGGCTGATTTCCGTGGGTAGCTCACTCGTTGGAATGAGCACCCAGCAGCCTTGTTGCAGTGCAAGTCACTGTCTGATGTGCCAATCACGCAAGTTCCGTCTGAAAATGATCACAGTAAGTAGACAGTTCGTTGTTTCAGCCACTAGCCACCCTTGTCAGTGTTAACCACAATATGATGTGTGTGTTAACACAATTGTCAATATGGTGCTTGGAGGGGCAGTATCTGGAGTCTGGGGCCATCGTGCTGGTTCCCTGGCCCTCATCTCTACTTTCAATAATGAGCCGGAGCGTCACTATCAGCATAGCCTGTCTGTAGCTTTGTGACAGCCTGCCTGCGTCTAGTGTGAGCTGGTGACTGCTGTAGGTCTGCACAGCTAGCGGCTCCACTTGCCGCCTTAGGCACACCTCTTATCTCGGGGGGAATGATTATTAGGGTTTAGCAAGGTTTAGGTAGGTGTAACGAGGTGACCGGGACATTGTCTAATAGTAAGGGCGGCGGCAGAGAAGTTTCCTGGTGGTCTGTTCATGATGAGGATATGGTTGCTCCTTCTTCACAGGACGAGCCTTTTGCTTGGGGAACCCCGTCGCAAGAAATACAACACGGCCCCTTTAACTGGCCGACGGAACAGGACGCCGGGACTGCCCATCGTGACGTAACCTTCATCGCATTGGATAAAGCCCCGGAACCTTGGAGGTCGGGGTGTGACGTCACCTACAGGGGTGGAAGCCGCGGAGAGGAACCCGACGAGGAGAACGCCACGCCAGGACGAGAAGCAGACGAGGCTGGGAGAGGAGAGGCCCTGTCCGAAGAAGACGTGCCAGGAGGCCAACGAGACCGCGCAGCGCCGTGCCACACTCCCGAGGGAGGAGTGTGGCTACGACAGGTACGGGATAGAATCTCGAACTGGGTGGGACGGCGGGGACATTCACCCGCGGTAAAAAGCCTCTCAACCCCTTAGTATCCTGCACTACCCTTCCCCGTTATAAAATACCCTCCCTCACGCCTGTCACTTAGCCTCGGTAAACGTCTGAATCACTTGAAGGTGTCCCTCACTCCCTGGTACCCCGGAAAGGAAAAGTATAGGACGTGGCAGTAATTGGTCCTTTTCTGTGTTTTATTTCCGGTATATCTGTTGCGAGAGGTCCTTCTGGAAGAAGCGCTATCCTGACCCGACACGCTCTAGAGGAAAGAACACCCCTTCACAGTCAGCACCACGGATCCTGCCGGTTTTGCAAAAGAAAGACTAACTTTGCGCAAAAAGAAACTTTATGTTAAAATAAAACCCTCGTTACCAAGACACCGTGTCCAGTCCATTCCTGACCCCTCTTTACAAGTGGTGTCAGAAGTGGGATCGCCTGACCCCCACCAGCAATCACTGATGGATCAAGTAATCCAACATCTTATCGATGGACAAGACAAGCTGGAATGGGCTATAAAAAATCAGATTACAGTAGCTGACGCTGACCGGGAACTGTTCAAGAACGCTCTTAGCGCCCAGATAGAAGGTCTACAGAAAGTGGCCCAGACCCCAGTACTTGGAGCCGACTGTAGAGCCGGAAGTCCCCATCCTTCAGGTGTAGCACTACAAAAATATGTTCCTGGGGAAGACCCGGATGCTTTCCTCTCAAATTTTGAGAGAGCAGCCCAAGCATGTGGCTGGCCTCCAGAGAAATGGCCCTTTTTCTTAGCCCCTTTGTTATCTGGGGAAGCTCAGGCCGCCTACCAGGTGGCTAATCATGCCGGCAATACCCCTTATGCAACTATTAAGGAAGTTATCCTGGATCACCTGGGATTAGATCCCGAGGCTTACCGCGTCCGGTTTAGAAAGGAAAGAGGAGTGGCTGGGGAAAACCCCAAAACCCTGTATCTAAGACTGAAAATGGCGGCAGAAAAATGGTTAAAGCCCGGCCAAAGAAGTAAAGAGGATGTTATGGACAGCATAGTATTAGAACAATTCATGGAGGCGTTGCCTTACGGTACTCAAAGATGGCTACGCCAACCCTCTGGTTTAACCGTAGCCCAAGCTATCGAAATGGCTACCAATTATGCACGAGCTCAACCCAGAACTTTTGCTTGGGACTCTGAAAAAAACAGCAAGCCACCGGTAACCTTGAGAAGTGACAAAAAGAAACCGGAGCTACCACCTCCTGTCAGGCAAAAACCGTTGAGGGTGGATAACGTACCGTTTAAAGGACCCCAGTGCTTTGACTGCGGGGAGTGGGGACACATCCCTCGGATGTGTCCAAAAAGAAAACCGACCGAAGAACCAATGGAGGTTGGCTACATACCCCGAGCGGTCATGTACTCCGCAGAAATGGGTCCCTCATTCTATGTACGTATCCGGATTAATGATATAAATATACGGGGGTTGTTAGACTCAGGGTGCCGACAATCGGTAGTTCAGGAGAAATTGGTTCGCCCCACACAGATTATTCCTAATGAACAAGTGCACATAAGGTGCGTCCATGGTGACGTGCGACCTTATCCTGTTGCCCAGTTGGTCATTGAACCTCAGAATAGACCCCCAGTGCAAATCAAAGTTGGGGTTATATCAACCCTGCCGGAAGACATCATTTTGGGCGTTGATAACCCCGACTTTATGTCCCTCTTCCAAGATAAATTGTCAGCTCAGGACAAAACAGCCACCGCTTACCTAGTAAAGGAACCATGGGTACTGGATAGGAATTTTAGATTTGCACAGGCTAACGACTCCACACTGCTGAATGCTTGGGAAGCCGCACATGTTGCACAAACTCTCACTTCCCCGACGTATCCCAGATTCATAATACAAAAGGATTTACTGTACAGAGAAGGAAAGGCAGGGGATGACCTTCAGTTAGTAGTGCCATCTGCCTTTCGGGAACAGATCCTTTATTACGCCCACTCACATCTCACAGCAGGTCATTCAGGGGCAGAGAAAACCACCCAGAACATCGTACGACATTTCTTTTGGCCAGGCCTTTACAAAGAGGCGGAATTATATTGCAAGAAATGTGCAATCTGTCAAAAGAAAAACTTGACACGTCCCCAAGCTGTCCCAATGCAACCTATGCCTCTCATAGGGAAACCGTTAGAAAGAGTTGGGATGGATCTTATCGGACCCTTACCCCGGTCTTCCAGCGGACATACATATGCCCTGGTCATAGTGGATTATCATACTAGGTTTCCTGAGGCTTTTGCATTAAAGGCCCCCACTACCAAGAACATAGCGGACAAAATGGTTGAGTTGTTCGCGAGAGTAGGATTCCCAAAAGAAATCCTTACAGATCAAGGTACCCCTTTTGTATCAAGGTTAATGAGGGAAGTATGTAAACTGCTGGATGTACATCAAATTAAAACCTCAGCATATCATCCTCAGACGGATGGCCTCGTGGAGAGGTATAACAGATCATTGAAAACAACCTTGAAGAAGATGCTAACGGTAGAAAGCAAGGATTGGGACAAACTTCTACCCCTAGCCCTGTACGTGTTGAGGGCACAAGTACAGAGTAGTTTGGGATGTTCCTCCTTTGAGTTATTGTACGGTAGGCAACCCAGGTCCCTCCTAGAGATAACCAAAGAAGCCTGGGAACAGGAAGGCTTTGAGGAACAAAGATCTCTCCTAGAATATACCCAACAACTACAATCCAAGTTGGGAAAACTCAGGGATTTGGCATATTCCCATGCAGAACAAAGGCAACGAAAACAGAAGTTCTATTACGATAAGGGGAAAAGGTGGCGCACTCTTGACAAGGGAGATTGGGTGTTGGTATTGCTTCCCTCTTCTACACAGAAGTTTAAAAGCGAGTGGTTAGGACCATACCCCGTAATAGACACAATAGGACAAACCACCTACAGAATCCAATTATCTCCCTCCAGAACCCAAACCTTTCACATAAACCTGCTAAAAAAATGGATTGGACCCCCTCCTAAAGCAGCCCATTTTGGTTTACCGGTTTGTGATTCACAAAGTACTATAGAGCAGTTACCAGTCAACCCAGAGTTAACGAAACAAGAGAAAGAGGGTTTGTTACAGACTCTCAGTCCCTTTGCTCCCATATTCTCGGATACCCCTGGCCTAACTCATCTGACAGAACACCACAGTCAGACAGAGGAAGGAAAGATAGTCAAACAACGTCCATATAGGATTCCGGCCGCTAGGCGAGAGGATGTAAAAAGAGAAGTCAAAGAAATGCTCAAGTTGGGAGTCATCAGGCCCTCTCACAGTAACTGGTCATCTCCTATAGTGATGATACCAAACCAGATGGATCCACTCGTTTTTGTATGGATTTTAGGGCTTTGAATGCCATATCGGCCTTTGATGCCTATCCTATACCACGAGTGGACGAGTTAGTTGAAAGGATTGGAGAAGCAAAGTTTATAACCACGCTAGACCTCACAAAAGGTTACTGGCAAGTGCCCCTGAGAGAGGAGGACAGGAAAAAGACAGCCTTTGCTACAGAGGAAGGACTCTACGAATTCAATGTACTACCCTTTGGCTTACATGGGGCGCCTGCCACCTTCCAAAGGTTAATGAACCGAGTCCTCTCTGACCTGAATCAGTATTGTTCCGTCTATCTAGACGACATTGTAATATTCAGCAAGACCTGGGAAGAACATTTGAGACATGTACAAAACGTCCTACAGGCCCTCAAAAACGCAGGTTTGCATGTTAACGCAAAAAAATCAAGAGCCGCGTTTCCCAGGGTAAAGTACTTAGGTTTTCTACTAGGAGAGGGGGTCATAGCTCCACAAGAAGAGAAAATCAAGGCTATTATGCAGACCCCTTTCCCATCCACCAAAAGAGACTTGAGGGGATTCCTAGGCCTCATAGGATACTACAGACGCTTTATAGAGAACTTTGCTGCTAAAGCCAGTCCCTTGACAGACCTACTCAGCAAAGCTTCCAAACCCTCTCAGTTGACTCAACCATCAAAGGAGGCTAGGGAGGCGTTTGAGGCCCTCAAAAGAGCTATCACTACAAATCCAGTGTTGATACCACCTGACTACAACAAAGAGTTTTCCCTGGCTACCGATGCCTCTGAGGTAGGGATTGGTGCTGTGTTGTCCCAGGAAGGGGAGGACGGTACCGAACACCCTGTACTGTTCCTAAGCCGCAAGTTGCACCCCAGAGAAAGGAAGTACCCTACCATTGAACGGGAATGTTTGGCTATTAGGTGGGCTGTAGATAAACTGAGGTATTATCTGGAAGGCCGTCCATTTGTACTCTATACCGACCATGCTCCCTTGCAATGGATGCAAAGGAACATCTCCCTCAATCCCAGGGTCCTCAGGTGGTCCTTGTTTTTGCAACCCTTCTCTTTTGTCATTAAACACCGCAAGGGGAGGGACAACGCTAATGCTGACTTTTTGTCTAGATCACCCCTTCTCCCCGATCGGGAGAATCCAGGGGGGGAGGTGTGTAACGAGGTGACCGGGACATTGTCTAATAGTAAGGGCGGCGGCAGAGAAGTTTCCTGGTGGTCTGTTCATGATGAGGATATGGTTGCTCCTTCTTCACAGGACGAGCCTTTTGCTTGGGGAACCCCGTCGCAAGAAATAAAACACGGCCCCTTTAACTGGCCGACGGAACAGGACGCCGGGACTGCCCATCGTGACGTATCCTTCATCGCATTGGATAAAGCCCCGGAACCTTGGAGGTCGGGGTGTGACGTCACCTACAGGGGTGGAAGCCGCGGAGAGGAACCCGACGAGGAGAACGCCACGCCAGGACGCTGGGAGAGGAGAGGCCCTGTCCGAAGAAGACGTGCCAGGAGGCCAACGAGACTGCGCAGCGCCGTGCCACACTCCCGAGGGAGGAGTGTGGCTATGACAGGTACGGGATAGAATCTCGAACTGGGTGGGACGGCGGGGACATTCACCCGCGGTAAAAAGCCTCTCAACCCCTTAGTATCCTGCACTACCCTTCCCCGTTATAAAATACCCTCCCTCACGCCTGTCACTTAGCCTCGGTAAACGTCTGAAACACTTGAAGGTGTCCCTCACTCCCTGGTACCCCGGAAAGGAAAAGTATAGGACGTGGCAGTAATTGGTCCTTTTCTGTGTTTTATTTCCGGTATATCTGTTGCGAGAGGTCCTTCTGGAAGAAGCGCTATCCTGACCTGACACGCTCTAGAGGAAAGAACACCCCTTCACAGTCAGCACCACGGATCCTGCCGGTTTTGCAAAAGAAAGACTAACTTTGCGCAAAAAGAAACTTTATGTTAAAATAAAACCCTTGTTACCAAGACACCGTGTCCAGTCCATTCCTGACCCCCATTTACAGTAGGCCAGGTCCTGCCAGTGTGAAAAGCAGATGCCGAGACGGGTCTCTCCATTTTTGCCCTTACTGTCAGCATGAAAAAAATCTTAATTCTACAGCAATAACACCCTTCACTGACATTAATGTGTAACATCAAAGATACTCGTTATGTTTCTTTCACAGTCTCACCATGTCACAACGGAAGCATTTTCAATGTTATTTACAACAAAGCTATAGTTGTTGCTTATTTATCTTATGCAACTAATAAGCACTGACAAAGCTAAATAGTCCTGACTTGTAGCAGTAATGTTACTGGTTGTATTATATATCTCTGGATGCCATGACCGAAGCAGCAAAATACTAGTCGGGCGGTACAATATGCCAACACCATTTTTCTCATTGCATGTTTTTAACCTACACCCTTAATTACATATGAGAGACACCCGTCCCCCAGTTTTTTCCTCCAACTTAAACCCCTGGGTTCGAGGCTACTAAACTAGATATATATATATATATATATATATATATATATATATATATATATATATATATCTAGTTTAGTAGCCTCGAACCCAGGGGTTTAAGTTGGAGGAAAAAACTGGGGGACGGGTGTCTCTCATATGTAATTAAGGGTGTAGGTTAAAAACATGCAATGATATATATATATACATCCAGCCCGTCTACACAAGTGCTTGCTGCACAGAAAGGCACACAGACAGCAAAAATCAGCACGCCCAGGCGAGGTTAGATATCCAACTGCTTAAATGTATTATTCATCGTGTGGGTAAAAAGCTGCCTAACGATAATACATCCATTCCAAGCACCCAGGATGCAGCCTGTGATGAAAACATAGACATTGGTCAAAGTGAATCTAGTGGCTTTAAACCACCATCAACCTTCATCCCATGTATGCCCAAGGATGCCATAGACACTTATGCGGAGTTGTTAACCAATGGTCTGAAAAAACTACATACCCAAGTCAGTAAACAAAGAAATACCATCAATTCAAGTATGAAACCATACAATGATTTAATCAAGAAGCTACAATCTAATGATGCAATCATTGTAAATCAATCTGACAAAGGGGATAATGTGGTCCTTTGGAGCAAATTAGAGTATATGGAAGAAGCGTATCGCCACTTGAATGACACAGTATGCTATGCACAAAGTGACCTAAGAACAGCAAAAAACATCCAGCTAGCTTACTACAAGGAACTAAATGGATGGAAAAGAGATGGCCTTCTAACTAAAGAGGAAATGAAATATCTGTATAAAGAGCATCCAGTAATACCGAACATTTATTCCATACCAAAGGTCCATAAAGGGGTCAGACCAGTGCCTGGAAGACCTATAGTATCTGCAATCCATAGCTTGTTTGAGAACACCTCGAAGTATATAGATCATTACTTACAAGACTTTGTAACCACTTTGCCTGCATACATTAAGGACAGCACGGATTTTCTTAGAAACTTGAACCAAAGTGTGTGGTCTTCAGATTATTTGTTAATCACCATGGATATTGCTAGCCTCTATACTAGTATCTCCCATCAAGATGGACTCAAAGCTTTAAAATTCTATCTAGACAAAAGACCAGTAGAATTGCATAAACACAATGTGATGCTTCTGTCTATGGTGGAACGGTGCCTCAATAACAACATCTTTTTGTTTGATGACAAAGTCTTTAAACAGTTGAGAGGGGTGGCTATGGGGGCATGTTTTTCCCCAACCTACGCGGGGCTCCACGTGGGTTGGTGAGAGGAGCATGTCCTCAGGGCACATTACTCGAAGGTATGGCATAACAACATTGTAAAGTACATGAGGTACATCGATGATATTTTCATTATTTGGAGGGGGAGCCAGGAAGAAGCTGAGTGTTTTGTTAAAGCCATCAATGTAAATGATTCCAACCTTATATTCAGTGCTGAAATTAGTAACACTGAAATTAGCTTCTTAGATGTGCAGGTAACTGTAGTCAATGACACTCTGACTACAAGCCTCTATAGAAAAAACACAGCAGGCAACACAATACTGCACGCGCACAGCTTTCACCCGGGTCACACCATCAGATCCATACCATATGGGGAGTTCCTTAGAATTCACAGGACCTGTAGCTCATTGGAGCAAAGGGACTTCCATCAGAAAGAAGCCATGAAAAGGTTGGAAGCGAGGGGCTATAAACCCAGTGCCCTAAAGACAGCTATGTCCAAAGCCAATGAGCTAGACAGAACGAGTCTCCTGCAGGCCCCCTCCAATTCTGTTTCCATCTCTGAGAATCAAAAAGAGAATAGCAATACCATACGGTTGATCACTGGTTTTAGTCGTCAGGCCAATCAGATTTCTAAACTAGTCAGAGGACAATGGTCTGTCATCCTCACTGATCCAACGCTAAAAGACATCCTGCCCAAAAAACCTGAAGTGACTTACAGACGGGCTTACAGTATGAGAAATGCCTTAGTGTCCAGTTCACCGGAATTAATCAAAAACAATGATTGGTTGTCACCTCGAAAAGGTTTCTTTCGGTGCATATCTTGCAGAGCATGCAAATTTGGCACCAATACTAGATCATACATGACACCATTCGATTGTAAACCAACCTATATTAAAGGCCACTATACTTGCAAAACCGAGTTAGCAGTATACGTACTTACGTGCTCATGTAATCTGAGATACTTTGGTAGCACAAAACTACCAGTGCACCAACGTATCCTGCAGCACCTACGGGCCATAGTGAACTGTGACAAAAATTACCCTGTAGCTCGGCATTTTGACCAATTTCACAGCAGAAACCTATCCCATCTGAGTTACTTTGTGATAGATGCAGTCAGAACTTCCAAGAAAGGTGGGGACTATGAAAGACAGTTGAAACAGTTGGAGTCCCTTTATATTGTTCGCCTCAACACAAAGATCCCGGGGGGTTTGAACATGGGGGAAGATCTGAGTACTTTTCTTTAAGACCATGTTTCTGTACAGCATCATAGGCCACCATTGCACTTGTCACTATCATAGCAGGCAGACATCCGTATTCATCAGGCTTAATGTTTTGTCCTTTTTGTGCATTATCATGTTCCCTCATTTGTATTGACGGTATTTCCACGCTTGGTTTTTTGCACAAGATATAGCAGGGAAGACGTTGGTCTGTGGCAGGGACCTATGTCAACCTTATGCGTAGGATAGATTATACCACCTTGAATCACATCAGGGCATTCCAAGAAAATTTAATGAACTGGTTCATTATGCAATTGCATATTTTATCATGTTTTTGATTTGTTTTTTTCCCTATACCCCATGATGTCTTTTCTATGTTGATCAGGACATTCTAGCACTCCTTCACTTTAATATTATTTAGTTATTTAGCGGTCTGTAAATGCATAACTATCTCTTGACCTTTTAATGCACAACAACGTATCACAACTCTTTGCATATTTACCAATAGATTGATATCGATATCCACTCGCCATTTTCTATATTTTATAAGTGGAATATTTTTTGGGGGCAAATTTATAACTATTATGACATTGCGTTACTAGTAATAGAATTGTCTTCGAGAATGATTGATTACAAGGGCAGGAAGAACACCTTTGAGGAAATTCATTTTTTTATAGATGGGAAAAAAAGTATTTGTTTACAGCGTATTTGCACATGATGAAATTGCGCATTTGCACAGTTAAAATTTGCACTTAAAATTTGCACTTCTATTGCATCAATGCATTTGCACTTTAAACAGAATTTCCTTGTTTTTAGGTGTTGACCTATGAGAAAATGCCTTTGATTAACATATATTTGTATGCATATACATTTTTTTCTGCAGTAATGGCAATGTCTAAAACATACTATTACCATTCTAATATGGCCGCTGAAAATGTATGGTGTGAATTCACTAAGCATAGAGTGTAGTCCACTTTCTATGTCACTTGACTACTGGAAGCGTTTTGGCGCGAGGTGGTAATTGATTGTTGCATTATTTAAACTTGTACTCAGCCACTTACCCGCTGACAGTGAGCAAGGGCGTTCACTCCCGAAACGCGTCTGTTCGGCATCCTGTTGCACCTCTGCACTTTATCATGAAATAAAAGAAGAATATCGATGTAAGACTGGCTGTGGATTTATTCATCTGTTGTCTGCGTACTGGACTTTGTGCAAAGGCGCTGCACGAGTTTCTGGTTGGAGTATATATATATATATATATATATGAGAAAGTGTCACTCATAGTCTTTGAAATGTCACTCTAAATTACACTGAAGTTATGAAAATGTCACACATGGCAATATCTGAAATTTTGGCAGCTATGTTTGGCAATGTTGTTTTAATCCCAGTGAGTGGAGTTTCACACAGATACCAAAACCGAAAAAAAATCTTTGATCATCCTTCGAATATTCGGGGAGTGACCAGCCAGCAAAATACTGCAAAAGATTAGACACTGTCAATCCGTGTTCCGCATAATGTAATCAAAATAAAAGAAAGACAATTGAGAATACATAGATTTTTTTAAAGCAGGCATAGCAAACCACGTCGGCCATCTTAGAATGCTGACCTTCTGCTTGATAACCACGGATATTCATCACGTAAAGGATTAAAGTCCTCATTTAAACGGAATAACGATATCTGGTCAAAGTTTTAGTTCTACTAGGTATTTTAATACTGTTCTATTTATTGTTTTTACGAACTTATTTGTTCCAAACGTGTATCTATCACTATCCTAATCATGTTTCTTATTACAGTCGTAGCGATAGAAGTTTTAATCATAAAAGAGCCTTTGAAACTATTTGCTGAAATAAATTAACTGAGATGCTACTCTGCGAAACTTAATGTCTTTACATGCCAACATCGCCGTACAGTTCCTTGTTGTGTCTAGCGGTCCGACAGTAGGGTACGGAAGCATAGAGATGTATAATAACAAAAGAGCAAAAAGACATTTTGGCACACTGGAAAGTAGTATAACAGCTTTTGGCCATCTTAATACACGTATCTCAGTTATCGTTGGGAGTTCAGCGTTGGCCTAACGTATAAGGTTCGTTCTAGTTTCAACGGCCATCTTTCAATGGTAGTCGTTCCCTTTATTTCATACCGACTGAATAGAAACTAAGAAAACACTAGATTAGGACCTTTTTTACTTTCGCATTATTAAGCGCATTTGAAGGGCTTGACAAGGCATATAGCACTTTAAAACTACTAACAATATGTAGTCCGTGTTTAGTTGTTTACGCTTTATCATACTGAATTACTATGACCAAGATTTTATTGAATCCTTCGATGAAGCTCGTGATAGTCTCACCCTGCCCCCTACGTTGCGGGACTGAAAAATAATTGCATGCTGTAAATGGTAATTTAACTTAATGATGGACTTTCTAGCCGGGACGGGAAAATTGTTTGTTTTTCAAGAATTTTATATTGTTTTTGACTGACAAGACCCAGCAGCCCCACTATCCTCCTCCTCCTCCCCCCCTCCCTCCCCTCGCGCCTGGATACCATCAAGGGGGGTTGATAAGTAGCCCTATACAAACCATTGAATTGTTGATTAAACCATCTATATGGCCCCTACAAACTCAATACACACACAGTGGTATGCACCCGATCCTGTGCACAGGCTGACTACATGTCCCAGAGTTCCTTCGCTTATTGACAGGTCGAGGCTTACGTCAAAGGAATATGATGCTGGGTGATGCAATGTAGCTTCAGCTGTGCTGAGAAGCAGTTAGTTCCGGTGGTCGAAAACAGACGAGGGACAGCAATACACAAGATGAGGACCCCAATGCCTACGGCACCGAGACCTATGTGGCTCCTTCTGCTAGGGGGCGCTCTGCTCCTCTGCGGCTCAGCTGTCAGCCTGAGCCATGGCGGTGTCAATGACAGGCCCATCATAGGTAAGAGCACTGTGTACGGTGCGAAGCTAGCTCACTTTTATGATTGATTGAGTTCCCGGAAGAACCACAAAGAATAATGAATACTGTAACAGAATAGTAATTTCTGCCATAATTTACAGTACCACGGAAAAGGCAAAGTACTTTAGTTTGTGAACCGCATTTGGTATGCGGAAGCACTAATATATACACGTTACGAAGTATTATTGACATCCGAATTAATGGGACTATATCACATTGATACTCTGTAGTTATGGGAGAGTTGCGCTTACAGAAATAAAACATTATTGGGATGGCAACTAACTCTGACCTTATTTAACAAGTCTGCCCAAAAATCCCCCCCAAATCTATTTTGCCACCTTAATATTATTTTCCAAGTTTTGTTCACATTAGTCAAAGGGGCGGGAGGTGGAAGTGATAGGATGATGAGTATAGTCAGGGCTTTGAGTGGGATGAAAAAAATGGGGGTCTCTCAGAGGGGCGTGGCAGATGTAAATAAGGCCCTGGCTTAAAACACTTAGGGGCAGATTTATGTCGGACTTGCGCCACGTTTAAGCCGTCGTTGCGTCACGCAACGGCGGCGTAAACGTGGCGCATCCCTGCGACCCATTTACAACGTGACGCGTCTAGGCAGGGTGGGCGTTCCGGGGCAGGTGCGCCTCGCAAAAGTGGCTGAGTGAAATTTACAAGATTTCACTCAGTCACTTTTAGGCAAATGCTGCGTCAAAACTCTGCGCCTGCGTGAAGCCTTGCTGGATCTGCGTCGCGCTTGCGACGCAACTCCAGTAATGCGCCACCTTTACGGCACAGATGCGTCACGCATCTGTGCCGTTTTTGCCCCATGGTGCGCTGCATTGCAAATGCTGCAGCGCACAATAACTGGCGCATCCCTGGGGATGCGCCAGTTATTGTAAATCTGCCCCTTAAACTAAATATCTGTACTTAGCATAGTGTGCTGCCCCACTGGTATTTTGCTGCATCTATCCATTCATCCAGATATATAACATAACAAGTAACATTACACCTCCAACAAGCCAGGGCTAATAATGTCTTTGTCAATGGTTGTAAATTGCATAAGATAAATAAGCAGCAACTATGACTTAGTTGTATGCAATACTGAAAATGCTTCCATTGTGGGCGAGGTTGTGGCATAAGGCTAGAGCCACCGACTTTCGAGCTGGGAAAGTAGATTCCAGCCTCACGTCAGCTCAACATCCTGTGATTCAAAATATGAATATGTCCTGGTTTAATGTAACTGGTGCTTGTGTTTGCTCCACGTTTGTGCTCTATAAAACTGAAAAATTTGTCTCTTTGAAGTTACCTCAAAAGTAGTGATGGATGCAGCGTTAAGTTTTTTTTCCTACACCCTGAAGGTAAAAATGGAGAGCCCGATAGGGACCCGCCTCAGCACTTGCTTTTAAGAACTGCCGGTGCTTTACTGTCGGTTTGGCTTTGTTTTCAGTACAGTTCCTACCGTTGGTTTAATCAGAAAGCTCATCCAGATAAGGTGAGAGTGTTCCAGCTATTGGGTCCTGAAGAGAACTCCTCAGCTATTAGGAGTTCGAAACGAGTAGACCAGTTTTTTTTGAGCCATAAGAAAATTCTAACAAAGCTTTAGATTGTTTTTGAAAAGATTAAAAGATAACTTAGGTTTCTATGGTATTTTTTCAAAACCATAAAAGTTAGATTTGTAAATAGATAATGCTAGCTGTGAATGTAGTGGATGTATGTCGGAATGAGTGTAAAGGTTGAATGAGAGATTGAATGGGGGAAATTGAAACATGTAAATGTTTTAACCCCTTGCATGCTGATGACGGACCCCATTCGTCATGCACTATGGCGCTCGTGTGCTGATGACGGCAGGTGAATGTGAAATGTCTAATTCTATGTCAGGACCGGAGGCTCCGATTATGCTTTCTCCTTTCTTTATTAGAAATGCTCAGCAGCCAATTAGAAAACAGTATGCAAAAACAAAACTACAATACCCATGAGTACTTGGGTATCACATGACAGATCATAGAGTCACCAGTATAAAACGTCCCACAGAGAATACCAAATCCTCTTTCTTTGCTGCTCCGCAGCCAGTTAAGTCTATTTTTCTCATTACTGCTTTGCTGAGAGTTATTGTTGCCTTACTTGTGAATTGCGTGCTTCCTGCTGTTGCCAATTTCATTCGCGCTCTTCGCGTGTTGCCGCTGCATTCCCTTGTTCTGTCCGGCGCTTCTTTTGCTGTGCTCAGCGCTTCCTAGCGCTTCAGGGATTTCTGCATTTTTTTAGTTGTTGCGGGGAGCGTGTGCTCACCTCCACGGTTCGGCGCTTTGCGCCTTCTTTTCTTGGTGGAGCGGGAGTCTGGGGCTGAGAGGCTCGCGTACGGTGCGCGAGTGCTCCGGTAATCTTTTGGCAGGTGGCCGTTACCGCGCATGCGTGGTGGCCATTTTCTTTGTTTATGTGCGTGCCTTCACGGAGTTTTGACAGGAGAGCAGCGTTTTCAATCGCCTCAAGCCCACTGCCTGCGCATTTAGCCCCAATTACGCCCAAAAGTAGAAAAATATAACTTTGAGCAGTATAATCGTCATAGGCTCTGCATTGTGCCTTTGGCATACCTCTCTCTCTCTCTCTCTCTCTCTCTCTCTCTCTCTCTCTCTCTCTCTATATATATATATATATATATATATATATATATATATATATATATATATATATATATATATATATATATATATATATATATATATATATCCTCTGTGGTCAATTGAATAATACACTTGGTGTAATTATGGACAGTTATTTTGAAGAGGATGATTACTATTATGAGGAGAACGCCTCTGGCTCCATGGAGCAGGATCTAGTTGAGGCTTTGGGCCAGGGAGTTCAGCATTCCGTTAATAAGGCGCTTGTTTGCGCAATCACTCCCTTAAACCGACCTTCCAGGATTTCGCAATTTGCAGAAAAATCGCGAAATCAGCAGTTTTGTAAAAATGCCGCGATTTTTACAAAACTGCCCGCGAAATTTGGACGGTCGGTCAGCTCTTGGAAGGAGGCCCCTTTTAGGTCTGTGTTGATTGATAGTACAGCTCAGCTCTAGTGGCTGTGAAAAAGTACATGCAGATAATCTTTCAGGAGATAGGGGGAGGGCTCTTTTTAGCAAAACTCGAACTCGCCTGACCTGCTGGAATGTCGATCCCCACGTGTCTATTCCTGCACGTCGCTCTCGTGGGGAACAGGGGGGGCGACTTCACTCCTAGAAGTAACCCCCGCCAACCCCCCTGCCCCCCCCCCCCCTCTCCCCCCAAACCCCACCCCCCTCTGGTGAATATATGCTAGATGCCAGAAAAGCGAGATTTTAGACAGCCTGAGCATCCTGTTGGAGAGCAGGCGAAGGAGGTGTGGGGGGAGGGGCGCCTAGACAGAGGCCCGAACCATTATGTGTCACAAAATAATAGCAACGTGTATTTGGGAACAAAAAGGTAATTCACCACTCTACAAGGTTTAGCATAACAAGTGCTACATTCGAAAGAGTGCGTCATAACGCAATGATCTCTACATTCAGTGAGCTATGATGTGCAAGATCAGACGTGCATCAGTTTCAGTTTGTTGTCAATATGTGCACGCTCACCTTGACACAATTCTCCTTTCAGCACTGATTGTGGTTTTAAAATCCAGGTTTGCCTCGTGCAGTGTCCAATAAAACACGGCTGCCTTCACTAGCAGGCTTCTCGAGAAATAAAGCAGCCATTTAATCCTATCTGGAAGTTCTGGAAGGACAGGAGCAGGCACCTAAAACATATGTATGTAAAATCCTCTGTATTCCTTTTTTCCGTGGAAACAATGCCTCTATTTGCCTTATTATCGTACTAAGCAGTCTGGAATAATTTATAGGGCTCTGAAATACCAAATGGCCCGTACACCACCTCTATTTTATCTGAATTTAGTTTTAGAGAGTTTCCCTTCATCCAGCGACTGCGCACGAGACAGGGTCAGAGGTTTACTTGCTTCGACACCAGGAGGAGGCCAAAGAGGGTCTTCAACCCCCACCAGCACGCACAGAACTGTTACTCAAGCCCTGAAAATTGTTTAATAACATGTGTAGTACCTTGTTAGTATCGTAATAACGTTTTTCTCTGTCCCCTCGAAATTGCAGGGCACACAATGGTCTCTTCAACAGGTATCCTAACTCTGTAAGATATTTTAAAATGCAGCCTCTATGTAACCAATTGAGTAACCTAGAACAGATTTACTGTCACATATGTCATCTGTAACCAATATCTTTACAACAAATTTAAAAAAAGAAATATTATGTTGCAACCATTCTTGCAGGGCATCAGTGGCACCCTCAATTGGCAAAAGAGGGTGCCTAAGGAAGAGGTGTCCTGCCTCTCGGATCCCTAGGCAGCTGTGCCCCAACAGGGGTGCATACATAGCACCAGATCATCCCAGGGATAAATGCAGCTCCCTCCCACGAGGTTAGGACTGGAACTGTGCTTCCGTAGAGCTGCAGACACTTTAAACATGCCTATTTCAAAATGGATTATTCTGCTAAAACAACTTCCATTGATTTCAGGCTGAAAATGAATTATTATGAGTAAAATAAAGTGCCGCAAAAATGCCGCAAAATTTCCATATTTGTGCCACTAAATGTCCTTATTTGTGCCGCTAAATTTGCTAATCCATGCCGCAATTTCCTTGGGGGTCTGCTTAAAACGTCATCTTTCACTCTATGCGCAACATCAAGGTTGGTTACCATCCACTTCCAGCCGTACTTCCTCCTCTAAGTCTCCCTGTAATCCTCCTGATTTTCAACGGTTAGCAAAGGCTTTATCCAGTGACCAGTCTACGTCCAAGTCCCCTAAGGGAGCTTCCACGTCGCAGGGTAATCAAACGGATACAGATGACTCTCATTCAACTTCCTCTTCGGACCATGATGAGCCTCCGCCCTCTAAGAAAGCTCGTAAAGAGCGTTATGTTGATGCCCCAACGCATCCTCAGCTCCTCACCTTTGAACCCTCTGACATCGTTCATCCGAACTCTTCCTCTTGGCTCCCGTCCCCAGTCGTGGCTGAATATGTTCAAGCCCATATTCGTCAGCTGTTTTAGAGAGATGTCAGAGCTCGCCTTTGTTCAGAATGTCCACGTCCTGACTTGGCCGATAAGTTGTCCAACACTCCGGAGGTTGATCCTACTATGGTGACATACCCTAAAAAGTATGCTAGGGATCCAAAAAAGGGCATTGACAGGGCGTGGCGTTCCTGGCAAGATAAATTGTTGGATTTCTTGGGTCCTCTTACAAAGATCTTGGACCTGGGTTTTCAGGCCAAAGAATCATCGTCTGTTGTGGATCCAGATGAGTTAATTGAGTGGTCACAGAGGGTTATGTGCCAATTGGGGAATGCCAGTTGCGCAATGTCCTGAGAACGTCGGCGTTCCATTTTACTGAAGCTTGATCCCAAACTGGCAGAACTATCATCGTCGGAATCCGGCCCATTGTCTCAAGGTTTATTATTTGGCCAACCTTTCTTGAAAGAGTTGACAAAATTTGTTACAACTTTTAGTGGGCTGGATAAGGCTAAGTTTCCCTCCGAAGAGCTTTTCGCCCGGTTTTTGCGAGGGCCGGACGATACAGGGGACGATCGTTCGTAAGTAGATCCAACCAGAATTCCCAACGTGGATTCCAGTTCCAACGTGGTGGAGGACAAGATTCCGGCTACAACAACAGAGCCTCTTTCTATCCCTCCCGTAAAGGGAGAGGTCAGTAAAAAAAGGACGCTATGGCGGGGCCCAAGTTGGACATCACGATTCCAATACATCAGGTGAGGTTGATCCCAGCTTCGGAAAGTTGTCTTGGGGGGCAGAATTCAGTTTTTTCTACCAAACTGGCGTCTGATCTCCAGTGATGCATGGGCATTGGAGACGGTTCAGATAGAGTTCTACCATTCCCAACATCAAACCCACCCGCCTACTTCCCTAGTTTTTTCCCTTCAAGAACAAGAGTTCATTTCAACGGAGATCGATTCTCTTCTGAAAAAAGAGCTCATCATTCAGACTTCCCGCCATCCTCATAGCTTTGTAAGCATAGTTTTTCTGGTCCAGAAAATAGGGGGCGGGTCCCGTCTGGTACTCCATCTCAAAGATTTCAACGAAGGGGTGGTTTATCACTACTTCAAAATGGAAGGCATCCATCTCTTGAGGGATCTTCTTCGGGAAGGGGACTGGATGGTCCGTCTCGATCTGAAGGACGCGTACTTATCAATTCCCATTTACGGTCCGCACCGTCAGTTCCTACAATTCCAATGGCAGGGGAATTGGTTTGAGTACAGGGTTCTCCCATTCGGCCTCTAATCGGCACCTTGGTGCTTCACAAAACGTCTGAGGCCCGTCGTTGACTCCTTGCGAGCCCGGGGTGTTCGTCTAATCATATATCTGGACTATATTCTGATCATGGCGGAATGCCCTCACCGGTTGATGACGCACTTGGAATGGTCCATCAATCTTTTACAATCTCTGGGTTTTCTGGTCAATCCTTAGAAATTGATCTTTCTTCCTTCTCAGTCGATAGAATTTCTGAGTTTTTAGGTCAATTCCCTCTCTTGTCAACTCCTCTTGCCCAATCAGAAGATTCGGTCCATCAAGAGGGAGTTGAATTTAGTTTCGTCCAAACAGAGTATATTGTTGAGGTCTATAGCTCCGAATGTCGGTCTGTTAGCTTTCTCGATTCAGGCTATATTCCCGGGCCCTCTTCATTACCGGGCGCTTCAACGTTTGAAGATATGACATCTCCAGAACGGCCTTCGCTATTCAGATCTGGTCCCTCTTTCAGAGGAAGCGAGGTGGGAGATGATGTGGTGGTTTGGTGTATATGGAAGCCTATAATGGGCGAGCCCTGTTCGGAGCGTTCCCGGAGGTGGTGATAGAGTCGGATGCCAGTCTGTGGGGCTGGGGTGCCCATTGCTGTTCATTGTCAACGGGAGGCCGGTGGTCTCAGGAGGAGTTGTCTCTCCATATAAATTGCCTAGAGCTACTAGCGGGATCTTTTGCTATCCGTTGTTTATCTCCACGCCAGACCAATTGCTGCATACTTCTCCGCATGGACAATGTCTCGGCAGTTCGGTATGTCAACAAGTTGGGCGGTACAAGGTCCAGGATTTTGGCGGAAATCGCCAAGGATTTTTGGCACTTTTGCCTTCAGAGGAAGAAACAGTTATTGCAGAGTATCTTCCCCGTCGCAGCAATCTGATTGCGGACTGGAACTCGCAACATCTTCGGGACTTCAGCGATTGGAGGCTGCATCCTCGTCTGTTCAGCTCTTTCTCCCGTGTTTGGGGCAGGTGTCAGATCGACCTGTTTGCATCTCGCCTCAACACTCCGCTTCCCCTGTTTTTCAGCTGGAGACCAGATCCGGAAGGCCTGGCCACGGATGCGTTTCTGCAGACCTGGCCATCGCTCCTTTGTTACGCCTTTCCCCCGTTTATGATGATTCTTTTTTGTTCTTATATTGCTCTTGTGCTCCCCAATTCTGAGCTTGAATTCCTGCAGGTCATTCCAATATATTGTTTACCACATGGGCATGTGATCATGTAGATCACATGTGTAGAATTGCAGGTGGTATGTTGTCTCTGGGTCCAGAGTAGCATTTCTGAAAGTTGTAATGTTTTGCTAGTCATTGTTGAATTGCAAACTTGGCACGATCCACATGGGTAAAAAACTGATCAATAAAAATTGCTGTATCCTAACTTCAGGCAATCTAGAATGGCCAAAGCCAAGATTCGCAAACCGGAGAACACGTAACCTAAGAGACATGCTTGTACATACGCGTCCAAGACAACAACCGGTAGTAGACATTGTCAGAAATCCATCAATGAGTAAAATCACAGGCCATTACCCATGTGGATCGTGCCAAGTTAAGTTTGCAATTCAACAATGACTAGCAAAACATTACAACTTTCAGAAACGCTACGCTGGACCCAGAGACAACATACCACCTGCAATTCTACACATGTGATCTACATGATCACATGCGCATGTGGTAAACAATATATTGGAATGACCTGCAGGAAAGTCAAGCTCAGAATTGGGGAGCACAAGAGCAATATAAGAACAAAAAAGAACAATACCAAACTCTGTACCCACTTCGTAGAAACTGGCCACAAAGTTGAAGATCTAAAATGGGCAGTAATCGAGATGATAACATACAGAGCAGGAAATTCAGAAAAAACCCTTTATGAAAAAGAAAAAAGATGGGTGAATAGACTTAAAACCCATCAGCATGGGCTGAATGATAATGTGCAGTGGCATCATTTTGCTTAATTGTTCTGCCAATCACTCACAGCATCACCCTCTTTCTGCAATGTTAACTAATAGTGTTGGGCTCGACAGCATGACATCACAGAAAAAAAAATGGTTCCAACATAGAACCATATCATTATAAACATCAATTAATTATCTGAGAAGTCCTTCCTTGATTGACCAATGTCATAAGTACCAACATATTAAATATTGCCACACAATTCTAACATCTGCACAGTCATCGGTTTTATTATGAAAACCGATTAAATAGCGAAAACCTACAATCCATTAACTCTACACCTAGGATTTACCAGTAATATATCACGCTCGCGTTACCCTAAATAGAGTGACATTTATATAATTTCGTATTTTAGATCTCAGATAACAAATCCGAAGAGTCATGCCACTAAAGTCCCTTTTCTATGTTACCCATAGTAACGGACCCATTACTGTGTCTGTTAACTATGTCCATGATCGGCAAAGCACAAAAACCCGATTCTGACGAGTTTCCGCATCCGGGGGCAGCGCCAGCACCAGATGCGGAATTCGCCATTGCAAGCGGGTAAGACGGAGAGAATGCCCAATACGATTGAAACTCTTCGGTTTACTAACAGAGAGGGTCAGAGCATGCGGAGGGTAATGTATTAAAACGGCCAAACTCTTTTCCTCCTCTTTTCTTTTTTGTACAGCCTGGGACACAGATGTCCTTTTCCCCGAGGAACCGCGACTTTACATTCAATGAGGTAATGTGTGAGCGCCAACTCAATACAACAGAGTATGCTTTGTATTTACTTTGTATACACTACGAATATCCATCCTAGCATTAACAAAAACATACTATATGCTATCACATATTAAACAAAAAACCTCAATCTGTCCTACAAACGGGGGTCTATTAAAATCTGAGATCTGAAAAATAATCTGAAAAATAATACGCTAATTTTTGTATATATGCACAAGTCTATATGCATTACAGTAATTGTTTCACTTGGATTTCTCCACAGTAATTCGCCAATCAGTCTCCCCATTTTTGTCGCTAAATTTCAGTGAATTGTATATGTAAGCAACAGTGCATTCAATTTGTTTGTTTTGCATATAGTGTGATTAAATGACACAAATAGGAGCCACAGAATTATACAAATAGAATTTATTTGTGTTTTCCTTCTAGGTTTAATTGAACCTTCTAGACCACAGTGAGAATAATTGATCCACTAATATACCACACAAAAAGGGTGTGAGCACTATTTTAACTTCTATGTTTGTCCTGACGAATGCTCCATAGACCCGGCTGGGCCAAAAGGAGCAGAAACATGTTGACAGTTTATTTTTGTTTTTGAAGTGATATACTAGGACCCAGTAACTAGGTCCAAGAGTATACCCATATGAATTTTAATACCACACCAAGTCAGCTTTATAATAAATTGACTCAATCGACGTAGGTGTGTTTTTTAATATAATAACCCTTCATTGTGACTTCACCCTTCTCTGGACACTGCTGCGTTACTCCAGAGTTGACCTCAGGCTTGAGGTAGGCATACAGCACAAACGATGACCCAATGATAAATGCCATAACGTTTATGTGGGGCGGAGAATCAACATAAACCTCATTACCTTAATCCATAACGTTTATGAGGGTTATCTACACTACTGTGCGTAACGCAGTTACAAGTGTCTATGCCCACTTATGATAAATAAGACTACTCTGGGGAACAAACTAGACACATATTCCTCCTCCCTACCTTTTGATTTGTAGTAGATTATTTATTTTTTCCTCATTTTTCCTCGGTCTTTATGTACATATATCGATCTGACTCAGTTCTAACACCTTTCAATATGGCAGGCTGCCTCCGTTACAAATGATAACAATAGTAAGTCCGTTTTCGATATCTATTTTTACCCCACACAAGATATTTTCAATATCCAGGTCATCTTGAGAATCTTGGAAAATAAACAGTATTGGCAATTTATGTCTGAAGACTATCATGACCGCAAAAAGAAACAATCGATAAATTGTATTTTCTAAAAGATCGGAGGTTTTCGACAAAACCAAAACCACCTCTTTCGCTTCCGGTTCACTTCCGGAAAATGCGGGTTAAATAAATCAGCCGGTGGCATAGAAGTTCATCACAGGACTTTCGCTACATACTGCATCCCTCTGAAAACACTTCAGAACGAAGGAGATTTAACTCCAAGTAAGTGAGGTTTGAGTGCATTTGTGGTCTCTGTTCCCCTCCCGTTCTTGTTTAACGTACTCTTAGAGTAAAGCCGTTTCTACTGGGTTGATTTATTTACTCTTTGCTCTGTACATTTTGCTTGATAAACAATGGGAAACCTCCTGAGGCGCACAAGCGCCATCATGCTCGTCACGCTGAATATGCTATCTGCCTTTCGACCAGTAAATCGTGTTAATTGCAGTTGTTTGACACTTCTACCCGCATTAGCGCCTTTTTAACAATGTCACTTGAACAGGGGCGCATAAGCTCTATCGCGTTTTCTTGTAGACCAGCACATTTGTCATCAATCAATCAAAGACATTTATAGAGCGCACTACTTACCCGTAGGGTCTCAAGGCGCTGGGGGGAGGGGGATGCCGTTACTGCTCGAACAGCCAGGTCTTCAGCTTCTTCCTGAAGGAGAGGTGGTCTTGGGTCAGGCGCAGGACGTCGGGAGGGAGTTCCAGGTCTTGGCGGCCAGGTAGGAGAAGGACCTTCCTCCTGTTGTCGCTCTTCGGATGCGAGGGACGGCGGCGAGGGCGTGGTTGGCTGATCGGAGGTGGCGTTTGGGAGCGTAGAAGTTGATTCGGTTGTTGAGGTAGCTCGGGCCTTGGTCGTGTAGGGCTTTGTGTGCGTGGGTGAGGAGGCGGAAGGTGATTCTTTTGTTGACGGGGAGCCAATGCAGGTCTCTCAGATGTCCGGAGATGTGGCTGGTGCGTGGGATGTCGAGGATGAGTCTGAGGATGAGTAATTTTATTAACTTTCACGTTCCCTGAAAGCAATAAAAAGTAACAGTTAAAAAATGTTTGAAATCTATAAATTAAAACTACCTCCTCAGTTCCCTTTCAAATGTTAAAATGTGACCTATGTCCCAATGGAAGTTTGAAACTTTAAAAAAACAAAAAAAAACTTGCCGCTTAGAATGTGGAAAACAAAAAAACAATAGACTCCCAGCTGACTTTGGGGAAAAACACATATGTGGCAACTTTTACCACAATTGTTTTGTATAAATTCCATAACAATGGTTTAAGATTACTTGTGACTATAAAATACTATAAAATTGTATGAAATTGTATGAAGGATTTAATGATGAGAAACTGTGAATTACTTGTAAAAAAAACAAATGGTAAATGATGCATTTTATCAACAGAACTAAGCTTGAGTAACTACTGATGTTGAGTACACACAATGAAGAAAATTGAAGAAACAAACAGAGGGCCATATGTAGGTAAATGGCATTTACCGAATCGTAAATACCGAATTTTACCGATGCCATGCCATGTAGGTAATTGTTCGGTATCAATTACCGAATCGTTATTATTCGGTAATTACCGAATCGGTATTTACCGATTCGGTAATTGCCATTGATTCCAATGGGCCTTGAGGCCCATAGGAATCAATGGCAATTACCGAATCGGTAAATACCGATTCGGTAAATTTACCTATTTGTCAAGGGGGACAGGGTGTCACTTTGACACCCTGTTGCACCCCTGTTTCTGGCTTGTGTGCCATGTGGCACACATACATGCCCTTAGGGCATGTATGTGTGCCACATGGCACACAAGCCAGAAACAGGGGTGCAACAGGGTGTCAAAGTGACACCCTGTCCCCCTTGACAAATAGGTAAATTTACCGAATCGGTATCGTGCATGTACACAGAAATTCGTTATTTACCATGCCATTGTATTTCATGGTAAATAACGAATTCCTAAGGGCCTGTGGCACTGTTTCCACTGCCACCTACATCCCATATTACCGATTCTGTACATTTACCGATTCTGTACATTTACCGATTCGGTAATTTACAGATTCGGTAAATTTACCGATTCGGTAAATATTCAGAATCGGTAATTTTCTGGCCCCCTACATCTGAAACTACACATACCGGTCGGTAACGGCCGAAATCGGCCGTTACCGACCGGTATTTGGCCACCTACATATGGCCTAGAATGTCTAAATAAAATTGGAATAGGTATTGTTTTTAAGAATGCTTTTGGAAAAGTTCAAAGCTATTCTTCTGCACTGATACTTTGGGTGTTCTGTATTCCCCTCTTTAAAAACCTCATTTTCGTCTTTTTTAGTAAGGAAAATAGGATTTGCTATAGCAAAGGCGCATGTATCACTTGGAACTACTGCACAATATTAGATCTATAACATCTGATCACTAATGCTGTATGCAAATACCGCTTGTTGTTACTAGTATTTTCACTCCTTCCTTATCACTACCCTCCTGTTTCTTGATAAATAATCAGCAATTACTTGAAATTTCTGAGCTCTGTCTAGGAGTTTATCCTTGACATTCTATTCTAATGTAAATAATGTAAAAATGTAAAAAACTTTTTAGGATTCCCCCTCCTTCACTCACTACTTTGCACTCTTTGGTTCCTTTCCTTTTTCCTGCTCTTTTGGGGTCACCTAAAACACATATCAATTTTTCTAATAAAATACAATCTTTCCTTCGTTACAGCCTTGAGAAAGCCCTGGCGCCACTCGCCACACAGGGCGAAACACGTGTCGGCTGTTTGTGTTCAAATCCGCATCAATAAAGATCTTTTTGAAATAATCCTAAACTGGAGTACTCTTTGACATCTGAATGATGGCACTCTGCATTTAAGGAAACAGGATTCAGCCTCAAGTTAATATATTTATAGAAAAGGAATACATACTCTTTCTTTCTTCAACACTAAATGTAATACGTCTTCTGTTACCTATCCATCTTTTCCCAATAATCCCAAACTTTGCGTAGTTCAATGTGTTAAGGATTATGAGGTGAGTACTGCTCCTTTTCGTCAGGATCAATTGTTATTTTGCTTACAGAAGCCTTTTTGTCCTGTCACCCCAGCTACATTGGCCCGTTGGGTCAGATGGCTCATGACTGAGGCTGGTATTGATGTCTCTATTTTTGGTGCACATTCAGCACGGGGGCTATGGCTTCTAAAGCCTTTTCCATGGGAGTGACTTTGCTTGACATCATGAAGGCCGCTGATTGGTCATCTGATTCTGTGTTTAAGACTTTTTATTATAAACCAATTGCACATATTGCTTCTGTTGTGGTGGATCAGCTTTGAACAAGCATAAACGGAGCCTCCGGTCCTGACATAGAATTAAAAATTTGCAAACATACGTGACAAGAATTTTCAATTAAGGGTACAGAGGCGAGGATTATCCCACCCATGTTTTCTGTTTATTGCATGTGTTAACTTGTTATTGATTATTGCTACTTGCATATCACATTTTGTTGATTACTGATCCTTGTTATTGCACCCCCTATTTATTAATTTTCTCTGCACACAAAGAATGTGTAATATGGCTCTATATCATTTTCAGGTTCTGATTTTAAATAGAGGCTTCTGTCCAGCCTGGTTCGACCTGCCTGACGGTTATCTTCAATCCCCAGTTGTCTACGACTGCAAGCATCCGGTCCTTCATCCCAATTGATTTCTGGTGTCGCTGGGTACTACCATTTTGATCTTCATATTGCACTGCCCTTTTTTCATTTGAACTGTTTTAGTCACCAAAGAAAGAGGATTTGGTATTCTCTGTGAGACGTTTTATACTGGTAACTCTATGATCTGTCATGTGATACCCAAGTACTCATGGGTATTGTAGTTTTGTTTTTCCATACTGTTTTCTAATTGACTGCTGAGCATTTCTAATAAAGAAATGAGAAAGCATAATCCTCACCTCCGTGTCCTTAATAGAATTGAAAATTCTTGTCACGTATGTTCGCAAATTTTTAATTCCAAGGTAGTGCACACACTAGTAAGGATCTAAAGCTCTAAAAATAGCAATAATTAGGATACATGTCACGCCGTGTTGCCCCAGCCAGCCGGGTGGAGTGAGACATGCGCATCAAATACTAGAAAGCTGATCAAGGTATGGGAAGGACGAATGCGGGTCCATATGATCCAAATATCTGAAATGGCAAGTCCACAATTAAAGGAGGTCCAGTCCTACATTTTATTGATCCCAGTGTGCAAGCTATTAGTTCATAATATCCACTTGAGTTCTTCTTTGTTGAGGATGGTACCTATGTCTCTGCCTCTTGGTGATAGGTTTAATAATGCTGATAACTTCGTATTCCTTTATCAATGAAATGCTCAACATGTGTTGCGTTGGGTGTCCTGTATCGGAGGTGGCTTTGGTGCTGGCAAATCCGGATTCAGATCTCTTGGTTAGTTTGTGCTATGTAGCTTTGATTGCAAGGACATGAAATAGCATATACAACCTTGGCAGTATTACAGTTTGAGAACTGATTCAGGCATATACCTAGAGAACGCTTGGAAGTGCACAGTAGACAGCAGAACCCACGCTTAATGCAATGTAACCATACAAAGTGAAAGGACAAAGACCAGTTGTCATTTAGTTCTTGAAGCAAAGCCAGAGCAAAACACTGCATTACGACACAGCAGCAGGTGTAGCAGTTTCCATTACCGTTTGGCCACGAGGTGTAACATCTATTGGGAGCAGCAAAAATAGAACCAAAATACCTACAATCTGAAAAAAGTACCAAAGGTATGCCTCCAAAAACGTAAGAAATCGTTGAGTGTATAAAAGATGGAATCACTCTGAAGGCAGTCTGGAACTTGCTAACAAATCAAGACCCAGTCACTTAACCACATGACTGCTAAGGCAATTCCCCTCCTGTGCTGCAGATCCTTCAAATACATTATTTCACGACGAGCTGAGCTCGTCATGAGCACACGACCAGTGTACTGCATGATGAGCTGAGCTCGTCATGAGCAGCGAAGGGGTTAAAAAAAGTGTACTACTTTCGCTGTATTAGATGCTTTAAATATGCAGTGCAAAAGCTCTCCAAAATGTTGAGGAAGGGTAGTGGGTAGTGGCAATTACGTTTCCGAAGAAGACCTTGGAACTTGGAGATCAAAAGTGTCTCCAGCAGATGTTAAAGAAACCTCCTTCTGGAACAATAAGGCGTTTATATCCTGCTCAACTTATAAAAGTTCACATTAAAAATAGCTCTTAAAGGCCAAATCATCACCTCTTTGAATGTACTTGCAGCTGGAAATAACATTGTGGGCGTGGGAGTAGGGACGACCGTGACACCAGGTACTGGGGTTAAAGATGGTTTTATTTTTATGGCTCGAGCAGGTTTAGACATCAACGTCTTTCTGTTTCTAAGTGTCAGTCTCTCTCGGGCGAACACGCTGGGGTCCGTGGCGGTAGTTTTCTCTTTCCTTTAAGCGGGTGATGAACGCTTGTTCTCCCAGGTGTCTCCGGTAAGGGGTGGTCTCTCCGCTGCCTCAGGCTCGGGTGCATGAAAGAAACCAACAGAAAAGGGGAGCCGTTAGTGTCCAGCCCTCTATGGGGTTGCACCAGGGGGTCCGGGGTAAGTGAGGGAAACCCAGTGTATCGTGCTTCCGAATATTTACAGTGCTTGTGGTGCCAGTGAGGTGGGGTAGAAAAGGTAGGAACAGGGAAGGGGGGGCGGAGGGGTCAGGAAAACAACACAGGGTAGGAACGAACAGGGACTATGTGCACTATTCACATGCTTTCGCTTTGCCTCCCCAACCAAGCTGCCCAACGCCGCCGTACCTGTGACAGCCACACTCCTCCCTCGGGAGCGTGGCACGGCGGTCCGCAGGGTCGTTGGCCTCCTGGCTTCCCTCCAACTTCCGCCTCTCCGTCTTCTCCGCGTTGTTCCTCCGGGTTGGCTTTCTCCACGTTCTCTTCGGTTTCGCCTCCATCCTCCGTTCCTCTTGCTTCCGCCTGTCTCTCTTCCTCCGGGGTGCTTGCACACCCAACGAACGTCACTTCCCTGCTTTTGACCAATATGGTTGCTCTGACGTCCTTCGGGGAGTGTCCTCCTCCTCTGCTGAAAATGCCCAGTTAAAGGAGCCGCTGTTGCTGTCGTCGTCTTCCGGATCGCGTCGCCCTTCGTCCCACCGTCCTGACTGAAAAGAAGGAGTCGGTGGATGGTCAGCAGGGTGAGGGTTCCACCAGTCATGCGAGGTAGGCGCCCCTGCCTCGTTACAAACATGTTATGACAGCAAGTCACAACCCTGGAAACCGTCACCACAAAGGGTACTGCCTGTTTCATCCCACAACATCCTTTGTCATTCAGCATCAAATAACTTCCATTTGAAAGCAATCTGAATGCCGGCTGAATCAAAGCAGCTGGGGCACAGTTCAGATAACATACTAAGGGGCCGATTATGATGTCGGTTGTAAAGGCTCCGAATGGGCTCGGATGCTCCGAATCCGATTCGGGCCTATGTGTCTGACCGAACCGGATACATTTCCGAGCGACAGATTATAATGCAGGGAAACCGGGCTGTTTGATTTGGTTGTGATCGGCATTCGAACAGCCAGAGTTGTTTGCAGACTAATATTACAGCTCTATGGACACGGATTCCGACCGAGCGATTACAATGACAGCCATTCCGAATCGGTTTGCCCGACACGCAACAGCTGTCAGAATCTGACTTTGGGGGCCCAGAGAAGGCCCCCCTTCACCCTGAGGCCTCCGGTTGTGGCCCGTGGATGTACCCATGGTGGTATCCATGCGACCCCTCTTTACAACCATGCACGGTGTGGCAGGCACTATGGGGTGCCTGCCATAGGGTGCAAGGTATTCCTCAACCACCCTTTTTTTCAATGGGAGCCTGTGTTCTTGTCCGAAACACAGGCTCCCATTGAAGTCAATGTGAGTCCGACCGAATGATGTTGGGAAGCACCGTAATCGGTCGGACTTGCGCAACCCAATTTGGTCAGAAATGATTCCGAAACCCATCTGGTCGGTAGAGTTTCCAATTTGACATTGTAATTGGCCCCTAAGTTGGCAATAGGTGCATTACAAACGCCATGAAGGGAATGGATAAAGGAAGTTTCGTATTTGTTTCCGGTGAGAAATACTTCAGTTTTTCCATTGCTACATTTGAAATTGAAAGGTAGGATCCATGTCTTATGTACATATCTCTCACCAAACACCTCATATCTGCCTACCTGAAAATGGTTGCGGCAAGACATGAAATAAAATGTAGAAATTGGTAGTGAGATAAGCCTATTACCATTCCGCAGATGGTCTTTCAGCCACTATAAGGTAGTTTCTCTAAATCTTCTATGATTAACATTGTGTGTGGGGTAGCTGAGGAATGCCGCCTCAGAGCAGTACGTTCAGATAAGAATGCGGTGAGTTATCTCTTGGATTGGGGACAAATGTTGACTGCAGTGTCTACAGTAATAAATCAGAGTGAGAATGAGAGCATGCATAGTTCAGTTTACCAGGCCCACTTCATCACCAGCATATACACCCTCTCACACCATGAACACATGAAGCACAAATAAGGCACAGGTGCACTGTATTAGAGGTACAGTACTGCCTGCCTGCCTGTTGCTGCCAAGATGGGGATAGGGAGGGGGCGGGGTTAGATAAGGGGGAATCCAGATTCCCTATTTTGGTTATCGTTTTTGTTCAGGATTCAGACCCTATTAACATTTTTCTTTACTGCTGTTTCAAAACAAAAGTAACTTGCCCCCCCCGGTAGTGTGATCAGGTGGAAAAATGGAATGTCATGTCAAAAACTCATAATGCAAAACGACTATAGAACATGCACACATACATGCATGTCATTGTTTTTTTTTTTGATCAACTTTAAAACAGCAAGAAATTCATTGACAGCAGCTTACAATTCAAGAGAGACAGTGGATCAAAATCAGCAAGACATACAGGCGGGGTCAGTCCACTCCAGTCCAACATTTCATTGTGTACAACAGTAAAGTCACACCGTAAGACAATCATTACACCTGGACTTATGGCGGGATCGTGTTGAACCATTTCCCCCATATTTTGGGGAACATCTCTGGAGAACTTTGGGATTCGAATAGGGCCTCCTCCTGGTCGCCACACCAATCCACCCCCCTCCTCCACCCCCCCACAGTGGGTGCAGCGGTTCGTGACCAGTGGCACGCTATTTCCTTCTTGGCCACGGCCACCGCCGTTCCCAGTAGGCGTTTTTCCATTCTTGACCCATCTAGGCCATCAAAGATCCCCAGCAGCAGTCGCAATGGGTCGTGGGGAACCTCCCAGCCCAAGGCCTGCGTGAGCTCCCGCTCCACTCCTCTCCAGAACCTCTCCAACGCTGGGCATAACCACACCATGTGATAAAAATCAGCAGGGGATAGTCCACATCTCGGGCAGTCTGAAGAAGGGCGTAAACGGGCGCGGAAGAGTCGCTTCGGGGTGAGGTAAGCTGCATGTAGATAGTAAGTCTGTACCAGACGCAGTCTGGAGGACGTGGTCAGGGTGCATGGAGCCATTAGGGCATCCTCCAATCTGCCTCTTCTAGGGGGCCCACCCATCCCTCCCAACGGGTGCACAGCTGGTCTAAGGACGCGGGGCCATTATTTACGAGGGAGCGATATATGCGGGATACTCCTCCTCTGCCCAGATTCCCCATCGTCAGTTGCGCTTCCAGCGGGCTGAACTCTGGGAGGGTGGTCGGTGAGGGGAGGTGTGTATGGAGGGCATGGCACTGTTGTAGGGATGCAAATGCACGGATATGGTCCTCCACCCAGACTTCTCCAAGGCCCGATACGCCGATGAGGTCCCAGCGACGAAATCCGGTCTGGGACGACACTTCCCGGAGCCAGGTACCGTGCCAGAGTGGCGTCTGACGAGTGAGTTTATGGTCCCATCCAGTGTGACGCAGGGCGGCGCGCCAGGCCAGGCCCGGAGGACCGCTCTAGTGATGGGCGCCATTGTTTGTGGCACCAGGCTTCCGTAGAGAAACACTTGGATCTGTGAGAAATCTGTATCCTCTAGTTCCACGCTGTACGCCTGGTCGGACCAGCCGCCCGCGTACCTGTCGTGGATAACTATCAGTTTGGTGGCACGGTAGTAGAGATATAGGTAAGTAACCCCCAGGCCCCCGTCAACGGAGGGGAAGCGACTGTGTGCTAGGGAGACCCGCGTCTTCCGCCACCCCAAAGGAATCGGGATAGGGCCCCGTCGAGCTCACGGAGCCAGGAGCGTTTTGCAGGATATAGAGGAAGCGGGGGAGGACCATCATTTTGAATAGCGCACTGCGTCCCAGGGGGTTGAGGGGAAGGGTTTGCCATTTTTCAAGGTCAGACCTCATCCGAGTCACCAGGGGGGTGATGTTCAGTGCCCATTCCAGTTCCGGCAGGAGGGCCATCCATATCCCCAGGTATTTAACCGAGTGGTGCCTGAGGGGGATGGTCGACTGCCAATCATAGCAGTCTCGAGAAGGATGCAGCGGGATCAAGGTGGATTTGGCTGCGTTGAGGCGAAGGCCGGAGACTCTCTTGAAGGCAAGGAGGAAGTGCAAGCATTTTGGACCCGAAGTCGCCGGGTCAGCTAGATAAAGGAGCACATCGTCAGCGTAGAGGGCTATTTCGTTCCAGGCCCATCCCTGGACGAGGGGGTCCTGTCGGATGAACGTTGCCAGGGGCTCCATCGCTAACGCGAACAGGAGTGGGGAGAGGGGACACCCCTGGCGCGTGCCTCTACAGATCGGGAATACCTCTGAGAGCGCCCCATTGACCATCACCCGGGCCCTGGGGTTGGCATACAAGATCCCAATGTATCGGCGTAACCGCGGGCCAAAGCCCATCGCCTCCATCACGCCTTGCAGATATGCCCAACCCACCGTGTCAAAGGCCTTCTCAAAGTCGAGGAAGAGGAGGGCCACATATGAGGTCAGGTGGGCACGGTGGGCCAAGGCCAGGTGGAGGCAGTGGATAAAGTGGTGAGTGCCTCTGGCCGGCATAAATTTGCATTGGTCCAGGAGGACCAGATCCTGTAGATCCTGTAGATAGAGCTTGAGCCTCTGGGCCAGTATTGTGGCGAAGAGCTTGATTTTGGTGTTAATAAGTGAAATTGGACGCAAGTCCACACAGTTCGTAGAGGGCGGTTGGGTCTTGGGGATGACCACAATCGTGGCCAAGTCCGTTTCGGGGGGGAAAGGAGCCATTTTCCACTACGTGTCGAAACAGGCCCAACAGTTGGGGGGCTAGGATATCTCGAAAAGCAGCGTAATACTCCTGAGGAAACCCGTCTGGGTCAGGCGTCTTACCAGGGTGCAGGAGGGGGATAGCCTCCCGGACTTCGTCTAAGGTGAAGGGCTTCTCTAGGGCCTCTGCGGTTTCAGGAGCAAGAGAAAGGAGACGGACACCAGCTCCACACAGGAGGGTAGTTAAGGATGCGTCAGCCGGTTGCACTGCGTAGAGGCGGGCGTAAAAATCTGCAAAGGTTCCTGCTATGGCCGCAGAGGTTACCGGAAGGGTGCCATCCAGGGCACGGACTTCCGGAAAAATGTGGTGGATCTTGGGGTAGGAGACCAAGTTATGGAGGAGCTTTTCATTTTTTTTGCCCCAACCGTACACCCGTGCCACCGACGAACGCCACAGCATTTAGGCAGAGTCTAGTGAGATCTGGCGGATCTCCTCTCGCATCAGCGCCAGTTACCGAGTGGGGTCCTCGCAGCCGGCAAGGGCCTGCTCAGCCTCCAGCTGGGCAGCCCGGGACTCCACATCTGCGAGCTGGGACAGCTGGTCCATCCGCTTGGCGTGGACAAGCCCTCTTGCCACCCAGCGAATTACAGCTTTGCCGGCCTCCCATAGGGTGCCAGGCGAGGGAACCGAGCCCTCGTTGGTGGAGAAGTAGTGGGTTAACTCCTGCTCAAGCGTGCCCACCAGTGCGGGACCCTGCAGGAACCATGCGTTGAAATGCCATACTGGTCATGGACCCGTCGGTGCGAAGCCAAGTCGGAGGGAGACAGGGGAATGGCCGGACAGTCCCCTGGGCAGGATAGTCGCGCCCGAGACCAGATGGCAGTCGGTGGCCGGAAGCAGGAGAAGGTCGATGTGGGAGGGGGTATGTTGGGAGGCCGACGTGTGGGTGTACTGCGACGTGCGGGGGTTCCAGACTCGCCACACATCGCAGAGCCCCCGAGCCGAGGCCCAGCTCGCTAGGGCCGCTGCGGTGGAGATTAGGGTCGCAGACGGGGTACCGGTCGTATCCCGCTGGGGCTGCAGGACGGCCACCAACCACCGCAAGGCCATTCTGGAAGGAGGAAATAACCTGTGTGAGGCACCGAAGCATCGGGGACAGGAGGGCAGGCGGGATGTAGAGATTCAGGACGTTCAGAGGACAGCCCTCCACCATGCCAGATATCGCCATATAAAGCCCTTGTGGGTCAGTATATGCCTTAACCAGGGTAAGGGGGAACGCTCTTCGTGCAGAATTGCCACCCCTCGGGATCCGCGCAGAAATCCTGAGTGCCAGACCGTCTTAAACCCATACCGGGCCAGGAAGTTGCATTGCAACATATCATTGTTAGTGATAAGCTGGATGCAGTGATTAATAAAAACAAGTAAAAAAAATGATTAACCTTGTGTAAGTTTCATCCTTTTTTGCCATTATTTTTTGTGCGCATGTTAGATTATAAGGCGAAAAGAAACCAGTCACATTTAGGTGTTTCATTGGCACACGATCGGCTTTTAAAGTTGATAATGCCTAGTTTAATTGCGTAATTGATCTAAGCTGATTTTGCCCTTGTAGTAGGAGGGACATGTCACTTTTTATGATATTAGTTTCAGAAGAAATAATGTTATTTAGATAATAAATTCTTGTTTACAATGTCCTGTTATCAACTACAGCTAATGCCTTTTCTAAATTAGCTCTGTCAGTTTCATTTATCAGTTTAGGAACTTTCTGCTGGGAAGCTTTCCAAGGTTCCTTTTATATGTATGGCATATAAAAAGCGTTTATGGTTTGGGTTTCTCAGACCTAACAAAAAGTCCTGTATATCCATGTATTCTGAAAGGAGAGCACGTGTTCTTTTACCTCCTCTATAGTGGAATGCTGTAACCAGGTCTGCCTATTTGTTTTGCCCTTCGCGTTGTTTAAGATATTTGCATGACAACCAGAGGGGTGGCCACACTAGCCACCCCTCTGGACCGGAATATAAAGAATTGTATGTACCATTCTGTATCATGTTGTTAAGCTGGTCCTATGTCTAATTTGTAAACTGTTGCCATTTACCAATATTTGCAATTGTGGTAATGTTTGTGTATTCATATCCTTTATTTTAGCCAAGTCTAGGCACTGTGTTTTCTGTACTGTTTTGTTCAGAAAAATCATTTGTCTCTGTATTAGGCACACTCTAAACAAAGCCTCATTGCCCTGAACTTGCCAATCTTTTGTTACCCAAACAGATTTCAAAACAATATTGTTTTTCCAAAATTTGTAACTGTACAGACAACTGGGAAATAAAATAAGCCAAATAAATCCATTTTGTTTTGGTCAGCATATTTTTCTTTCCCGGCCGGGGAAGGGGAACGTTTTTATAGGACACTAGGTTTGCACAGTTGTTGATAGAAACAAACTTTGCAGGTATGTGTTTTTGAGCTACTCACTGGTAATGTTGGTCAATGTTCCAATTGTGTCTAGATAAAAACTGCATGTGGAGTACCAGGTCTGTTTAAATATTGGTGTGCATTCCAATGATAACAGTACATTTCACCATTATAAGTTGTTTCAACATGCATATCTTCAATTTCAAATACAGTATAATAGTCTAACTAACAAAGCATCGTAATAACATATTTTACATCTCAACCATCAGACAAGCTGCCAGGAGTTATAATGTCACTTAGTGAGATAAAAAAATAATAATGGATGTGTAAAGTCTCAGTAGGACCAAAAAAGACGTTATCCCAAACAATGCCATCCATGATTGGAAAAGCAGAAATGTTCACAAGGGACCATCTCTTTGCACTTTATGTGATGAAGAGTGAGGCTTCGGTACCTCGGAAACTAGATCAACAGGATAGCATTCTGGGAGAAACAACAAAAAGGAAAAGCAATGAAATGGCAATCCAAACGTAAATCCAAGGTGGAGCAACGTAAGACTGGTTAGTAAAAAAATAAATGCACTGATCCCATGCAATGGTTTTTCTGACGATTCTGAAGAAAAGTAATCTATGTTTGCAAAATAGCCAGAGGTAATCTGTGAAAAACAGGAACCTCATGGGCAAAGTTGAACTGGTGGATCATAATAAACAACTTAAGTGTTAGGAGGGATAATTGAAGACTCTGAATTCTAATACAGTTTGTGTCTGGTGTTGCTAGCTGTAACTGGATGTAGTGAAACTTCAGTGTCTGATATCCCCGCCCAGAAGTAGAAATTTCAGTATTATGTAATGTTTGCATAGAGATTTCCTGTGTGGTAGTGAGAGGAAACAGATAACTACCCAGGAATCCTCCGGGCCTACTATGTAGGTCTGGCCACGTGGTGTTGGTGTATTCGATCTATGGATACACATCTCTTGTGTTCACAACCAGCAAGCAGTGGCAAAAGTACTGTTCTGGTACCTTAAACTGCCGGGACTTGCACTAGCGCTCTGTAGGAGGGGCTAAATTCCATTTTGTCTATGGAATTCAGAAATGAATTGCTTGTTGCACCTTCAGTTCTCTAGTGGCCGAACATTTCATGAGTTTGTTCGAATGGACATCTCATTAGTCTTTCAGTTCCTGTATGATAGCCAAACATTTATTAATCTCAAAAGGCGTATCCGCCGCCACTGTGCCAGGATTATCAAGGTCTGGAACACACGTCTGAAAATGAAAGGTAGGATCTCTTATGGATCTCTTATGGACATATCTCTCTCCTAATCTGCCTACTTGAGAATGTTTCAGGCAAGACGTGAAATGAAATTGTGGGATTAGCAGAGAGATAAGCCTTTACCTTTCTGCAGATGGTATTTCAGGTAAAGGTAATTTCTTTAAATGTTCTGTGCTTAACATTGTGTATGCCCCATCCTTTTTTGCCTTTGTTTTTTGTGAGCATGTTAGATTATAAGGCGAAAATAAATCAGTCACATTTTGGTATTTTCATGGCACGCGACCTGCTTTTAATGTCTATAATGGCTAGTGTAATGGTATAATTGACCTTAGCTAATTATGCCCTTCTTGTAGTAGGGACATGTCACTTTTTATGATGTCAGTTGCCGAATACCTAATGTTATTCAGAGAATAAATCCTAGTTGACAACATAGTCATCTTGTTATCAACTACAGTTAATGCCTTTTCTAAATTAGCTCCGTCAAGTTCATACGGAGTGTGGCCACCCAAGGATCGTCTAGGCAGATTATTTAAAGCTCTTTGGACTCCATACAGATGATGGATCCGACTACGACCTGAACCTATTATTTTATTTTATGCAGTTTTATATAGCGCAAACTTGACCCAAAGGTATCGAGTATCAGAGTGCTTTACCCGAGCTGCATTACATGAGGACACAGTCATTTTTGTTAGGCATAGGTAGACTAAGTGATTTGCACAGAATCACAGGATGTTGTGCAACCTTGCTGAGACTGTAACTTGGTTCCCAACATTTGAGGTCGACCGCCCTTGCTGTCAACCCACATCCTCTCCCAAATACTAATACTCTAATACTCTAATGCCTAATACTGTGAAATGTTAAAGACTGCTCTAAGTCTCAGTTTTTCCTCTCCACAATCACATTACCCTCAGGATGATATGGTGAGAAGTAATGCACAGCCACATATTTACATAATATCCCGGTGAGCACCAGAGGCAATTGCCGGTGCCTGGTCTGAGTGGAATGCTGCTACTGCATATGTCCAGTTGAAGACTTGCAAACCTTTTTTAACAGCTCGTCCATCAGCCGATCACTGTGGCCATACCCATAGGAATCTAGAACACAAATTCACTGCTAACAAGATGTATTTAAAGGAGTCAGCAGAGTTGAGTGCCCAACAGTGGTTGAAATACACACAAGCCAATGGCTTGTTTGAAAGTAGGAGAGGTGTTTGCAGTTGGCATGTTGTGGTGGAAATTTTAATTTGTTGACAAATGTCAGAGCTAAGGGCATATTGCTTGGTCTGTTTGTAGAGACCTGGCCACCAATAGTGCTACTGTACTAGTGAAACTGTGGCTGCCACACCTGCAAGGGCTAAAACTAACAACTAATGAGCAGCTACCGATCATTTCTAGTATGCAGTCTGAATATGGAATCACTTGATCCCCCACTCTGGGAATACAAGCAATTTGTATATTTTGTGCGCTCAGTAGGTAGAAATATTAAGCTAGATATTTGTTTAGGTAATGGGAGTGCCAGTGCGTGAGGTATTGACAACTACCATGATGTGTCCATCTACTCTCGTATTGGAACGAGGAATAGCAGCTACGCCAGTAGTCTGGACTGGTGCCTTTGCGGATACATCAGCCAGTGAATTCCCAGCAACTTGTATACCAACATGTTAGTGACTCAATGTATGTATTACATGAACCTGTGGCAAACATTCTTCCGAATGTGCCACCTATCCCCAAAGCAACTTGTGCTTGAAAATGTTCCCTTTACAGGCTCTGAATCCATTCAAGCGCCAATAGTGCAAGTGCTCATTAGGAGACTGGACACAATAATCTGAATCACTCACTATTAGTATGAGAAATTCTGGATCGGTATTTTCGAGTACCCAAATTAGAGCTTTGAGTTCCACCTGCTGTGCAGTGCAATCACCTTCTGATTGTGTAAATGTTTTAATAGGCTGGAAGACTCCATCTCTCTGCCCCTCATCACTGTGCAAGTTCCAGCTGCGGGCTGGGAAGAATCTTCAGTTTAGGCTATGAAGTCTTACTGGTCAAGAGGCAAAACGTCATTGGGCACGGGGTATTCAACATAATGTAGAAATTCTGGTGTTTGTAGTGTAGAGTCAAATAAATAATCTATGTCACTAGGTGTTAAGGGGGTGGCCCACTGTATCCATCTAAGATGTTAGGCTTTAGCATTAGGAACGCTGACTTTTGTAACAACCTCTAAGACGGGAATTTGAGTCATGACAATTATGCATTTCCCCAGAGCCAATAATTTTTCCTTTATAACAGCAGTCTGAACTGCAGTCAGTATTGTTTTAGTAGGTGCAATACGCATTTCTGCATTGGAATATAAATGCAATTTATATGCAATTGGTACAGTATCGCCTTCCCTGAAAGTGACATCTGTAGTCTGTGGTCCCCGCAAGTTAGTGGTGTTAACAAATGCGTTTAAACGTTTTGGTGCAATTATATCAGTTTGCAATGGTCTCAGAATCTGTGTATGTTCTGGTGTCCAATGTGTGCTTGAAGTCTGCACATATTAAATAACAAAAAGGTTTATCTATTGTGCATAATCTGAATGTGGCTCCTCCCAAAAGTGAGTTTAGCTTTTTTATTGTGTTGGCTCTTGGCTGGAAGTAGGAGTGCTTATTTCTCTAAGAAATACCGTACTAGGCTTTTTCCTTCCTTAGATAACTCGTATCCCAAGAACAGAACACTGAACGCTGAGCTGGGCAATATTCGTTTTTTGGACGTTAAATTTGTAGCCATTTTCTGCAAATCCCATGACAATGCAATCTACTCTGTCTAGATGTGTGTTCCAGCCATTGTCAGTAATGTATTTGCCACCGATATAGGGCAATGTTTCTGGTTCAGTTTCTTGTACAATTGATGTTACCCAGGCAGGGAGGGAACACGTCTGGGCTGTTCTTATACCCAAAGGAATCAAAAAGCCGTTTTTGTGACCCAAGTGTGGGCTGATGTAAAAACACCGAGCGCCCTGATACTACTGGATCTCTCCGCGGCGTTTGACACCGTGTGTCACAAACAGCTATTGTCGCGGTTGAGATCCTTTGGTATCATGGGTACAGCACATGCATGGCTTACATCATTCTTGCAGGGCAGGACGCAACGAGTACAGTTGGGAGATTTACTTTCCACCTCTGCTCCGATCACCTGCGGGGTCCCACAGGGCTCTGCCTTGTCACCCCTACTTTTCAATATCTACCTGCAGCCACTAATCGCTCTCCTGAATAGGATGGACTGCCTAGTGTACAACTACGCCGATGATACCCAGATAATCATTCGGCTGGATGATGGCCCGGGAGTGTCCACCAGGCTGCAGGACATACTGAAGGCCACGGTCAACTGGATGTCCGAGAACTCTCTGAAAGTCAATCCGGATAAGACGGAAGTGTTGCCCATCTCCATTTCGGGCAACCCTTGGAGCGAGAAATTTTGGCCTATGGAGCTGGGTACACCACCGAAACCAGCGTCCGCAGTTAAAAGTCTAGGCCTATATGTGGATGACAAACTATCCATGGAAAAACAAGTTACCACGGTGGTGGGCACTTGTATAGGCCTTCTAAGACACCTAAGGAAGATCTCTGCCTTACTTTCATTCTCTACTTTGAGACACGTGGTCTCAGCCACAATTTTGGCTAGGCTGGACTACGGGAACTCCCTATATATAGGTTTGCCCCAGCGGCTGCTGGACAAACTACAGGGGGTTATGAATGATGCAGCTAGGCTGATCTATAAAAAAACCCAGGACTGCCCATTCTTCTCCTCTGATGCAGGAGTTACATTGGCTCCCAATTCGTCAGAGGATTGTTTTTAAAGGACTGTGCATCATTCACAAGGCTCTGTATGGCAAAGCGCCAAAATATTTGAAATCCCGACTATCCCCTTACACACCGGGTAGGACTTTGCGCTCGTCGGATGCCACTCTTCTGTCCCAATCCCGCTTTAAATTGACCACGGTGGGGGGTCGTGCGTTTTCCAACACACTCCCAGCCTTATGGAACAAACTGGCTCCAGAACTCAGGAAGGAAAGCAACTTACTATCCTTCAGGAAAAAACTAAAAACTGTATTATTTAAACAAGCATGGAGCAGACCTTAGGTGTACAGGTGGGATCAAGTGAATGCAATACCTCACTATGTAAATCTGGACAAACAGCGCTTAGAGACCCCGGTGGCTATAACGCGCCATATAAATTAAATAAATAAATAAATGCAGTTAAAGCCCTGCTTTCAAGCTCTATGTTTTGGCAGAAAAAGACATTTGAAATGTCTAATGTTGTTTTGTATTTTTTTATGCACAATGTTGTTCATTAGTGCTCCTCTGTGTGAATTTTGTACTGCGAATGTGCGTGTGTGACTGTTTAAATGTCTGTAGTGTAAGACTAAGCGATATGAATGATCTGGATTCGCTAATGGGAAGAAAGGATTGTTCATTGGTGAAATGCACTGCTTAATAATGCCTTGGCATTCAAGTTGTACTAGAATTTCTTTAACGTTGTAGGAAGGTAGGCTCCTTCTAGCACGGATACCCACACTTTTTTCACTTTCTTAGAATATGGTTTAGTCACCCCCTGGAGACCACTGTATTTTGTGGTACTTACCTGATTGTTTTAAAATATTCTTGGGTGTGCTATTGTTACCTCCGGGTAGGAGATATACCAATGTGTTAGTGATTTTTGTTGTGAATAAATAGACTTATTTTTACATAAACACTGTGTGGTTCCTTTTAACTTACACTATTGATTCACGTTGGTAAAACAAGATGATTTACACTCCTTCAAGATCCTCCTGAAGGCTGCTTTTCACAGCTACTACTTTGAGAGCTTTCCATGGTTATCAAAGAATACTAAAATCACCATAAGGGTTGCCTGGATCAGTGCAAGGTGCACCGCTTAAATGAGGGTGCACCATACACTAAGCCAGCCTCCTAAATATTTTTTTCCAATCTTGTATTTACAGTGATATGACCACCCAAAACCCTGAATTTATATTAAAAACAGAGCTTTGGACTATACCATACTGAGGTTCCGTGACGATTTGAACCCGTGTTTTCAATATTGTCGGAAATACATAATATTGGTATCAGCGAACCGCAAATGATCCATTTAGCATATCCTGGTGTTTTCGCTATGCTACGAGCAAGAGCACTCCTGTTATGAACACATTTCTGATCTACTCATGGCATCCATCTTAGATCATGGCACCCATTTTGTGTTTCTTGCCCTCACATACGCAATAACCTCTGATCACTTCATTTCGATTAAGGACACGTAGCCTTAGCCGGAGATTCACCTCTTTCACGACACGTGCACCTTAAACCAGATCACGCTGTAGCTGCATGACTCGACAAAGGCTGCCTCCTCTGCCCGAGGCCAGCCCTACTGAACTGGTTCTCGTGTCCATTGTCCCGATCACGATTAGGCGGCCGAAGCCGGTAGCCTTGCCCATTTACAACCCACAAACATCCCTTATCCCACTTTTCTATCTTCCACACCTGGCTCCGTTCCTTTCTTTCTGAATCTTTATTAGGGGGAGGTAACGAAATTTACGATGAGGCGGTCCGGCTCTTGAATGCAATATTGACAAGGGATTGTGATGAACTAGTGGGAACCCCTCTTCGTAGATGTTTGGCATCAGATATTATCGACGGTTCCTGTGTAACGCCAAATATTTATTGTTTTAGACACAAAGGTTTTGGGAATGTATTACATGTAAAGAATTCGCCCCCAGCTTAAAATTTAGTATATAAGGAGCAACCCTCTTTGTACAAATTGAACAGGCTCCTAGAATCTGCCCATGTGTGGTTTCTGTGACTTCTGTGTCCCTGCAGTAATAAACCTTTGGTCTTTGACGCCACCATCGAGAAGCCCGTGTTTCTGTTCATTTGCGCACCAAGGCAGGTGGAACTCCGGGGTCTTTGGGTGTTGTTCCCTGACACCTCTGGACGGAACCAAAAAGTCCAGAACTCCAATTGGCGCCCAACGTGGGGCGACGTCATTCGGTACCGGTCCAAAAGCCTGAAGAGTTCGAGAAGCTTCGTGTGAAGATTCCTGAGGGAGGCGCCCCACTTCATCGATCCCGGCATATCGCAAAAGTGGCCCGAAGTTCTCTTCCACGAGGGTTCCCGTTCAGGACGGCTGCAGTGGGCCGTTGCCTTGACCGTCGCCCTGTCTTGGACCCGAGGTGCAGTCCTTAGTACGGCGAAACGTGACGGGTTTCTCCTTGGTGACGTCTTCAGTGCCTCAGTTAAGTATTTAGTGGTTGCTAGTTGGTTACTTCGTAAGGGTTGTTAAAAATCCTTTTTGGTTCTTGGTTTGGTTTGGTTTCGTAAGATTATCACTGGTTGTTCTGGTTACGATAATCTATTTGGTTTAGTTTGGGTATCGATACATCAGTTCGCTTTTGGTAGGCCTAAAGTTCTTGGTTCAAGTGCACATATCTGTTTCGTGTTTTGTTTGTTTTGTGTTCCGGATTGCAAAATGGTAAGTCGGAGAAATTGTATGTTGTTTTGCTTTGGTTGCAACAGTTACTCACGATTGGAGGACTCATGTCTGGTTCCTCCGATTGGGACTCCCCTATATGACTTGTACTGTAAACATGGTGTGGGTCCTATATCTTATAATGAGGTGTGGGTCCGCTATACGAAGAAAGATGGTGTCCTTAGTTGGCCACTGCATGGTAGTTTTGAACCCGAAATTCTTGACAATTTAGAAGCGAAATTGTTTAGGAAGAAAGCCCGGCCGGCAATGTTTGATTCTTTCCGTTACTGGCGAAAAGAATCCAAACAGAGAGAAATGAAGAGATTAAAGAAGGAACAGAAAGAGCAAGAAGAGTTGACTCTGGAGCAAGCGGCTAAGCAGCTGCAAGTTAACGAGTCTGAAAAGGCCATAGAGGTAGCCATTAGAGAGCATAATTTAGCGATCGACAAGTGCTATCCTGCCTTGCCATCGAAAACAGCTAAGATACTAGAGGACCCCGAAAATGATCCTCTGTTGTCTTATTTGTTAAGGTCACCTCCACCGTATGCACAAGGTGCTACGGCTCCACCTTTACCGAATGTTCAATTGCCGGTTGCTGGACAACCTGGTATTCCTGCTCCTGCCCCTCAGAATCAAGTTCCTGTACCTCCTGTAGTCAATATAAATGTTCCTACGGCTCCTCCTCCTCCTGGGTTGCCGACTTCTATACCTGTATCTGTCTCGCTTACACCTACTGTTCCACAAACTATCTTCCTCGATACTCCTACTGTCCCGCTATCTGTTCCTACCTCTACTGTGTTCTCTGCGTCTGCGAGTGTGTTGACTCCACTTTCTGTTCGTCGAAGAATCACTGATTCTGTTTCTAACATTCTGTCTCCTTTCTATAAAACTTTAATCAAGACTCCTACTTCTGACTCTGTTCAAAGACGTAGTCAGCTTCCGAGTACTGAGGAACGGGGAATTTTAGATTCCACGGCTCTCAGATGGATTTCGAAGAGTAGGAGATACAGTACGAGAGACGTGCTAGATACATTTATGCAGTGGAAAGAACCAACGCAACGGTATGTCTTTGATGAGATGTGCTCGCTGTTACGTGAGGAAATAGAAGAAGATGATGTTGAATCGAATTTAGAAGACTTAATTAAGGTTCAGAAAGAGTTTGCTGCAGGAATGATAGTAGGTGAAAATATAGAAGAAGCGATTGATCTGATTTTAAGTTATAGAAATGACCCATCACTTCGTTCACCAAGAGATTTAGAGAAAAGTAAGACGAAGCTAAGTCGCCAATATCCAATGAGGGAGGTTCCTCCAATTTGGCGCGATGCTATACAAGCTGATGCAGTACGTGGTATTGCAGCCGCTCCGGCCCAATTCCAAAGAGTGTGGATACACATTCCATGGAAACGAGCTGAAGTGCTAGCAGTGAAACAGGCCTTGCCAGACCCGCGTAAGAATCCTGCTGGATACTATAAGGAATTAACACAGACAGTTGAAGCTTGTATAATGAACTTAGCGGACATTGATATGTTATTTGGTAATGTAGTTCCGCAACCAATTTGGGCTAAAATTCGTAAAGAGAATCATCCAGTTGCCCTAGGTGGTGATTGGGCAGCTATCATTGCAGCGGATGGTCAGCAAGTAGGTGGTGCAAAACCCGAACCTCTAATTGCTAATCTTCCAGGTAGAATAATTGACTTAATGAAGACTCTGATGCCCGCATTGCGTGTTAATTGGGACAAGTTGTCCGCATGCAGGCAGAAGAAAGACGAAAGTGTCTCCGGCTTCTTCACCAGGTTCGAAGAGACTTTTGTAGATCATAGTGGTCAGGATATGAGCACAGAAGGAGGACAGAGACTGTTTGTAGATAAGTTCGTGCATAATTTGTTACCTGAACTATGCAACAAATTAAAAGATTCCGAGAGTGCGTGGGCTGTCTCTACAACTGCGCAAATACTTGCAACTGCACAGTATTATGAAAATAGGGATAAAGAGGAGAAAGAAAAATCAGATAAGAAAACGAAAGATTTAAAAACTAAAGTTCTTTTGCAACAGGCGTATCCGCCTCGCACGAATCAGATCAATACGCAACAGAGTTCGTATCAAAGAACAGACTATAGTTCACCGAGGCCTCAATATCAGTGGAATCAGTGTGCGTACTGTAAGAAAGAGGGTCACTACAAGAATGAGTGTCCGATCTTAGCGCAAAATAATGCAGCAGCAGCTCAGAGAGGTCGTGGTGGTTCTGTGCAAAATTCTAGAGGTCGAGGGCGAGGTGCTATGCCTCCACAGACGAATGATCGTCCTTCCAATCACTTTGATCAACGAAATGGACAGTCTGCCCAGCAAAATAGATCAACAATATCTTGTTGAAGACTATTGTGAAGTAGATGAGGGATTTCAGCAAAATGGGTACTAGGACAGCCATGGACAGAGAGAGGGATCAGTTCCAGTGTGTCAGAGTGGGCCTTATGTCGCAGTAGCAACATCAGGTGTAGTCGAACCGTTTCTGTTGGATACTGGTGCAGCAAAAAGTTCTATCATTCATGCGAAACTCCCTGGCGCACCTTTGTCCGGCTCAACAAATGTTTCTGTAGGTTTTTCAGGCGCCCCTGTTTACAACCCCATATCTGGTCCTTTGTCTATTTCTGTTGGACCGTGTCAATTGAAAGCACCCCTGATTTTGACGACGGGTTGTAATGAAAATCTGCTTGGTTTAGACTTGTTAAAACGACTATATGCGACATTGTACTGTTCTCCGGAAGGAGTACAGCTTACATTGGGTAAAAGAATCACCTCTCCGATGTACTTGTCAATGGATGCACTCCCGCCAGAGCTGCGTTCACTCCCTGATTCTCTTTGGGCGACTGGTCCTAATGATGTAGGCCTTTTAGAAATACCACCCTATGTAGTCACTTTGAAAGCAAATGTAAAATTTCCAAGAATTCCTCAATATAAAATATCTAGTGAAGGTGAGCGTGCACTTCTATTAATTGTACAAGACTTGATTAAGAAAGGTGTGGTTGAAGAAACGAGAGGAAATGTCTGTAACAGTCCTGTATTACCGATTTTGAAACGAACTGATCCTACAAAGCCTCCAGTGTACAGGTTTGTCATCGACCTCAGAGAAGTTAATAAGATTGTGGTCCCGCAGTTTCCTGTAGTTCCAGACATTACCGCCTTGTTAACATTGATTCCTGCTACAGCTACTTGGTTTTCAGTCATCGACTTGAAGAATGCCTTTTTCAGCATTCCGATAGCCGAGGATAGCAGAGATATTTTCGGCTTCTGTCTAGGAGGTCGAAGTTTCAGATTTAAACGCGCTCCACAAGGCTATTGTGAGAGCCCATCTATTTACAGTCAAGCATTAAAAAGTCAGTTAGATTCCTTTGTCCTTCCTCCAGGCTCTGCCCTAGTACAGTATGTAGACGATCTTCTAGTGGCTGCTGATGATAAGGAAACTTGCAAGGCAGCTACGATCTCGTTATTGCATCATTTGTCTAATTTGAATCACAAGGTATCACCTTCGAAAATGCAATACTGCTGCCAAGAAGTGACCTACCTAGGTCATCTCTTGTCAAAGGAGGGAAGGAAGTTGACCCCAGAGAGAATAAAAGCAATTACGCAAATGAGTGTTCCCCGCACGCAGAGAGAAGTGCGTGCCTTTTTAGGTATTACCTCTTACTGTAGGCAGTGGATCCCAAATTTTTCTCTTTTAGCAAAACCGTTGGTAGCTTTGACTGGGAAAAATGTTCCGAGTCCGGTGCCATGGTCTGATGAATGTCAGGAGAGCTTTTCTGAGTTACGAAATGCACTGTGTTCAGCTCCTGTATTAGGTACACCTGATTACAGCAAGCCATTCACGCTCTACGTTCACGAGAGAGAAGGTTGCGCGTTGAGTGTTCTGACACAGACATTTGGTGATAAACAACGCCCTTGTGCGTATTTTTCATCAACATTAGATCCGGTAGCTAGAGCGTTACCTAGTTGTTTGAGAGCTACAGCGGCAGCTGCGGCTTCCATTCGACAATCTGCTGGTCTGGTGATGAACAACATGCTAGTGGTCATGGTTTCTCATGCGGTGGATACACTCATGAACCGAACTAAGACACAACACCTTACCAGTGCGAGACTATCTGGTTACGAGCTGACATTACTAGCGAGTCATATTCAGATCAAAAGATGCAATGTATTGAATCCAGCAACGTTGTTGCCGGCTAATCAAGAGTCGAGTGATTCCGAGCCACATGATTGTTGTTTTAGAACGGAGGAAGAGACAAAAGGACGTATTGACTTAAAGGACACTCCATTATCAGATCCAGATGGCACGCTGTATGTGGATGGATCATGTTTTAAATTGGAGAATGGTGATGTGACTGCTGCTTACGCAGTAACGACTTTGAAGACGATTGTGGAGACTGCAAGAGTGAGTCAGAATTCTGCCCAAGCTGCAGAATTAATAGCTTTAACCAGAGCGTGTGTTTTAGCTAAGGGAAAGAGAGTGAATGTTTTTACAGATAGTCAGTACGCATTTGGCGTGGCCCATAGTTTTGGCCGTTTGTGGAAAGAAAGAAGTTTCATTACGTCCCATGGGACTAAGATTCAACATGGTCAGCTAGTTAACGATCTGTTGGAATCTCTAACCTTGCCGACTGAAGTTGCGATTGTAAAGTGCAGTGCTCATAAAGCAATCACAGATGATGTTGGTCGTGGGAATGCTTTTGCTGATGAAACTGCTAAACAGACAGCTAGAGACATGATGAGCAGAATGTATGTTGCTACGTCTGCAAGGTGGATTGCTGAATCTGGAATGTGTGAGGATACAATGGAAAGTGTGAAAGAGATTCAGAAAGAGGCAACTGAGGAGGAAAAACGTGCATGGAGAGAAAGTACGGGCAAGTTGGATTCGAATGGGTGTTGGATTGATTTGACAGAACAGCAGCGTTGGATGTTGCCTGATGCGTATGTGCTTGCAGTGGTGACAATGGCGCATGGAGTAGCGCATATAAGTTCTAAAGGAATCTGTAAGATGTTGGCTCCAGTCTGGAAGAATGATGGGATCAGTAAATGTGCAGAGAGAGTGGTGAAAAATTGCATGGTATGCCTGATGCATAATCCTGGCAAGGGAACTCCAACTCCTGCTGGTCACTTCGCTCCTCCTTCCTGCCCCTTTGAAGTGATTCAGTTAGACTTCATTCACATGGATCGCTGTAATAATCTGAAATACGTCCTGGTGGTAGTTTGTGCTTTTTCCAGATGGATCAAAGCATACCCACTAAAGGACAATACTGCCCTATCAACTGCCAAAATCCTTCTCAAAGAATATTTCCCTAGATATGGAATGCCACGGATTGTATGGTCAGATAACGGAAGTGAGTTCATAGGGAAAGTTATGCAGAGTGTGTGTGCCGGTCTGAGCATAAAACAGAAGTTTCATAGTGCGAACCATCCCCAGTCTGCTGGTTTAGTTGAGGGTTACAATGGCACCCTCAAACTAAAACTAGCCAAAATTCAAGCATCCACAGGTTTGTCCTGGCCAGACGCACTTCCTCTGGCTTTGTTATCAACGAGAGCAACTGTACATTCTAGAGTGGGGCTTAGCCCCTATGAGATTGTCTTTGGCCGCCCGGCAAATATTTGGGGTGTGCCGAGGCCAAAGGAGTTTTGTTCCCTAGAATATCCTATGTTGATAGACTACCTTTACGACTTGACTGCTAAATTGAGTCTTATTCACCAACAGGTTTTCGATGCATTGCCAAAGCCTCCGGAGAGTCCAGGGCATCAGCTGAAACCCGGCGATCAAGTTGTAATAAGAAACTTCGCGAGGACGAAGAACCTTCAGCCCAGATACGTCGGCCCCTTCCAGGTCCTGCTTGCAACGAGAACAGCAGTTCGTGTAGCTGGTCGCAAGCATTGGGTGCACGCATCTCATGTTAAGCGTGTACCTTTGCCACTTCCTTACGACGACTGGGTGAAGAAGGGAATTGGTGCCTCCGAATTTGAACGCACGCCAAAGTTCATCCCTTTCAGCGATGCCGAATTGATCACCGACACTCCAAACTCTGACTCTCCTCCTGTCCCCTGCACCAGAAAAAACTCTGTCATCTGCGAACTTGAACACTGCAACAGCTACCAGTGATACACTATTTGCCGATCAAACAGTACCTGCAAAGCAAAGATACAATTTACAACCTCGTAATATGGACAAATAAAGCAGGCAACTGCCCATTGTGATATTTTGAAATTTTTGAACTTTTGCCTTCAGCCAGGAAGTTTGCTATTGTTTATTGTTTTTAAAATTGCCTTGCCGTCTGGGTAGCCGTAGGGTCGTGGCTGTGTGCCTAGTTGAATCTGCGGGGGTCTGACACAAGGTCGATCTTTCTGTTGGTTCTGGGAACTCCCAGGGCTGATAGAGGCATTTTCATCTACGTACACATCATCAGTGGTCGCGAGCGGATTGTAGAAGATGGAGCTTCCTGCGCTGCAACGAGAAAATGTGATTTATGTTCGCAGAAACAGACTTTATAGAATTCTTCACAGCAAATGCTTTTTAATACAATGTGCCATTACATTTTTGATTGTTTTGATAACGTTGGTGGGTGGAATCGTTTTCGGTATGAGTTTGATTTTTGTGCCAGTAACTACAGTACCTCCCCTTGATCCTGCTACTTCTACTGTTTCTTCTATACACTCTTTTCACTCGTTTCCTGAACACGAGCAAGCTCGACGCTCAGAATTCATTAATAACACTTTTGTACAGCTCTTGCACCAACACCAACTGGTAGTTAACACTACAGACTGCTGGGTGTGTGGCTTGATACCCCACACTATGGATAAAGGTATTCCCTATCTGGTTTTGCCTTTCAGCTACAATGGATCATTTCAGGCCCTTCAAACCATCTTTGCTTATGCCCTTGAAACCTATCCTCCACGTCCACCACGTTCCACTAAATATAACTCTGCCAACAAAGCTTTAGTCCAGGGAATTATTGACATGATCAAGGACGTCAATAATACTCCATCTTACCCTAGAGACGAATTGCGAGTATATTTGAGTTGGAATTCTTCAGAGTATCGCCTTAGTTTGGGAGAAAGCAAGCGTAAAAGCTCAACTCCAATCTGGGTCGTACCTCACCGAGGTCAGGTCTGTTTGCAAGGTAATGGGAGAAATCCGAGAGCTCAGCTAGGGAGGAGTGAGTGCGTAGAGACTTATGTGTTTCCGGCTAACTCTTCCCCTGCCTTTCTTACTGCTAGGGGTACCTACTTCATCTGTCGAGACAGAGCTTATACATGGTTGCCTGCCGACTTTTCAGGGTCATGTTATATTGCTCGATTGTTGCCTCCAACATACACTGCTTCATCTGACTACCACAAGACCAGAGTAGCGAGAGGTGTCTTCAGCAAGGAAGATACTGCTGGTCAGGAAGCTGGAGACTTCTTCAAAGGCTTCCTTCCGTTCTGGGGGCCTATGGCCAATAGTAGAAACATACGTCAGCTAACACGGGTAGTTGAATCTACTATTACCGAAACTGCTGGTGCCCTTAGCAATTTGACAGCTGAGCTTCAGGCGGATAGACTCATGACGTTGCAGAACCGTATGGTTCTAGACGTTATACTTGCAGATCGAGGTGGGGTATGCAGAATGATCCAATCGAGCTGCTGTGTCTTTATTCCTAATAATGCTCCAACAGTCTACGAGGCGATCTCTAAGCTACACAAGATTTCCGACTCTATTCATGTAGACAAGGGAAACTGGTCCTTCATGGAGTGGTTTTGGACTCTGATCTCAGCGTGGGGATGGAAGGTTCTAATGGTCATTGGTGTCATCTTAGTATTCCTCTTCTCATGCTGCCTGATTATCCAGTGTGGTCCAGCTCTGTGTAGCCTTTGTGCTGCAACCTGTTTTAGGAAACCACCTGCGTTTGGAGAAAAGGCGCGAGAAAGGATGATGATACAACAGCATGTCACTGACCTGATGAGCATAGAATTAGACTCTGACATAGACTGAGTAATTGCCTATGTAAGGGCAAAAGGAGGGTCTGAGGTTCCGTGACGATTTGAACCCGTGTTTTCAATATTGTCGGAAATACATAATATTGGTATCAGCGAACCGCAAATGATCCATTTAGCATATCCTGGTGTTTTCGCTATGCTACGAGCAAGAGCACTCCTGTTATGAACACATTTCTGATCTACCCATGGCATCCATCTTAGATCATGGCAGCCATTTTGTGTTTCTTGCCCTCACATACGCAATAACCTCTGATCACTTCATTTCGATTAAGGACACGTAGCCTTAGCCGGAGATTCACCTCTTTCACGACACGTGCACCTTAAACCAGATCACGCTGTAGCTGCATGACTCGACAAAGGCTGCCTCCTCTGCCCGAGGCCAGCCCTACTGAACTGGTTCTCGTGTCCATTGTCCCGATCACGATTAGGCGGCCGAAGCCGGTAGCCTTGCCCATTTACAACCCACAAACATCCCTTATCCCACTTTTCTATCTTCCACACCTGGCTCCGTTCCTTTCTTTCTGAATCTTTATTAGGGGGAGGTAACAAAATTTACGATGAGGCGGTCCGGCTCTTGAATGCAATATTGACAAGGGATTGTGATGAACTAGTGGGAACCCCTCTTCGTAGATGTTTGGCATCAGATATTATCGACGGTTCCTGTGTAACGCCAAATATTTATTGTTTTAGACACAAAGGTTTTGGGAATGTATTACATGTAAAGAATTCACCCCCAGCTTAAAATTTAGTATATAAGGAGCAACCCTCTTTGTACAAATTGAACAGGCTCCTAGAATCTGCCCATGTGTGGTTTCTGTGACTTCTGTGTCCCTGCAGTAATAAACCTTTGGTCTTTGACGCCACCATCTAGAAGCCCGTGTTTCTGTTCATTTGCGCACCAAGGCAGGTGGAACTCCGGAGTCTTTGGGTGTTGTTCCCTGACACCTCTGGACGGAACCAAAAAGTCCAGAACTCCAATACTATACTAATTTTTCTCTCCATGTGTTCCCATACCCGATGTGTCATGCAGTTTGGTGCTTACCGTTCCTCCTTGTTAAAGAATAGTAGATGTTTCAGCACCCAGGCTAATGTGCTGCATAGCTAAATACATATGAGGTCCCAAAGGCGAAACCGATTGCATTGCAAATGCTTGTTTAAGTTGATGTCAGATGAGCATTGTGAATCTTTTTTCAGTTTCAGGTACTCTTCTGCTCTGCACTCTGATTGTCCTCCTCTCTCCGAGCATTTTGTGGATATTTCCTGAAAGGAACAAGAAGGATGTGTTTTAGCATACTGATACCGATCAGGCTGTTTCATTGTTTTACCGTTACACAAATTATAGCATTTGTCAGAGCACCTCGGCTGTGTAGATCTTCCCAGTGACTTTGTTGTTTATAAATTTTTTTGTTTATCCCAGCGTTTCTTTTTTTGAACATTCTGGTGCCTGTTTCGGTTTATCCGTGTCGGAATTACTCTTCAGTTGTGATTTATTAGGTCTACCTCCCAAATTATCTCGACCTATAGATGTATCGTTTTTGGCAATAATTTTTTTAGTTTGCACCCCTGATCTACTATCTGAACCTGTGTGAGGCGTTGGAGTACTGCCAAAGATGCTGCTTCCCCTTTAATGTTGCTTAAAAATAATTGAGGATACTGTGGATAATTGCCAATAAAGTTTCATTCCTGAATCCAGGCAAGCGGCAGCCCCTTATTCATTTTGAATGTGCATTATCACCTAAGGCAAAATAGCTGTAGATGGTGTACCCTGCGTGATGGTATATATTGCAGCAAAAGCTTTGCTCCAAGTGGCACGCTCATCTACTGGAGGGACCGTCCCTAAAGGTAGGCACATTGTGAGAATTTTATGTTTATCTTGGGAAACCCGTTTGAGGAAATGCTACTTGAAGTTGATTTGTTATTTGTGCAATCCAGAATGGAATTTCTTCCCATCAGGTGGGAACCGTACCCATTATTGCATTGATCAATTGGAGTTAGCGACCTGGCACCATCTAGGAAGTATTGCCAATGCTTCCTAAAGAGTGCCTCCTGGGCGTTGGGCAGGCTAGTGTCGCATTCAAGGAACGACTGGACAACAACGCACACAACAGCAAGGAACTCTTCAACATAGTCAAAGAGCTCTCCAACACCAACGCCGGAAACAACGACATCACCCCTTCGCAAGACCTCTGCAACTCCCTCGCCTCCTACTTCCACAACAAGATCGCGGACATACACAACAGCTTCAGCACTCAACCGACGCATGCCACGACCGAACCACCGCCCCCCATCACCACCCTCCGCGCCTGGACCCCGATCAGCACCGAAGACACCGTCCGCACAATGAACTCCATCCACTCCGGATCTCCGACCGACCCCTGCCCGCACCACATCTTCAACAAGGCCGACGCTGTCATCGCACCCCACCTGCGGGACATCATCAATAACTCTTTCGACACCGCTACCTTCCCGGAGAGCTGGAAGCACGCCGAACTCAGCGCTCTACAAAAGAAGCCATCAGCCGACCCCACCGACCTCAAGAACTACCGCCCCATCTCGCTGCTCCCGTTTCCTGCAAAAGTCATCGAGAAGACAGTCAACAAGCAGCTGGCCGCCTTCTTCGAGACGAACGGATCCCTCGACATCTCGCAGTCTGGCTTCCGGGCCAACCACAGCACCGAGACCGCCCTGATCGCAGCCACCGATGACATCCGAGCTCTGCTTGACAATGGAGAAACAGCGGCCCTCATCCTCCTAGACCTCTCCGCGCCCTTCGACACTGTCTGCCACCGTACACTAGTGCAGCGACTCAGCAACGTCGGAATCCAGGGGAAGGCTCTGGAGTGGATCATCTCCTTCCTCGCCGGTAGGACACAGAGAGTCCGCCTCCCCCCGTTCAGATCTGAAGCCACCGAAGTCATCTGCAGCTTTTCTCAAGGCTCCTCGCTCAGCCCAACCCTCTTCAACGTGTACATGAGCCCCCTCGCAGACATCGCACGCCAGCACAACCTCAACATCATCTCCTACGCCGACGACACCCAGATGATTCTCTCCCTCACCAACGACCCCGCCACCGCCAGAGCCAACCTCCACGAAGGGATGCAAGAGGTAGCCGAATGGATGAAGAACAGCCGCCTGAAACTGAACTCGGACAAGACGGAAGTCCTCATCCTGGGATCCTCACCCTCCGCCTGGGACGACTCCTGGTGGCCCCCAGCCCTGGGCAGCGCACCCAAACCAACAGACCACGCACGCAACCTGGGCTTCATCCTGGACTCCTCCCTCTCCATGACCAGACAAGTCAACGCCGTCTCCTCGTCGCGCTTCAACATCCTGCGCATGCTACGAAAGATCTTCTGGTGGATCCCCACCGAGACCAGGAAGACGGTCACCCAGGCCCTCGTCACCAGCCGTCTGGACTACGACAACTCCCTCTACGCCGGCACCACCGCCAAACTCCAGAAAAGACTTCAGCGGATCCAGAACGCCTCAGCACGACTCATCCTGGACATCCCCCGCCGCAGCCACATCTCCGGACACCTGAGAGACCTGCACTGGCTCCCGGTCACCAAGAGAATCACCTTCCGACTCCTCACCCACGCACACAAAGCCCTACACAACCAAGGACCAGGATACCTCAACAGCCGCCTCAACTTCTACGCTCCCAAACGCCAGCTTCGATCGACCGGCCACGCCCTCGCCACCGTCCCCCGCATCCGAAGAGCCACCACAGGGGGACGGTCCTTCTCCTACCTCGCCGCCAAGACATGGAACTCCCTCCCGACCCACCTCCGCCTGACCCAGGACCACCTCGCCTTCAGAAAGCAACTCAAGACCTGGCTGTTCGAGCAGTAGCGGACCCTCCTCCCCTAGCGCCTTGAGACCCTCTGGGTGAGTAGTGCGCTATACAAATACTGTGATTGATTGATTGATTGATTGATTGATTGATAGTGTCTGTCTTGGTCGCCTCCTCGACCCACAGGGCTCTGGGGCACACTACATGCATGACAATACGTAAAACTTTTCAACCCCTTCACTTTCCTGCCCTTTGCCGTTGCTAGGTTGTGTGTTTCGGTGTCGATACAGACAATCAGCCGGGTTGTTCATTCCAGGACGATACAATACTTCGAATGAATGCAGCTGCAGTTGCACTGCCCACTACTTGATGCAGGAAGGGGCATGTTGAGATGTTCCTGTGAAGAGCAGGACAAGCGGCTTGTGATACATGATGACCGTCAAATGCTGTTCGCACAAATAAAGATGGAAATGCCAGCTGGCTCATCTAATTGCTAGCACTTCCCATTCTATTTGAGCATACTGAATGCTAGCATCCACCACAAGCTCCTTCTGGCGTCTCAGGTTGAAGTAGGCTATGGTGGCGTTAGTCAGCATTGCATCATTTACTAAGCGAAACAGCTTTTCAGTGTGTTCATTTCACCTCCCTTGTAGCGTTCGTTATTGTCAGAGCTCCCAGGGGTCACACAGGGTGGCCAATTCGACATGAGCCGGCCGCAGTAGGTTGCCATCCAGAGGAAGCCCCTTATCTCTGTGGCAGGTCCATGAATCAATGCCATCCCTGTGGCTTCCACCTTCCATGGGTCCACCCGCAGCTCTTCTCTCAAAAACACATACTCAAAGAATTCTATCAAGTCTTCATACAATAAACATTTCTTCTTGTGTAGCATCAGTCGACAGTCCGCCAAATGCTTCAGCATTGCCCTGAACCGCACATGATGATCCTCAACAGTGACTGAGAAGATCAGGATGTCATCATTGATGTTTAAAGCTTCTATAAGTTGAAGGACGCTTTCACGTATGGGGTTTTGAAATGCCTCTGCTGCCGAGGAAATGCCAAAGTTTAATCACCACTACCTCCTGAAGCCCATACGGTTTAAGAATGTCGTTATATAGCGACTAGCCCGCCCCAGGTCCAGCTGTTGGTACCAGGCATTGAGGCCATGTTTAGAAAACCACTGTGCACGTTTCAGGTCATCCATAGTTGGGGTGATATGCTGTTCATGCCAAATTGCATTATTTGAAGTTGCATGTCTACACACAGCTGAATGGCCCCAGGTTTCTCGGGTTTGGTCGCAGTTACTAGCGTTGACACCCAGGGTGTAGGGTCAGTGACCTTCTCGATCACCCCATGTTGTTTCAGATTCCACAGCTCCTCTTTCACTAATGGCCGCAGTGGTGGTGTTAAGCTGTCCTAGCCCATTGAAGAGCTGGGGTAAAACCTGAACGAATGCAGATTCACGAAGACAACAAGGCATCAGGTCTTCAGCCATGTGGCAGCCTAGGAGGATGCTAGTGTCACATTCTGTGGCATGGAAACGGGCCAGGGTCAACCTTCCTTCACTCAACACTACCATTACTCCTACAAGTGGTAGTGGTTCCTTGCCTCTGTAGGTATATATCCTTGCTCTTGTGGGAGCCAGATTGGGGTGTTGCGGTATCTTTCTAAGCTGTGTGGTGTCCATGACATTGACTGAGGCTCCGCTGTCGATTAAGGCCCGCACAAATGTGCCTCCCTTCTCCACCATGGACATGGGCAGTGGAATCTTTCTGTTGCCTTCATTGTTCGTAATGGAGATGGTGAACACTTCACTATCGTTGTCAAGCTCAGGATTGAATTTCAGTTTGCCGCCTGATGACTGGCTCCAGGGCTCCTCCTCTGCGATTGATAACTGTCACATGGCTACTCTCTGCTTGCCTTTAGTTGCCATTCTCAGCCCCTTCCCTTTGCTCCAGCACACTTTGACAAAGGCGTTCAGTAACCCACAGTGCGAGCACGACCGCCCTCTAGTGGGGCAGACATCTAGTGTTCGAGGCTCAAGGCCACAGTTGTTGCATTTGCCCTCTAGTTATTGTGGAGTGTTGGAGGTACGTGGGCCATCTCTAAATGGCATCCACTTACTCTGCACAATGTGAGCGGCAACCGGCAGGGCCGCCCCTCTCTCCAGAGCCACCTCCATATTATTGGCTTGACTGTTATTCTGCTCATGCGACTGTTCTAGGAGGGCTTCCGGGGTAATTCCCGACTTGCGTAGGATGAGCCGTTGCAGGAATGCCGACCTGAAAACCTGTACCAGCTGTGCCCTGATCTCTTCAGGGTGGTCAGTGTTGACGCAGGTACTCGTTAGTTTCCTGAGGTGTGTGCTTGTTGCAGGTTAAACCGCTCATAGTCTACGTTAAGTTGAGGGTGGAAATGACGGTTCAAAGTCGCAGCTCGGGCATCAAAGTCAGTATCATCACCATTGTTGGGCGGCTTTTCAAACATGTTGAATAGTTCCACCCCCCTGAGTGAAGATACAGTGACCACTTTACTACCCTATCTATTTCTGGAGTGGCATGAAAGTAATATTGCAGCCGTCCAACCTAGGAGCACTACTGTGCTGCAGCTGTTGCCAGGCCCACCAACTTGCTGAATGGCAGCAATGCCGTGACAGACGAGGGGGTTTAGGAAGCTGTGGGGCAGGGTTCTGCTGCTGCTCGGACATTGTGCGAATTTCGCCCTGCAGGCAGGATGCCTCCCTAAGTCTATAGGGCTTGGGCTGCTGCGCTGAGGGACACTGCTCTAGGGTCGACAGTGGTGTCTTCTCTGATGGCACCATTTGTAGTGTGGGATACCTTCCACATCAATCAAAAAGGAACAGTTGTCCCACCCTGAAAGTGACGTTAGTTTTTTACCGGGACTACTGGGCCTCAAGGGTTTGCTACTGATATCTCCTATTAGGAGCCCCAGCAGTGCAGTAATGCCCTGAGAAACTAAGCAAATGCTGGAAACTATTTTATTGACATGGAAGATGGTGAAGGATCTAAAACCACTCCTAACTCACAGGTCTATGAAGAAATGGGGTTTCCGGAGGAATCTGCTCTAGATGCTATTGTTGTGCAGCTGCCGCACACACATTCTGACACTAGTAATGCCTCAGTAGACTTCAGTGACTCTCAGGATTTCAGAGACACCTCTGAGTCCCGCTAAAATGACGAGGTTAGTAAAAATCGTTATAGACACTTACTTATACCGTATACGGCTATATTTAATTTTGATCTAATAGTCTGTAATTGTTTTTTTTTATGAGCCATTGAAAACATTGGTAAAAAGAGCCGTGGAAGAGGGGACACGACCAAAAGTTAACGGCATACTTTTGTTTACTGGTTATGCTGTTTAAAACAGACAGAAAGGTCCACAATCTAAATCAAAGAGCTGTATAAGAGATGTGTTTATGCCTATGATATTGCAGAATTTGAAAAGGAAGCTCCAGGCGTACACTAGGACACCATATGTCCTGTTGACGATTTTGCTGCGCATGTTTGTCATACGTGACTATTATAACCTCTGTTATGGCCTTAAAGTTAATGATTCCCCGCAGGAGTCTCTCGAGTGTTTCTACGCCTCGTAGACTTCAAGACCAATTGGTTATATATGTAGCTTGCTAGACCCGAAGAAAGTATGTAAATTTTAAAGGTTGGTGTATGGTTTGTCTGAGTAAACGGAAAATGTCCACCTTGATAAGATTAAGGTCTTGTCGACTGCACTCAAAGAGATGAGATCCGATGATCATTCGAGCCAAACACAAAACTGTATCATATTCAAGGTTTGGGTACGTATTTTGTTAGTTGGATGACAGAAAGGGCTGTAGAAAGACGTATGTGCAATATTTATTTGAAAAATAGATGAGTTGGCTCTTTAGTCACACGAAAACAGTTAAAAAAAATATGATGAATCACTGGTATCGTGTCATTATTCTATTATTTAATGTTACTTATTTACTCACTTTAGGACAAGCATCATAATGTCAGTGCGCAAGATGCTTCTGAGCTACATCCAGGATACATATGTTTTGCCAGATTGGTATATGTGTTGCTTAAAGAAAGAATAGCTAAAATACAACCTGTAACTCTGCGCTATCTAAAGCTTAGTGTGCCGCCCTATGTGCAGAGGCAGCTGATGTATTTACAAATGAATACTGGAGAGAGTTGGAATGCCGTATGAGGGAGATAATACTATCACTGACAACTAGGCTACATAGCGCCTTGAAGCTTCTGACTGAAGGGTATTTCAGAAATCAAGGTTTCTTATTGTACAACAGAGAATTATACGATCGTTTGAATGCGGTCAGAATCCAGACTGTATAAAGTTATAGGAAGGGAGAGCAGGAAGTCTTGTCTGGAGCCTTAGAGTTTATAACTGTAAAAATATCAAGAACTTGTGACGCTGAGGCAGATTATCTGCTGGGACCCTAGTAATGTATGTAGTAAGTGTCATGTCATCTATATGTAGTGAAAAGTCAGCAAACTGTACAACAACAAGAAGCGTACCATGAAACTGTAAAGTATGCCCTGTTTATTTATTACTAACATTCTTTATTTTAAATCAAATTCCCTTACACAAAACCATTATCTTTTATTTCATGAGATGCAGGGGTTATTAACATGTCGGAGGGTGGGGTAAGGAAGCATTGTAACAATTCAAGCGGGTTCAGAAGCTTCGGAAGTGCCAAAGCTCCATCTAGTTGAAAATGAGCTGATAAATAGCACAGGGGAATGCCTGGTTATTTGAGGAAGAGGCATATTCACTCCACAAGTCAGCCAGGAAATGTTTTAGGAGGCGACCAGCCATCATTAATGCGGAGCTAGATCATCAGTGGTGTGCAGACATAATCAGTCTTCAAGATCTATCCAAGCATAATAACGGAGCTCGATATATATTAACGGTAATTGATGTATTTTACAAGTACGCCTTTGCAGAAGCGATAAGTGATAAAAGAAGTACTGGTGTATCTACGCCTTGAACGTCATCCTCAGGAAAAGTCAAATCCCTCAAAAGCTGCAAACAGATGCTGGAAAATAATTATTAAACAATTTGTTTCAGTAAATATTAAAACAGCACACTGTTTATCATTTTGTAACACAAACGGAGGTAAAAGCTGCTATTATAGAGCATTGTAACAGAGCTTTAAAATATGTGGATATTTTACAGGTGTTTATAGATGCTTATAACACAAGTTATCATAGAACCATCAAAATGTTTCCTGTAGAGGTAATGACCGATAATTTCTTAGCAGGGTAAAGAATGGTGTACAGGAGCCCTTTTTCGCAGCAAGTGTAAAGAAGCTTCTTTTAACAGAAGGTGCCCATGTTAGGGTTTCAAAGTTGAAAGGAGCCTTTACGAATGGCTACCAGCTGACTTTTAGCTACCAAATATTCATAGTGGAGAGTGTGAAGCTGAAAGACACAGCCTACTAATGCACTAGTGAAAACACCTCCCACCACTTTTAATGCAGTCCACCCAGGAGAGGCAGGGCAAACCTCAACCCCCCCTTGTGACTATCTAGCGTGAACACCCATTTCCAGCTCCTGTCACTCCAAAACCAGATAATGAATTCACAAACGGGCAGAGGCACACAGGATGCTTAAACAAGAAAATGTCCTCTTTTTAAAAGTGAATTTTTCAAACAAGCAATTTGAAAACCACCTTTACTAAAAGATGTGTCATTAAATTCTGAGCTCAGGGAACCTAAACTCCATTTCTCCATCTTGTCCCAATGGAAAGTTACTCTTGTAAGATGTTACAAGGCAGCTCCCTATGGCACAGACAGCCTTTCAATAGTGAAAAACGAAATGCACAGTATTTCACTATTAGGACATGTAAAACACACTACTATATGTCCTACCTTTCACATACATGGCATCCTGCCCATGGGGTTAACCTGGGCCTACCTTAGGGGTGATTTCTTAATACGAAAAGCAAAGGTTAGGACCGGGCAAGTGGGTGCACTTGCAAGGCCGGCATGGCAGTAAAAACTGCGTTCAGACACTGCAGTGGCAGGTTTGAGACACCTTTTTAGAGGCTACTTGTGTGAGTGGCACAACCAGTGCTCCAGGTCAACTAGTAGCATTTGATTTACAGGCTCTCAGCAAACACAGTACAATGTACTAGGGTCTTAATAGTAAATTGAATATGCCAATCATAGAAACATAAATCCACAACACAACTTAAATAGAGGGCATATGCTCTTAAGCACTGATTAGGAGTGGTATAGTGCCAGATTCCTAAAACCAACGAAAAATGGGTCAAAAACAGGAGGGAAAAAGTCTGGGGATAAACCTGCTAAAAAGCCCAGGTCTACCAATACTGTAAATTGACTTTCATGATAGATAATGTAAGTCGTCTTACTTTTCACAGGCTGTCTGGATGTGAAGTACTTCCATTATTCTCTGTATAGAGAGCTATAGAGAGAGAGATAGAGATATACTGCTCTGTGTTGATTGGCAGTGCAGGGGCCCACAATATCGCTGTCGGCACTCGCAGTGGGATGGGGTAAGGTCCCGTCAGTATTACACCAGGGGCAGCAAACAGCAGGAGGGCCCTCCCAGCGAGCTGAGCAGAAGTGGCAGACTGGGCAGAGGCCCAACCTCATGCCTGATTAAGTCTCTCAGGGCTCTGCACTTCACACTATGGCAGCCCTCTCCCTGCCATGGGCAGGGCTGCGGCGATGGTGGTTGGACCGTCCTCGTCGCCACTGCAATAATGCACATGGAGCTGCTGGACTGGTGTATCGGGAGGAACCACAAGCGGCTGCTCCACCCTTTATTTTTCCCCTTAGACCTTGTATATATTGTAGAGGCTGGGTGGCACTCTACCGATTGGATATTTATTTTTGTGTGCATGTGTTTGATTCTCTATCAGAGTTCTAAACCAACTGCAACTTCCTGAGTACACCTTGACTCTTCAACTTATCTACCTGTTACTACCAGATTGTTCCTCCTGACATTCCACAGCCAGGGTGGGAACAGGCAGTTGCTGCTTCAAAAAGAAATTTTAGGACATGCCAGTACATATGTGTTGAATCATTTGGTCTTGCACATTGTTTTTTAAACACCGTTGCACCCTCCACTCCATTTCCAACAATGACCTGTTGTGGTGGGCAAGGGCGAGCAATTAAGTGTGCACAGAGTGAACTGCACACCATTTACCCTTTCATCACAGTATCCAGGCCAGGGAGTTGGGCTAATGCCTCTCCAGTGAGGTGAACTTTGTTGTTTGGCTTCAGCAGGAAAAACAATTCTCACACTATCATGGCATAAAGAATGACTTAGCCTTTTAAAATAATTAAAAAGTGTAATCATTGTGAAGCACTTTTATTCCTATCTTACAAAGCAGTTATAACTCATTCTTTTCTGATACTAACTTAATTGACCTTATGGAGGTAAAGTGATGAGTTGCCCTAGCTGACATCTAAATCTGTGACACAACGGTTACAGATATATCTTAGCTGAGTGCTCACCACACCAAGCTTCAATGTAACATGCAGACGGTTTTTAACATTAAGCAATCTAACAAATGACAGACATGGAAAATCAATAAATAAGATGTATAAAGTTTTCAGTCGTCAACTACACAGAATGCGGAGTAGGTCAACACACAGATCTTTGTTCGTTTATGTAGTCATTTATGTAACAGTCTTATATTGTGCTCTTTCCCAAAGATTGGCAACAGGACATCTCTAATTTTACCAACTGGTATGACGAGAGAGAAAAAAAAAACAGCATACTTAGGCAACTGTGGGTGTGGGAAGAAGGTGAAATATAGTATTAAATGCCGTAAACTAAGATTAGCATGTATATAGTTTGTGTTAGACCTGGCTTTTCCAGCGGATTTATTCCCAGACTTTGTGCTTTTGGGTCTCCTGTTTTTTAACCCCGTTTCTGCTGGTTTTAGGACTCACTCTGGGCACTTTACCTCTGCTGATCAGTGCTAAAGTGCAAATGATTTATGTGTAAATTGTTATTATGGGTTGGTGTTTCCATGATTGGCTTATTTAACTAACTACTAAGTCCCTTGTGCAGTGCACTGTGTGTGCCGAGGACCTGTAAGTCAAATGCTGCTAGTAGGTCTGCAGCATTGATTGTACAACCCACACAAGCAGCCTTTCAAAGGGGTCTCAGACCTGACACTACAGTGTCTGCACGCAGTCTCTAGTGCCATGTCAACCTGGCAAGTGCACCCACTTGGCAGGCCCTAACCTTCCCTTTTATTACAAGTGAGTCACCCCTAAGGTGGACCCAAGTTACCCCTGTCGGCAGGATGCAGTGTATGTGAAAGGTAGGACATGTCCTGGTGTGTGTGACATATCTTGATAGTGAACTACAGTGTAGTTTGTTTTTTTACTATGGAAAGGCTATCTGCCCCATAGGATAGCATGGGAATTTATCTATAACATCTTCTAAGTATAACTTCCATTGGCACAAGATAGAATGATGGAGTTTAGTATACCTTAACTCAGAATATAAATATTAATCTTTTAGTAAAAATTAGTTTTATATTGTGTGTTTGAAAATACCACTTTTAGAAAATGGGTAATTTCTTGCTTTGCTATCCTGTGTGCCTCTGCTGGGTTGTGGATTGACTGTTTGGCTTTGGAGTGACAGGGGGATGGACTGTAGACAGTGCTGACTTTTGTCCTGCGTTTCCTGGATATGTCAGGGCTGGGCTGAATAGACTTGGGCTTAATTTAGAGTGTGGGGGGGGGGGGAGATTTCCTTGCACCTGAATGGGCCTGGTCTGCTTTACACAATGGTGTCTCTACCTCCTGCCAGGAAGCAGGACCAGAGAAAACAGAACTGGTTTTGACTGAGCACAGATCCTCTCTGCCACCAGAGAACAAATAGAAATGGGACTTTGGATTACTTCTGGACTCAAGCAGAACCTCTGCCAAGGAGAAGAGCTTGGAAACCTGAAGAAGTACTGCTCCTTTGCTGTGTGCTGTATGGGGTTGGCCTGCAGTGGCTGTTTTTGCCAAGGAGAGGGTAAAGACGTTGTTGTGTATCCTGTTTGAAGAAGATCTCCAAGGGCTGGAAGTAGAGCTTGACTCCTGTCCTGAAGTCTCAGGGACACAAAGACCATCTCATCCTGAACTTCCTTGCTGGGAGTTCTGACCTGCTAAGAGGTGCCTGTTGCTGTGTTGGACCTCTGGAGGAGGTTTCTGCTTCTGGGAGCTGGAAAACAGATGCAACAAAGAGAAGCACAACACATCTGCACCCGTTTCTGAAGCATCACCTTTGTGATGCTGAAGAAACCAATACAGCGCCTGCCCACTGCTAGAGAAATTGCTTCATGCTGAATCCTGTGCACCGATCTCTGAAGTTCAATATCACCGCACTGATCCTGACGCAGGCCCTGCTGTGCCTTTGCAAGAACCAGTGCATCATGGGACCGCGGCTGGAGAGACCAACGTAGCGCCGTTGGCGCCGAATCGAGAAATGGACACATCCCCGATCCCCACGTATCGCACCAGGGCGCCTAGTATACAAGAACACCGGGGCCACAGTCAGATACCGACACATCACCTCCTCTTTAGTAAGGAACAGGCGCGCCACCTACCTAACATGGCAGTAAGGAAACAACACATCACCTCCCGTGGAGTAAGGAACTGACGTATCACCTTCCCCGGGTGTAAGGAACTGACTCATTACCTTCCCTGCTGCTGTTTTTTTTATGATTTTGAAGCATCCAAGGAACTTTGTGTTAAAAGTGTTTCATCTATCGTTTGCTATGGACAGAACTATTTTTACCTTCTAAAAGTCATATTTTGATTATTGTATGTTGGATTTTTGCATTTTTGGTCTTGTTTGGTTTAGATAAAGATTACTCATTTTTCTAAACTGGTGAGGTGTCTATTTGTAGTGTTTTCACTGTATCACTGCATTTGTGCGCAAATGCTTTACACACTCCTCTGAGATAAACCTGTCTGCTCCTGCTAAACTACCAAGCGGGAGAGCAGGAGTTATTTTTAGAAGTGTATCCCCCCTTCCCCTGATTAGGAAGAAGGGGCCCAACTTGGATAAAGGTGCCAACCATTGGCTACTAGATACCACCATTTCTAACAGTCCTTGATCTGTGAATTAAGCATCTCCTTTGCTAAATTGAGGATTATAAGCTTGTTCCTATAATAAAAGGGCATGAGTGCTGTTCTCAGGTGAAGAGATAGAGAGTTCCTGAAGGTAGCAGCAGAATACAACAAGCATTTGCAAAGCAATAGGTCTCGCATTTACGCGAGTTTGAGCTATTGGAATTGTAAATCGCAATACCTTTTATTTATGTTTTGGTTTTTAAAAGATAAATAAAAGGCATTGTCATTTACAATGCCAAAGTGCTTAAACTCACTTAAATGAGAGACCTATTGCATTGCATATGCTTGTTGAATTTAGTATTCACCCAAAAACAGGAACTAACAGGCACTTAGCTGGTCAGCCATTAGAGTTAGGGAGGGGGAAAAATGCTTCCAACCGAGGGGGTGGGCAGGGGAGACAGCATTGAAGTAAGGGGTTTTGCAGTACTTTGAAAGATTTTTAATATCAGAACAATCACACCTGTTCAAACGCGCTTTTGATAAGCTTGTGGAAATAAAGCAAAGCTTAGCGAGAGAGGCTTTATGTAGTAGCAAATTTGGACACCAGGGTATGCACTTTTCTATTGTCACGCTTTTCAAACAGTGTGAAGTGGTGAAATTAAAAATATGGGGCGCGGAGGGTCTTGTCTCATTTCATATGAAAATTGTTCGCAGAGCTGGGTGGCATCTTACTTGGGAAAATAATTATTTTCCGAGTTTGAGGAATTACCTCAGACTGTGAGGAAAATGATGCTCCTCGTTGTCGAAAAAAAATTCACTAGAAAGAGGGTCAGCACCCTCATTAAAATAAAATATTTAGCAGGTGCAACTGCAGGTGCACAACCAATGAGCACGTCTAAATTTTATCGCCCAAAATGACCAGACTCAGACACATGTTTCTTAAATATCAGAAAAGGCCACCTTTATTTAGATCCGGTAACTCCAAATTCATGCAATTGAGTTTATAAGATCAACAATTTAGTAAAACATGTCAAAACCTTTACCATTTTCCTGGGTATAATATATTAGCATTTTCAGACCGAAACCCTCAAATATTATGTTATCACATTCTTTCAAAACCTTGTGTTTCATTACTCTTCATTTGTTACCTTTACTCCTTTCACCTTTCTTTTTCTCTAAATCCGAGGTGGGCAAGCCCGCTCCAAACCTACCCACCCAAAACCAACGCCATAACTTCTCTTATGCCTGGGTGCTACCTATCTAAAAGAGACAATCTATATGCAAACCAAACTTTTTTATTTTTTTTTAATTTATTTATGTATTTATTTATTTTTTATTTATTTATTCTTTTTTAATTTTTAATTTTAATTTTTTAGGAATGGGAGGGTGGGACTTACAAAAATAACACCTCCCGCCTCCCAGCTGCCGCCTCGCAACCTCCCTCAGCGGTCACTGTGAACGTTCCACAGCGCGCGCCTGCCTCCCAGCCTATCGTTGTCCTCGGGCTAACCCACTGGGCAAAAAACCCCAGGGGGAGACCGCTCCCGCTCTGCTCCCCCTGAGGCCCCCATACTGCGTGTTAGGTTTGGATAAAGTGCCCCCAATGGTCCAATTCAATGCCATTTCACACATTTCGACTCCTCTTAATGCCGATCACTTCATAGATATTTCCAGACTTGGTATTGGCCTACATATAATCTGGAAGTGCTGCAATTACTGACAGATGTGATCCATTAAAAGATAAATGACAAAGAATGTCGACACTGGTCTGATTGTACGGCCATTCGGTGTAGCTAGCAATGTAAGTAGACTTAAACTTCATAGGCTTAGCTGGCATTGTAGGACTCTCTCCTAATGTACGAAACTTGTTTTGTTGGTTGAAAGAACAAATAATTAGGAACAAATTTAACTAGTGGACATAAACTGACATCAGACAGTAATGATTATGTATAAACAATGTGCATGGTACAAAAATATATATTTTATTTTATTTATTATGAAAGATTTCTTTATGATTTAAAAAGCAAACTTTTTTTGTCTCCTGTATATGTGATGATCAATCTACATATACGAAATGCTGTACAGTTTTGTTCATTTCAGTTTTCAGTACATTGCATAACACTTCATTGTATGGAGACTATGTTTGGGGTACTGGTCAAACTAATTGTTTCAATCTAAAAACATGGCTAAAGGTAACTACGCGCATTTCGGATAAAGGCCTTCATCAGGAAGCCATGAAATTTCCAAATGAACCTTGTTCTATGAGGTTCGATGTCTCAGGAAACTCGGGTGACGATGTTCCAAAAAACGATTGATTTTGGTGTAATTCTGCACATGTGGTCCGCCGCGTTTGCCAATGAGGGGGGTTCCGTGTAGTGAGAAGTAGAAACTGCATGTAAGATAGGGTTGCAGTTTCTGTAGCAAGGTTATCTGTTTAAACAATCCGTCGAGGGTTTCTATAGTGGAGTCTGTAGGTTGGGTACTTCTATCAACGTGGTGTATCAGGGAGGATATCCATGTTGTGGTTATCTGCTGAAGAGGTCCCGCCTGCCTTCCAATGGTGGGGTCTTCCGACGTCTCAATGGGTCGGACCTCTTCACCAGATAACCACAACATGGATATCCTCCCTGATACACCGCGTTGATAGAAGTACCCGACCTACAGACTCCACTATAGAAACCCTCGACGGATTGTTTAAACAGATAACCTTGCTACAGAACCTGCAACCCTATCTTACATGCAGTTTCTACTTCCCACTACACGGAACCCCCCTCATTGGCAAACGCGGCGGACCACATGTGCAGAATTACACCAAAATCAATCGTTTTTTGGAACATCGTCACCCGAGTTTCCTGAGACATCGAACCTCATAGAACAAGGTTCATTTGGAAATTTCATGGCTTCCTGATGAAGGCCTTTAGCCGAAACACGTGTAGTTACCTTCAGCCATGTTTTTAGATTGAAACGATTAGTTTGACCAGTACCCCAAACATAGTCTCCATACAATGAAGTGTTATGCAATGTACTGAAAACTGAAATGAACAAAACTGTACAGCATTTCGTATATGTAGATTGATCATCACATATACAGAGGAGACAAAAAAAGTTTGCTTTTTAAATCATAAAGAAATCTTTCATAATAAATAAAATAAAATATATATTTTTGTACCATGTACATTGTTTAGACATAATCATTACTGTCTGATGCCAGTTTATGTCCACTAGTTAAATTTGTTCCTAATTATTTGTTCTTTCAACCAACAAAACAAGTTTCGTACATTAGGAGAGAGTCCTACAATGCCAGCTAAGCCTATGAAGTTTAAGTCTACTTACATTGCTAGCTACACCGAATGGCCGTACAATCAGACCAGTGTCGACATTCTTTGTCATTTATCTTTTAATGGATCACATCTGTCAGTAATTGCAGATTTGTATATCCCGAATTAGGAACTTTAGTCGGGGGTACCCCTCTTTTTTTGCATACACCGAAACTTGTTTTGTTAACACAAAGCCTAATTAGTGAAATTACAACTTTTTCAAATTCGTAGCCTGTTTTCAAATCCACGAGTTGTGTGACCTTATTGTGGTAGTACCATAAAGAAAATAAGTTATGCCCCGGAGATCAGCCTGTAAAAAAAGGGCATAAATGGTGCCCCTCTTTGACATAACGACATGGATGGTGCCTCACTTAATGCACATGGGAAGAGTGGGGCAGAGGGAAACGCCGCGTTTGTGCTCAGAGGGTGGGGGGAGGGCTCACCGTGAATCGAGAGGGTGAAAGTAATATTTCCTGAAAGCGAGCAACTTTGTAGTTCCCAGGTGGCATAATAATTTTTTTTTTAAAGGGGCGCAGGCTAATTAAACGGAACGGAAGCCTTTAGCTTTATAGCATGGCATTCCGCCCCTGTGCGCTGCTGCTAACAATGCACATGGAAAGGGTGGGGTGGAGGGAAATGTTGCGTTTGTGCTCAGGGTGGGAGGAGGGCTCAACGTGAATCGGGAGGGTGAAAGTAATATTTCATGAAAGCAATCAACTTTGTAGCTCCCAGGTGGCATAATAATTTTTTTTTTAAAGGGGCGTACATTGATCACAAGGAATGGAAGCCATTAGCTTTATAGCATGGCATTCCGCCCTCTGTGCGCTACTGCTAACAATGCACATGGAAAGGGTGGGGTGAAGGGAAACGTCGCGTTTGTGCTCAGAGGTTGGGAGGAGGGTTCAACGTGAATCGAGAGGGTGAAAGTAATATTTCTTGAAAGCAAGCAACTTTGTACCGTAGCTCCCAAGTGGCATAATAAAAATAAAAAAAGCGGCGCGCGCTGAACAAAAGGAAAGGAAGCCATTTTCTTCATTGCCTGGCATTCCGCACCCTTCGCGCCACTCCTAATTGAAACAAGTGCGTGCAGCTGCTAATTAAAACAAGTTAGAGCGGATAGAAACTGTAGTTAGGCGCCGCTGCTTCCGGACTACACGTTACAGATAAGAACAACAGCCAACAGAAAGCAAGATAAGAACAACAATGCCACAGTTAAACGAATCGCAAGCAGGATGACAAATTACACGGAGATTCACCCAACATACAGATTACTTTATGTCTCGCTGAGACAGCGCATGCAGCCCATGCGCTGCCAAGGCGACACCTAAAAAGGACTGTTTCATGGCAAATGAGGATTTACATTTTCCGGGTTTTGGGGGTCAGCGATCCTCCGGAGGTGATCAGGAGTAGGCGTGGGCGGAAAATCCGTTCCGCTCGCGGATTTTGCGGATTTTCGGGAAATCCGCAATCCGCGAGATTTGCGAATTTCCCGCAAAATCCGCAAATCCGCGAGCAGCGGATTTTGCTCGCACTGCTCGCACTGTTCGCGTGAGTTCGCGCCCCGCGAATAAGTGCAAAATTGCAGAAATACGATTTTAGCAAAACTGAAAGTAACTACTTACCAGGTTCAAAAGTTCAGGCTCATCATTAGTAGCCATTTCCTGGAGTGCTTCCTGAGGGGCCCCTCCAGAGTTCAGTTGCCAGTTGAAACTAGTATGTGACCCTGCTCTGAACCTCAGAATAGTTACACATATGCCACAAAGGTCCTGAATTACAGCTAAGGGAGACAAGCAGGAGCCAGGCTGGAAGTTAAAATCCATTAATCAGCCCCTAATTCATTATTGTCAGTTGGGGCAGGGCAGGTGTTGTAACTAATTTTGCAACAATGAAAGCACTTAGCAAGTGCAAAAGATCACTAATCAGGGCGCACTAAGGAAGCAGGTGCCAGCTAAAAAAATATTCTGTGACACATGAATCAGCCCCAAATTAATTCAGGTCACTTGAGGCAGGGAAGGTGTGCTTTGCTTTGCCGAAAATAATGTACACTGGACAACCAGAGGGTGTGGTGATGAAACAGAGGGTGGCATGGGTGGGCCAGAGGGTGGCATGAGTAGTCAGAGAGTGGCAGTGGTGACAGAGAGTGGCAGTGATGAAGAAGAGTGTCCCAAACAGGCTGGACACGTAGAAACAACAAGTTCGCGAAACTTGCGACCCGACAGGTAAGTTCGCAATTTGCGAAAGTGTACAAAACCCTCGCGAACTGGCAGAAACACGGGCGAACACAAAAAAAAAAAAAATCCGCAAATTCGCGGGAATTCGCGGATTTTGCGGATTGCGAATCCGCAAATCCGCAAAATTCGCGAACGCGAGATCCGCAAAATTCGCTCATGCTTAATCAGGAGTTCAGTTAGGTAGCTGGGTGTGCCATAGAGTAATGCTTTATATGTTTACAACCTATTTTAAACTTCAGACTTGCTTCTAATCAGACGCCCCTTTCAGTAATAGAGATGTGGGAAATTTGTTTACATGATGAGACATAGTAATTCAGGAGTCAATGGTTAATCCTAAAATTCGATATTTGCGTACTTTGCTGGAACAAATCCGAATTTAGCTGCCTCATCAGGGAGCGGTCTTGAATGTGTAACTAATTTTGGGGTAAGAAGGATCTTAATAAATGAAAATATTTCCATAAATATATTTGAGGAAATGTCTCATAAAATGCTGAGAAATAATTTTTGGGGAGCGAATGCCTATCAACGTTTTAGTTTTCATTGTTCTTGCTAGGCAGTGCATGTTGTGACAATATGAGGGCCAGTATTGCACAAGTTGCTGGGTCTGCCTTTGGTGTTTAGCGATTCTCTGCCAGCTTTGGAGAGCCAAGCTTGCAAATGGAATAACTTGGTTATCCCGTCAGAGTGTATTCATACCTGATAAACCATGAGACTTGGGTAAACGGCGTTCCCCACCATTCAATTGTTATGTTATGTTATGTTATGTTATGTTATGTTATGTTATGTTATGTTAATGGTTTTTGTACCGCGCGCAGCTGCCCCAGCAAAGGGGCGTCCTGGCGCCAAGGAAGGTATACATAACATCACAAAATGCCACAGAATCAGGGATTTTTATTAAAAAGAAGGGTTTTGATGGCACGTCTGAACTGGAATAAATCTTCCAGAGCTCGAATTTCACTGGGAAGAGAGTTCCATAATTTGGCGGCTACTACTCGAAAGGAGCGGCCTCCAATCCTGCTCAGCAGAAAGCGTGGATGAACAGACAAATTCTGGCCCATCGATCTCAAGGATCGAGAGGGAACATATGGGGTCAGTAAGTTCATCAGAATAGGTGGGGCCGTGCCTTTCAAAATTTTAAAAGCCAGGCAGAGCACCTTGAACTCGATCCGCCGAGCAACAGGCAACCAATGGAGCGTTTGCAATGCTCTGGACACTGAACAACGTCTGGGCAACCCTAATACCGCTCTTGCGGCGGCATTCTGCACTCGTTGCAGCCGCATAAGTTCTGCCTTGTTCGTACCTGCTAGCAGAGCACTGGCATAATCTATCCTAGATAGTACAGAGGCCTGGACCACAAACTGTCTAGTGGGGGCATCGAAGAATTTAAGCACCGGCCTGATACCCCTGATTATGCCAAAACAGGAGGCAGCCACCCTCTTAGTCTGGCAGGTAAAACTAAGTGTAGGGTCCAGCCAGACCCCGAGATTTTTATCTCCATAGCAGGAGAAAGGATCATTCCTAGCTCGGGGGGCCACCAGTTGTCATTCCACCATCCAGGTTGCTTACCGACCACCATCACCTCTGTCTTCTTTGTGTTCAATTGGAGACAGTTTTGGTTCATCCAATTGGCCACCGCACGTAGCCCCTCACAGAAGTTGAGGGCGTCCACAGCTGAGTCCCCACTTAATGTGACCGCCAGCTGCGTGTCATCCGCATAGGACACCATTGTCAGGCCCCAGCGTTTGACTACCGCAGCCAGCGGTCTCACATATAGATTAAATAGAGTGGGGCTCAAAGATGATCCCTGTGGGACCCCCAAGGTGAGCGGGTGAGAGGTGGATTTGCCGGGTGGTATCGCAACCTGAAAAGATCTGTTGGAAAGGAAGGAGCGGAACCATCCTAGAGCCAAACCCCTGACCCCAGCTTCCTCTAACCGCCGCAACAGGATCTCGTGGGACACCGTATCGAAGGCGGCACTCAGATCTAACAACAAGAGTGCCGCTGTTCGTCCGGTGTCCAGTACGGAGCGCAGATGTTCGACCATGTATAACAAGGCAGTCTCCGTGCTGTGGCCTGCACGAAATCCATTTTGCGTGGGATCCAAGATGTTAGCTTTGGCAAGGTGGTCGGCCAGGATCCCATTCACGTGGGCTTCGGTGACTTTAGCAGCCCACGGCAGCAGTGAGATGGGGCGATAGTTCTCGGGTTTTATAGGATCTAGGGTAGGCTTTTTTAGGATGGGTGTGACTACCGCTTGCTTCCACTTGGAGGGCACAATCCCAGAGGCCAGTGACATGTTGATAAGGGTCAGCAAGGGTGAGCGACATGTTACCTGCATGTTTTTAAACTGGGCCGGTTTGAGGGGGTCTGCAGGGGAGCCGGATTTAATTTTTAGGCTCAATAGATCAAAACCTTCCTCTGAAAGGGGGGCTAGCATATCCAGGGTCATATCATTGCCCTTTGGACAGTCAACTGAGTCCGAGCGATGCATGATAGTTGGGAAGGAGCAGATCTGACACTCCTGATAGCTCTAAAACCCAGAGAAAAAGTCTCAAAGATATCTATGCATTTTAATGCCGAAAGTATTACTGAATGGCGTATTATATTTTGCCACTAATAGGACATAAATGGTCCTCATTGTATTCAAATTTGGTTTGTGTATATCTTTGTCACATTATCGTCAAGGAGTAACGTCTGAGACATACCATGGTTTCAATCTGAAACTTGATTTCTTTTATGGGTGGACTCCCATTTTTGATTAAAGTGTAGTTTTTGTCTGTTTTGTACTGAGGAAAATCGAGTACAGATTATTGCTATGCAATTAAGAAATGCCCCTAGCGTTTAATCAACTGCTTGAAAATAACACAAGTGAATTTGGAAGGTAACAGTTAATTAGAACAATAAGCAATGCTGTGAATCGCAAAAAAGCAGCGTTTGCGAATCAAAATTCGGAAAACAGTATGTATGAGGGTAATCACAATGCAAATGTAAGGAATTGCAAAATTTGCGATTCCTTAACTTTGCGTAAGCATTTAAGGAATCGGAAATTGCGATTCCTTAAATGCTATGCAGCAACCACTGAAGTTGTGCGATTTCTCCTTAAGAAATCGCAAATTACCACCAACTTGAAGTTGGTGGTAATTTGCGATTTCTTTTACAAATGCACTTTTGCCATTTGTGAAGGTGCCATGTGGCGCACATACATGCCCTTAGGGCATGTATGTGTGCCATATGTGCACACATGTAAATTTCAGGGGTGCATCAGGGTGTCCTTATGACAATCTTGCACCCTTGAAATTATTCTCAATTTGCGATTCTCAAATTGCGAATCGCAATTAAAGAAAAACTTCCCATTCATTCCTATCAATCAATCAATCAATAAACAGAATTTGTATAGCGCGCTACTAACCCGTTAGGCTCTCAAGGCGCTGAGGGAGGGGGGGAGGGGGTTGCTAATGCTCGAACAGCCAGGTCTTGAGTTGTTTCCTGAAGGAGAGATGGTCCAGGGTCAGCCGTAGGTGGGTGAGGAGGGAGTTCCATGTCTTGGCTGCCAGGTAGGAGAAGGATCTTCCTCCGACATTGGATTTGCGGATTCGTGGGACGGAGGCGAGGGCGAGGCTGGCGGAACGGAGCTGGTGGGTGGGTGTGTAGAATGTGAGTCGGCTGTTAAGGTACTTCGGGCCCGTATCATGGAGAGCCTTGTGTGCGTGGGTGGGGAGCCTGAACGTGATCCTCTTGTTGACGGGGAGCCAGTGCAGGTCTTTCAGGTGGGCAGAGATGTGGCTGTGGCGAGGGATGGCCAGGATGAGTCGTGCTGAGGCGTTCTGAATGCGCTGGAGTCTTTTCTGGAGTTTGGCTGTGGTTCCAGCGTAGAGGGTGTTCCCATAGTCCAGACGGCTGGTGACGAGGGCCTGGGTGACCGTCTTCCTGGTTTCGGTGGGGATCCATTGGAAGATCTTTCGGAGCATGCGCAGGGTGTTGAAGCAGGATGACGAGACAGCGTTGACTTGCTTGGGCCTCCTGGTCCAGAGAAATGAATGGGAAAGTATTCTTTAATTGCGATTTCGCAATTTGCTAATCGCAATTAAGGAATATTAAGAAATCGCTAAAAATTGCGATTTTTTACATACATCCCTTTTTGAAATTCTCAAAAAGCATTTCTAAAAAATCGCTATTTGAGAATCTCAAATGAGGGTGTTGATACATATGGCCCTTAAGCACACATAATTTTGTTTCACACTGTGTATGTAAATTCTACTTGTTAATCTTCTTTGAATATTCTCCCATTTTTCCACATAAAATATGGATATTTTCCCAAAAATGTGTAATGCATGACTTCTTGACTAATGTATTATGTTTTATGACTTAAGAAAATCCGTTGATTTGTCATTACTGTTAGCACCTTGAACTATTACAGGACAGCTTAACCACAAAAGAGTTCATCTTTATTAATGTAGGCATGTGTTAACACCCAGCAAGTGATGGAGAACTGATCGGGCTATGATTTTAAGCACACACCATGCAATCAGATGTCGTTGTAATTGACTTTGATGTCTAGGGCTCCCTGGCTCTATTTTGATCTTTCTTCATCTTCTTATAGCACTGTGCACAAAAATGTTACTGACATATACAGGATACCCCTTTGTACTACATCGAATTGTATCAGTCATCAGTTGCTTTGGTAAGTTGATATGTACTCCTTCATAATTTATTTTTCATCCATTTCAGGAATACTAGCCCAAGAAACACACTTTGGCCATCTTTATCATTTTGGGAAATCTTACATTGCTGCCTCGTATGTAAAAACTCTGGAATCAGCGGGAGCACGGGTAGTGCCAATAAGGTAAATAAAAGAATGCATGGCATGACCTCATGGGATCTGAGTAAAGATAACAAAACACATGCTTATAACTCACTGGCCGTCCACGTTTTCTTTCATCAATTGGCATGTCTGACAATCGCACTTTTGTACTTCTTTAATATATTTCCAGTTATTGTATACATGTTTTTACTAATTTGGAAATGTGCAGCGAGGCTAGCCGGACATCTGAGTGCCTACTTAATGCGTATATCAAACAGGAAATAGAACAGATTCCAGGGAAAAAACCTCCAAGAACTTAGTACGTTGAAAAGTCATTAGCGGACATCAAAGGCTGTGAAGGGAACACTGTAGTCATGCTCATTCAGCAAGTCAGAAATAAAGCTTTTTCCTACAGCTGCTTCGGTTGGTGTCATCAGAAAATGTTTTATCCTCCACTGTTGGCAATAACGAGAAAACTCGTCCCTAAAGGACAGAGGCTTAGTTGATGTAGATGCAATTAATCTGTCATGATGAAATCTCATTGCTAGACGAATGTACTTGTCACAAAGGTTAAGCGGCCCTTTGAAATCTATGCTTTAATAAATAGACTCCGGGGCAACTAGTTGACTATGACCAATTGGACAGCTCTTTCATTCTGATGCAAGATGAGGAAAAAGCTGAAAATAATTAAACGTGTTGATGCCGCAAACCTTACATCTAGAGCCTTGCGTAAAGAATTCGAAACTGTAATTATATCTACTCGGGAGACGTAGAGTTTATAAAATGTGTCCATCAAACTATCGTAGGCGCCTAATACTGGTTTTCATATGTGTCTGCAATGCAAGTTTGTGTGATGAATTCCGAATAATGCTTAATAAATGCCTTTGATTTTTTTATTTTACTTCTTTTTATTAAAACAACAGTGCAATCCATCAGTACATTGCTTCACTTCCCATGAATAGTACTCAGGACCCTCCCACCATCCCTCCACCCGAGCTCAGCCCACTCTCTCACCCACCCTCCCTTCATGACCGATAGGTTTTCCATGGGCTCCAGATCTTTTCCCATTTCTTGGGACATCCCCTACTTTCGTATATTACTATCTCATCAAAACAGCACCAGTCCAGGTCTTTTTCCCAGTCCTTCAACCTCCGCACATTTGCTGCCCCCATAGTCTTGCAATGTTCAATTTGGCTATCACTGCTGCCAGTAGAAGCCAAGTCCTGGTGTGTGTGGGCCATCTCTCCTCCCCCACGACCCCCAGTAAATGCCACCTAGCATCGAGTTGCACCTGTCCAACAGCTATCTCAGACATCACACTCCTTATTTCAGCCCAGTATCTTGGATTTCTGGGCATGTCCAAAAAATGTGGAAGAACATGCAAGTCTCCCCACAGCTTCTGACGCACATCACTGTATCACATCTGCCCAGTTTGCACTGGAGCGTCCTGGGAGCAATGTGTGGTGTTTCTCGAAATAATGAATGCAGGAGCCAGTTTCAGCTAGTTGGGTTTAATGAACCTCAACCACACACAGACAGCAGACAACTGCCGATTGTGGAACTCTCACAAAATGCCTCACATCAAGGTTCTCAGAAAACGTCACTTAGACCAGAATACCACATTCTATGTGAAAAGCAGCTTTGAAAGAAAGGAAGAAGCATCACATGAGAGAACATCACACAATGCCTTTGATTTTTGGTCTCACGACAAACCAGTTAAGCGCATGCTGTTAGGTAGAGGCAGAAGCTCCCTCGTCCAGCCCCAGATCTGATTGGGAGTTGTATCAGTTTTTCTATAGCAGATTTTGAAAAAAAATAATTCTTAGTGCTGTCCATTATGGGTTTGAAGTTCCATGATTAAAACACCAGGAAGTTCGAAAGGTGCAGGCACCTATTCTATTGTTAATATGTTTATATACAAATATGTTACTATGTTACGCCCCTTCCTAATAGAGAATCACAAACCCTATTTTGCGAGTCGGTAATAGGTTACCGACTCTCAAAATAGGTTGGTGCATTAAAAAATGCATTTTACCGGTCGCAACCGGCTCGATGGGCCATTTGCGACTGGTAAAATGCGTCGTACATCTGGCCCTTAGACAGAAAAATCTTTTCCAAAAATAGAGTACATGCAGTCAGTCTGAATTTGGTGGTGATTCATATGTTGGAGACTTCAACAAAGTAAAATTTAGAATGCTGTGTTTTGAAATGGATGTGTGAGGTGGTGAGACTTTTTTGAGTATTTACCTCATCCAAGTGGTGGATGGTTAAACAAAGAAATTGGGCTAACATTTTGAAATGTCTGTTGTTCGATCTGCTAGTTTGGCAGTTTAATCTTCAGTTGTCATTCCTAATAGATTCCTTTTTCTTTGGGTCGTTGTCTGATTTGATGCTATAACTTGCACAAATGGCCTTACCAACCATCTTGAGATCATCCCATACAAAATAAATATATTTACTTCGCAACTGAACTGTAAAAATTTGTTGATCTTTGTCTGCATTATTCTTATTTATTTATGTAACATCAGTCGGTTAAAAGATCAATAGATTTTTAAGTGTTGGGATGACTATAAGAATGACAATGTAGTGAGACTAACGGTGAAACTGGAAAACATTTATCAGAATGCGGGATGAATGAGAGTTTTGAAAGAAAGGGAATGAACGCTTGGAGGGACCTTCAACATGTCCAGTGTTGCAATCATTGAACATAGACATAAGCTCTGTTTCATGGAGGCATTAATTTATCAATCTGGGGGGTTAAAGTGCTGTTAAAATGGGAAACAGCCATTACAACGATTCGTTACCACACATGCATCGTTACCACACATGGCTTTACAACAAATTACATTGTAAAGGTATGTGTGGTTAGGGTATGTGTGTGGTAAGGGTGGTGGAGGCTATCGGCAGCATTAGAGGAAACAAAACCTTCAGCTTCCTCTGTACGAAATGCGTCATGCCGCAGAAGAGCTGGAGGGGTGATTTTGTGGAGCGGTAAGGGGGATTTTAAATTCAAATGTTACATTTTATTATGTTTTTAAGTTTATCTTAACGAAGCAGGAGTTGCAGCAGAGGAGGGGTAGTTTTAAGAAGGGGTCACGCAGGGGTCTGTTTCTAGGATTCACGACAGCGGAGGGGTATTTGTTAGAAGTGCCAGCCAGAGGTACTGGGCAGGGGTATTTTATTAAACAAGGACTGATAGCTGAGGGGACCAGTTGTCGGACCTAGTGCAGGGGTCAGGGAAAACCTTTACCACAAATATGCCCTTAACATGCATGCTTTAACAAAGAAATGCGTGGTAAAGATGTGCATGATAAAGGCATATTTGCGGTAAGGGTTATGCATGGTAATGGCATTTGCATTGTAAAGCAGGCATGGTAAAGGCATGCGCTGCGAATGGATTCGTTATAGCGTCATACAGCCGCTTCCATATTAGGGCCTTAAGCTGTACAGAGAGTAGAGGTGTAACACCTAGTTTTACTCTGCAGTATAATCACATTCCAAGTGGCAAATATGAGACCCATTAAAAATAAACCATGCAAGGCTAACCGGTTTAGAGACAGAAATAAAGCAACAAATTGTTTCCATCTTTTCCTTGCTTCTGTCTGTTTAAACTACTAATGGGGAGGTAGCCTTTGGTCTCTCAGAATTCCCACCCTATGATTCCAAAAAAGAAATAAAGTGACAGGGAAAACCCATGAGTGTGTGGAAATTATAGCAATAGTGTGAACAATATAATTGCAATTCACATGAATGTTCTCTTCTAAAGTTTTCCAAAGCTACACTGCCAGTTCGAGAGGTTAGCAGTATTTGAATTTGAATTTGAATTTGTTTATTGCACAGTTAATAAAAACTCACAATATTACACAAAGATAAAAAGTCTTTTGACTATATAAAACTTTTCCAGACAAAAAGATATTGCACATTAGTAAAATCTCAAGGAGTCTATAATCAATTAGTAGGTCTTCCTATTGGTCACTGCTATTATTACTTGTAGTTCTTGTAGTTATAAGGCTGTTGCAGGGATCTCTGTTCCCCTGATGTGATTAATTTTCGCTCAGCAGTCTTAAAAGTTTTTGTAAGGGCCGTTTGGGAAGGCTACTATTCTCCTGGTGCAGTTGGTTTTTCGCGTCCTTGTGTTATTTAATTTAATTTTTTGGCCACTATTTCAAAGTATTTAACTGTTCTACAGTTTAACTAAGTCTCATTGGGGTTAAAGCAAAGCATCACTGCTTGCCTGCATGATCTTACACCCTTCTGGTTCCATAGGGGCCGGAGCATGGACCGCCTTACATCCACAAAAGCTTTACAGATGCAAATAATATGTATAAGATCCTCCTTCGCAGATTGACAAAGGCGACATGCGTTTGACGGATCAGGCCTTTTCCAATGTTCCAGGTGACGTGCTATGGGTATGTTGCCTAAGCGCATGTTTAGGAACTTGTTTTTTGTGTGAGACCCCTTGATAGATATTCTTGTGGCTTTATGGCTCCATACCCTTCAAGCACTACCCATCCGTGCGCTCTCCTGGTCAGGGTGGCTCTGACCTCGAGTGAGGAGACCAGTTTAATGACCTTTGTCACCGCTTTCTTAAAGGTCCCAAAATCTGTTCTTGTTTCCCAGAGCATATTTAGTCCTAGGCTCTCCAATGAAGTTGTTAGGTAGGCCCTTGCTGGTGAGATTTCTTTGGCGTGAAGCTCAGTCCATAAGTTGTCGTTTAACGATCCTTGCACCAAGTCTTTGATTTTGTGCCAGCTTTTTATGTATTGACCTTTCCTCTCCACAGATTGTTTCAATAGTCCGAATTCGAGACGAATTTGAGCGGGCGAGGAATTTTTAGGGAGATGGAAGATTGCCCTGTATGCACGGCTGATAGTATTGTCCAGAGTGCTTGCATCATTGCCCCGCATTGATTCGCTGCCGTAGGAGAGCATTGGCAGTAGGCGAGCTTTTATTACTTGTAGAAGTGGTGCTAATGTCCTGTCGGGGAGGACTTTATGCAGGGGCCTTATTGATAGTTGAAAGGTCATGCCCTCCCTGCGGATGGCCTCTAGTTGTTGCTTGGAGGAGCCGTTGCCCTTTATTATGACTCCTAGATATTTATATGAGGCTACCAGTTCTAGTCTTTGTTTATCCAGGTACCATGCGGGTTTCTGTTTTTTATTATAGTTCATTGGCATGACTTTGGTTTTGTCCAGATTGATTGTTAAGGAATTTGCTTTGGAAAATGTATTACTTTTGTCTAGAAGGCTTTGGAGGCCAATAGGAGATGCTAATAAGGAGAGGTTAGCAGTAAGGCAAAGGACTTAATTGTGGTTATGAATATGATATAGTTATTCATTCCTCTTTTTCTCTTACCATCTCCTGTCCCCCTGCACTGTAAGAGACAGGCTTCAAGACCTAGAAAGAGTGTGTGTTGGCAGTGTAGAAATCCATTGATGTTGTGTATATTGCCTTCTACCTCTTTGATGCTTGGACAGGTTGAATGATTGAAACTTACTTTCTTGAAAGTTTTTATGAAGGCCTGAAGAATGTTATAAGATAGAGGGAACGTTTATCCACTCCTAACTGCACAGCTTCTCCATCTCAAGTGAAAAGGCTCATCAGAGGCATTACTGGGATAAGAAACAAGCATTGGCATAGCCAATAGGTCTCGCCTTTGGGACCTTATAAGTATTTAGTTATCCAGCACAATATCCTTGGTGCAACAACATCAAGTGTTTCGTGGCTAAAACTCATAAGTTCCCCCAAAAAGTGTTATCATTTCACAATAGCTTATAGGAATTTCTATTCTGATAAATGGACGTACCAGGGTTCGGAGGAGGAGAGATTAAGAGATGACGGATAATAAGGTACCCTGTATCTCCTGGAATGTTAATGGGCTCCGTTGTCCACGGAGGCGTAGGGTAATTTTAAAATACTTAGAACAGTCTCCGGCTAAAATAAATCTTCTCCAGGAGACCCACTTGAATGTTACTGAGGCAAGGGAGGATCAGATGGGTAGCTGCTTTTTTCTGCACTGGGCAGTCCGTGGCAAACAAAGGGGTCGCCATTTTAATTAAAGCTGGAAGTGGTGGTATCATAGAGTTTAGTTTAACGGACCAGTCAGGAAGATGGGTCCTGGCAGGAGTTGATTTTAGTGGAAGTGAACTAACTGTTGTATCATATTACGGACCAAACATAGATGATCCTTCTTGTCTATTAAAAGAACAGTCCAATCTGGTTGAGGCTACTACCCCGTCAGTCATAGGAGGGGACTTTAATGTCCTTCTTGATCCCCAAAAGGATCGCTCCAATTACAGCCGCTATAACGCAGCCCCGAGATCATGTTGTGCCATGATAAATATGATGCATGAGCTTGGTCTAATTGATGCTTGGAGGGCCAAGAATGGGAATGGGCCGGGCTTTACATACTTTAGCAAAAAGCATGGCCATGCCTCTAGACTGGATTATATCCTCGTAGACAGGTTATGTTAAGACATCTAAGTAAAGATAGAAATACTGCCAAGTATGCTATCTGACCATGCCCCTGTGATGTTTATACTTTCGAAGGGGGTGGCTAGGAGAGCAACAACTCCCAGGTGGACTTTAAAACGGGCAGTCTTAAAGGCTCCAGATATGGTCACCATGGTGTCCGCCTCTACTATTAATTATTTTTTTGCTAATATGGGCTCAGTGCCAATCGAAATAGTTTGGGATGCTTATAAGGTCCATATCAGAGGTCAGTTCCATAGTCTGATCTGTTCTGATAATAGGGAACAGAAATTGAAGTTTAAAACCTTAGAGGATAAAATCTCAAGTTTGGAGAGCTTAAGGCAAAAATCCCATGCAGGCAATGTACCACAGATCTTGGTAGACCTAGAATGTCTCCGATCCGAATATTGAGGGTTGTTGGACCTGAAAGTTAAAGCACAGTGGGCCACATACTCTATGGAAAACTATGAGTACGGAGAAAGAGCAGGGGCAATCCTGGCCAGTAAGATCAGGGCAGATCGGGTGAAGAACAATATCGATAAATTAATTATTGACGATCAGGGCACTGTGTCCTGTAAACAGGAGGACATGAAAAAATGTCTTCTTACTATGTTTTCTGAATTATATAATGAAGAACAGTCTCCAAGTTCCATAAATACTCTACGGTGGTTAGAGAGTAAGGCCCTACCTAGATTGACTGATGAAGGTCGTGATGAAGAAGTTAGACTTCACATAAAAAGATCAAAAATAATAAAGCGGCCGGCCCCGATGCTCTCCCTGGCGAGGTATATAAAGTATTTCAGGATGCCTTGTTACCAAGACTATGCACTATTTAATCATGTGTATAGCTTGGAGGGTAGGGTTCCGTTGTCTTGGAAGAAGTCCACAATTGTCCTTATACTAAAACCAGGGAAGGACCCTCTTAAGGCGGACTCCTTTAGGCCAATCTCCCTGCTAAATGCGACTATAAGATCTTTACCCGTATTTTGGCAGGGATATTGGCTACATTGGTTCCCCTACTCATTAATTCCGACCAGAAGGGCTTTATGCCTGGCTGATACATCAATGAGCTGACCTCACAGCTGATTGGCAGTATTGATTAGGCAGTGGCACGGTCGGAACCCTTGGCAGTGGCGGCCCACGATGATGCGAAGGCCTTCGACCGTGTCAACTGGGGATTTTTATGGGATGTCCTGAGCACCATGGGGTTTGGGACAATTTTCCCCCATGTACTGAGAAGTTGTTATGAGGATGCCTCAGCTGCCCTTCTGTTAAACGGCCTATTGACATCTCGTTTTGACATCAGGAGGGGGACTAGGCAGGGGTGTCCTATCTCGCCCCTCCTGTTCAATCTCTACATTGAGCCTCTGGCACAGGCGTTGAGATTGGATGATCGGATAACACAGTTCAAAGTAGATGACTATAGCTGTAAACTCGCGTTGATCCGTTAATCCGGGAGGTATTTCCCAGAGTAGAGGAGATAATGTCTGATTTTGGTTGGTATTCTGGCTACCTGATTAACACCTTAAAAACTGAAACAATGTGTTGGGGAATTAACAACTGGGAAAGAGCACAGAGTATTCAGTTCAGATATCTGGGTATATTAATAACTTCAGGCCTAAATAATATACCCCAGATTAATATAAAGAGGGTGGCCAAGGAGATAGACCAGTTGTTTTTGAGATGGCAGAACCTCCCTCTGATGATCTATGGCCGAGTCAATCTGGTCAAAAGGGTGATTTTGCCCAAATTAACATACCTTTTTAATACGATACCCCTGGTTTTTCCAGATAAAATCCTGGGAAGAATTCAGGGGAAAATCGGAAGTTTTGTCTGGGCCAATAAAAATTCCAGGCTATCGTGGAAAAAGCTGAAAAGAAGATTGTTAAAGGTGGATCTTGCCCTGCCAGATGTTCTTTGGTATGCCCTTGCTTTCCAGCTAAAGAACATTTGTAGTCTTCTCTCCAACCCAGATGAATCCAATTGGGGGAAGATTCTGGGGATCGTGGCCCACCAAGAAGGGGATGGGACTGTTTTTTGTATACGTTTGGGGCTCCAAAGTTCTATAAAAAGGTCCGCCTTAACGTTTTGAAACTGGCTTTCTTAGTTTGGAGTAGAGTAAAGGCAAGATGGGGCATAAAATATTACTCTGAATTTGCCCCAATATGGGAATTCCCTGGTCTACCAATATGCCTTAAAGATAGTCTCTCTACTGCAATCAGGAGGGCAGGAATAACAGTCTGGCCAGACCTGGTAACATCTGAAGGGGTTCTTTCCTGGGAGGTGTTGCGGTCGAGGATTGGGGAATCCTTCTCTAGATTCAAATATATACAACTCTGTTCCCGGTTCTCCGCCAAGAGAACTCTGGAACCTCATCGACACCACAGCTCCTGACGTTGCCTTCCTCACGGAGACCTGGATGAACGCCTCTTCAGCGCCCGACATCGCCATCCCAGAGGGCTACAAGATCACCCGGAGGGACCGCACCGCCAACCAGATAGGAGGAGGCATCTCCATCATCCACAGGGACACTTTCCGCATCACGACCTACACCGACGACATCCTGACTACCTCCGAACACCTACACTTCCAGATCCACACCGACCCGAAGACCACCCTCAGAGGCACCCTGATCTACCGACCCCCGGGACCACGCACACAATTCAGCGAGGACATCGCCGACTTCGTCAGCCCGCATGCCCTCCCCTCCGCTGACTACATCCTCCTGGGGGACCTCAACTTCCACCTGGAGAACAACAACGACCGCAACACCACCACCCTGCTCGACAACCTCGCCAACCTCGGACTCAAGCAGCTGGCGACCACCCCCACCCAGCTCGCCGGACACACACTCGACGCCGTCTTCTCATCCAGCAAAGACATCGCCTTCAGCCACGCCACAGGACTCCACTGGACGGACCACAGCTGCGTCCACTTCACCTTCAGAAGAACGACGATCCACCACCACCAGCAACAGGTCGCCCGCAGAAGCTGGAGCAAGATCACAGCCGACCAGCTCGCCGCTTCCCTGAGCCAGCACCCTCCCGCCAGCTCAGCGAACCCCAGCCAGGCCGCCGACAACCTCACGAAGTGGATCAGCAACTGCGCGGACAAACTCGCCCCACTGAGGACCCCGCCCAGCAGACCCGGCAGCAAGAAGGCCCCATGGTTCACCGACGAACTCAAGAGCTCCAAGAAGAACTGCCGAGCCCTCGAGAAAGCCTGGAGAAGGGAGCCAACACCGGACAACTTGACCACCCTCAAGCTTGCCACCCGGAAGCACCACCAACTGATCCGTGACACCAAGAAAACTGCATTCAAGGACCGGCTGGACAACAACGCACACAACTGCAAGGAACTCTTCAACATCGTGAAAGAGCTCTCCAACCCCAACGCCGGAAACAACGACATCACCCCATCGCAAGAACTCTGTAACTCCCTCGCCTCCTACTTCCACAACAAGATCGCGGACATACACAACAGCTTCAACACCCAACCGACGAACGCCACGTCCGACACGACCGAACCACCGCCCCCCACCATCACCCTCCACGCCTGGACTCCGATCAGCACCGAAGACACCGTCCGCATGATGAACTCCATCCACTCCGGATCTCCGACCGACCCCTGCCCTCACCACGTCTTCAACAAGGCCGACGCTGTCATCGCACCCCACCTGCGGGACATCATCAACACCTCCTTCACCACCGCCACCTTCCCTGAGATCTGGAAGCACGCCGAACTCAGCGCTCTACTCAAGAAACCAACAGCGGACCCCACCGAACTCAAGAATTACCGCCCCATCTCGCTGCTCCCGTTTCCGGCCAAAGTCATCGAGAAGACCGTCAACAAGCAACTGGCCGCCTTCCTCGAGACGAACGGATCCCTCGACCCCTCACAGTCTGGCTTCCGAGCCAACCACAGCACCGAGACCGCCCTCATCGCTGCCACCGATGACATCCGAACCCTGATGGACAACGGAGAAACAGCGGCCCTCATCCTCCTAGACCCCTCCGCGGCCTTAGACACCGTCTGCCACCGCACCCTAGTGCAGCGCCTCTACAACGTCGGAATCCAGGAGAAGGCACTGGAATGGATCATCTCCTTCCTCGACGGAAGGACCCAGAGAGTCCGCCTACCACCGTACAAATCAAAGGCCACCGAAGTCATCTGCGGCGTACCCCAAGGATCCTCGCTGAGCCCAACCCTCTTCAACGTCTACATGAGCCCCCTCGCGGCCATCGCACGCCAACACAACCTGAACATCATCTCCTACGCCAACGATACCCAGCTGATCCTCTCCCTTACCAAAGACCCCGCCGCCACCAGAGCCAACCTTCACGAAGGAATAAAAGAGGTAGCCGAGTGGATGTCGACCAGCCGCCTGAAGCTGAACTCGGACAAGACGGAAGTCCTCATCCTGGGATCCTCGCCCTCCGCCTGGGACGACACCTGGTGGCCCCCCGCCCTGGGAACCGCACCCAAACCGACAGACCACGCACACAACCTGGGCTTCATCCTGGACTCCTCCCTCTCCATGACCAAGCAAGTCAACGCCGTCTCCTCGTCGTGCTTCAACATCCTGCGCATGCTACGGAAGATCTTCAGGTGGATCCCCACCGAGACCAGGAAGACTGTCACCCAGGCACTCGTCACCAGCCGACTGGACTACGGCAACGCCCTCTACGCCGGAACCACCGCCAAGCTCCAGAAGAGACTCCAACGGATCCAGAACGCCTCAGCCAGACTCATCCTCGACATCCCACGACACAGCCACATCTCCGGACACCTAAGAGACCTGCACTGGCTCCCGGTCAACAAGAGAATCACCTTCCGTCTCCTTACCCACGCACACAAAGCTCTTCACGATCAAGGCCCGAGCTACCTCAACAACTGCATCAACTTCTACGCTCCCAAACGACACCTCCGATCAGCTAGTCACGCCCTCGCCGCCGTCCCCCGCATCCGAAGAACGACAACAGGAGGAAGGTCCTTCTCCTACCTGGCCGCCAAGACCTGGAACTCCCTCCCGACCGACCTGCGCCTGACCCAAGACCACCTCGCCTTCAGGAAGAAGCTCAAGACCTGGCTGTTCGGGTAGTAGCAGCACCCCCCCCCCCTAGCGCCTTGAGACCCTCCGGGTAAGTAGAGCGCTCTATAAATGTCTATGATTGATTGATTGAACATTGGCGGTAATTGGGACATTGAATCTGCCCTCCAAACACCGCAGTATAGGAAAAAAGAAGTGGGTTATTGGTACAGAAGAATACTTGAGGCTGAGGAAGGTCAGGCACCATCGTTACATCTTGTCTGGAACTCATCCGCCTTAGAGGTTGCTTCAAGCGCATTATTTGAAACATCTCTCCAATACCTTTACAAAAGTGTCAGGTCTGCCTCTCTTAAGAAAAACAATTTCTTTGCCCTGAACAGGTTGTATTACACTCCAAAAAAATAGCTAAGTTTGCGACATTGCCACCTTGCTGCCCCAGATGTGGAACAGTAGAGGCTGACGATATTCATGTATTTTATGAATGTCCCAGCTTAGACCTTTTTTGGGCTAACGTGGAGAGAGCTATGGAGGGCATTTACAAGGTTAAAATTAATTTGAACACAGTTAGAATTTTTTTGGGGTTAGACACTGATCTTATTTGTGGGTTTAGGGAGACACAGGTGGCTTTATTTTTTAACCTTGTTCTTGTCGCTCGTAGAGAGATTTGTAAGATCTGGAAGGACTCTAACCACCCCCTGTACGAGAATTGGCTCAGAGCTGCACTAAGAATTGCAAGCTTGGAAGTTGGTATGACATATAATGTAAATAACACAGTGTGGGAACCTTTGATAGAGTGGGGAAAAGAAATGAAGCTGGTCTAAAGCCCCAGGGTCCTATGATTACACCATGCCCTGAACAAATGGGCAGGCCGGGCCGGCCTAAGGCACAAGCAATAACTTCAGCCCGGGGCGCCCAGGACAGAATCAGGGCTGTTAGCATTTATTTGTGTTTGCCAACGGTGAAATGAGGATTCCAAAAAAAACCCCCAAAAAACCACTCATAAGTTCCCAAAGGCGAGACCTATTGGCTATACCAATGCTTGTTTTGAGTGAGTGGCTCGTGCAGGTATGCCACTGTGAGGTAGAGATGCTGCAAGTGCTTTTACAGGAGCCCCTATGACATTGCACCTCTTCAAAATGTATCTTGGATCTGGTATATTACTTCTAGCCCCTATTCCCATCTTCTCCCACCCAATGCATCCTTAAATGTCTAATGTACAGCCGGAGTTGACACTCCGATTACCCCTGCCCTCCAGTGACACTTTACCTGTCACGGGTGGTGGTGGTGGATGTGGTGTTGGTGGTGGATGTGTGGTGGTGGTGGTGGACATGGTGGTGGATGTGGTGGTGGTGGACGTGGTGATGGTGGACGTGGTGGTAGTGGACGTGGTGGTGGGGGTGGACATGGTTGTGGTGGACATGGTGGTGGGGGTGGATGTGGTGGTGGATATGGTGAATGTGGTGGTGGACTTGATGGTGGAGGTGGATGTGGTCATGGTGGTGAATGTGATAGGTATGGTGGTGGTGCACGTTGTGGTGGACGTGGTGGTGGATATGGTGGTGGACGTGATAGTGGAGGTAGACGTGGTCGTGCTGGTGCTCGTGGTGGTGGTGGTGGACATGGTGGTGGTGGTCATGTTGGTGGTGGTGGATGTGATGGCGGGTGTGGTGGTGGTGGTGGACATGGTGGTTAACATGGTGGTGGAGGACATGGTGGTGGTGGATGTGGTGGTGGACGTGGTGGTGGTGGATGTGGTAGTGGTGGACATGGTGGATGTGGTAGTGGTGGACGTGTTGGTGGTGGATGTGGTGGTGGTGGACATGGTGGTGGATGTTGGTGGTGGAAGTGGTGGTGGTGGGCGTGGTGGTGGTGGACGTGGTAATGGTGGAGGTGGTGTTGGGTGTGGTGGTGATGGACGTGGCGCTGGACGTGGTTGTGTACGTGGTGGTGGTGGTCGTGGTGATGGTGGAAGTGGTGGACATAGTGTGGGTGAACATGGTGGTGGTGGATGTGGTGGTGGTGGATGTGGTGGTGGAGAATGTGGTAGTGGTGGACATGGTGGATGTGGTAGTGGTGGACGTGTTGGTGGTGGATGTGGTGGTGGTGGTGGATGTGTGGTGGTGGTGGTGGTGGACATGTTGGTGGATGTGGTGGTGGATGTGGTGACGGTGGACGAGGTGGTAGTGGACGTGGTGGTGGGGGTGGACATGGTGGTGGTGGATATGGTGGTGGGGGTGGATGTGGTGGTGGATATGGTGAATGTGGTGGTGGACTTGATGGTGGAGGTGGATGTGGTCGTGGTGGTGAATGTGATAGTGATGTGGTGGTGCACGTTGTGGTGGACGTGGTGGTGGATATGGTGGTGGACGTGGTGGACGTGATGGTGGAGGTAGACATGGTTCTGCTGGTGCTCATGGTGGTGGTGGTGGACATGTTGGTGGTGGTCGTGTTGGTGGTGGATGTGATGGCAGTGTGATGGTGGTGGTGGACATGGTGGTTAACATGGTGGTGGAGGACATGGTGGTGGTGGACGTGGTGGTGGACGTGGTGGTGGTGGATGTGGTAGTGGTGGACATGGTGGATGTGGTAGTGGTGGACGTGTTGGTGGTGGATGTGGTGGTGCTGGTGGACATGGTGGTGGATGTTGGTGGTGGAAGTGGTGGTGGTGGACGTGGTGGACGTGGTAATGGTGGAGGTGGTGTTGGGCGTGGTGGTGAAGGACGTGGCGCTGGACGTGGTAGTGTACGTGGTGGTGGTGGTCGTGGTGATGGTGGACGTGGTGGACATAGTGTGGGTGAACATGGTGGTGGTGGAGGATGTGGTGGTGGTTGTTGTAGACATGGTTGTGGTGGACGTGGTGGTAGTGGTGGACTTTGTGGTGGATGTGGTGGTGGTGGACATGGTGGTGGACGTGGTGGTGGTGGACGTGGTGGTGCTGGACAAGGTGGTGGTGGACGTGGTGGTGGATGTGGTGGTGGTGGACGTGTTGGTGGTAGTGGACATGGTGGTGGTGGTGGACATGGTGGTGGTGGTGGTGGTGGTGGATGTGGTGAAAGTGGTCTCAATTTTAGTGGACCATATCCTTAACCCCTTCACTGCGGCGGCTATTCTGCCGCAGTGCTAAGGGAGTGGGGCGGCCCCGCGGCGGGCGCATGCTGGTGACGGAACCGCTCCGTCACCAGCCACGGTTGTGCTTGACAGAGTATCTGAATTAAACAGAACACTCGTACCCAGTCAACAGATCAGGGCTTGATCCATCACCGTTTTTTAGCTCACTGCACCATCCCAGCTCAGAACCTGGCTACATGCAAATTAGTCTGTCCCTGGCCCAGTGCATCATGGGAACAGGGCAGACCAAACTACCAAGCCAATTCTTATACTGGAAAGGAAACAAGCTTCCGGGGACCGGTTTCTGGCATTACAGCCGTCTTCGGCCCGGCTTGCTTGAATCCTGATGGTGCAGTGAGCAAGGGACTCACATCTGAGTATACCCTTCCACGCTTATGGTGGACAAAACGATTCAGAAAAGGGGGTGGTGATGGACAGAGTATCTGAATTAAACAGAGCACTCAGACCCAGTCAACAGATCAGGGCTTGATCCATCACTGTTTTTTAGCTCACTGCACCATCCCAGCTCAGAACCTGGCTACATGCAAATTAGTCTGTCCCTGGCCCAGTACATCATGGGAACAGGGCAGACCAAACTACCAAGCCAATTCTTATACTGGAAAGGAAACAAGCTTCCGATCTTTGGACTGGGTAAGAGTGGTCTGCTTAATTCAGACACTCTGTTCATCACCACCCCCTTTTCTGAATCGTGCTAATGACGGAGCGGTTCCGTCACGGCCCCGCCCGCTCAATAGAACGTTCAGCGCAGGCGCGGAATCTGCGCCGCGCAGGCGTTCCGAGCGGGCCATGACGGAACCTCTCCGTCATCGGCACAGCGCGACCCCGGCTAATGACGGAGTGGTTCCGTCACCAGCAGGGGAGGGATTAATCTCATTTGGTATCTATAAAGGATTGTGTATGTTTTTGTGCGTGCTTCTATCTAAATTACAAATAAGATGGAAAATATACACATGGTTCATCTGTAGTAGCGACAAATGATTAAGGAGCCGTATACCAATGTGGATCATCATAAAGATATTCTTTCATAGGTGAGTTTCTGGGGATTCCATATTTATTCTCCTAACATTGAGTAGCGATCTACTATTAATTTATTATTTATTCAATTTCTTGTTTATATTAATTAACTTGATTTGGATCTGAAAGATCTATTTATTTTATGTGGAATATTTAGAGAACACAAACATGTTGCTATAAACAGTAGAGTACTAAATATAGCCACAAAGGTACTTGACCCACCTGCAGGATCACAGAAAAACGTCGGGGTGTTTACATAGGTCCTCATTCTGAGATGGATGGAATTTGTGAGAGGAGATCCTGGGGCAAGAGTTACCGATTCTAACAGGTATCTCCAACCTTGTGGCAAGCCATCCCAAGTTTCCGGGCCCAGAATGGGGAGGAACATGCTTAACCCAGGTCTAACTAGTCCAATTCTACATGCTGTCAGTGATTCAAGCAGGAGGAAATTGCATGCGAAAACACATTTGGTATTACAGGAGGTGTTGTCACACAACTGAATTGAGCTTACAATACCCCCACAGAGATATTGCTTCACCTGACACAAAATGAAGGCCCTATTGGGGTTTGTGTGACTTCATTGAGTGGAGGAAGTAGGGGGTAAATGTATTGGTCTTCAGTTCTAAGAAAAATGGAGAATCATGAGATCGTTTCTGAATAACTAATGGGAGGACTATGACACTGGGAGAGCTCACTGCACAGGTTTCGGGCATACGATCTAATGGTGTATTTATTTTTTTCCAGAATAAACCTAACAGAAGCAGAGTATGAAAGAATTTTCAATTCAATTAATGGGTAAGTTTTTTTCTGTTATAAGTTACAGCCGAGTCTTAATTTTGAAATCTTATTAAGTTTCCTACTTCCGAATAATATTGTTAGTTATATTTCTCATTTGAACGTGTATTTTTGTGTGTGTGTTACGATTATGCATCTCTTAGCTCGATGCTGAAGTGTTGTCAGGGGTAAAACGTGGAACCATAATTTTTAAACATTGTAGCCACACACTTGGGTTTATCATTGTATGAGTTTGTGCAATTAGTGCTGGTGCAGATAGTGGGTAAGGTGATACTAAGCAGCAGGTCTATATGTCTAGTTTCACCCACTTCTTAGGCTTATTTCTTTGAGAATCCTTTGAGTTAGTGGAAATATTTACTTCCCCTGATGCTACCTGTTTTCTGTCGGATATTTTCCTCAAGTCGGGCGGGTCATTTGCAGACATGTTAAAGTTTCAGTTGAAACGTAGTTTGCATGATGGATTATGGTCAGTGCAGTATAAATCGGCTTTCTTTGCTTACCAGAAATGCAGACATCTTCTTATTTAGTTTTAGATTCCACAACCTATTTTACCCTCAATATTGATAAAGATGCCACATCTTTGCCAATGCTTTGCCCACAGTATTAAAAAGAAGTGTGGCTCACTGGTTAGAGCAGGCAGACCCTGAAGCAGAGGTCAGACCCGGGACCAGGGTTCAATTCCCGACGAGGCAGGGTCTTGAGCTCAAATGTCCATGGACTCGATAATTCTCGCTTCGGTGCCTGACCTAATCATGGGTTCACACTCTGCAACTCTGGGCATTAAGCTTGCTTAATCTTCACAACAGCCCCCGCGGCGGGATGCCTGCTTTCACCTTAGGGATGCCCTGTAGGGGCTATCTCACAGGGAAAAGCCAGGACGGGTTCCCAAGGCAAGAGCGGAGATACCCCTTCGGGGGTCGATTCAGGCGCTATATAAGAAACATAATAATAATAATAAAGGGAACATTACAACAACACTGCCGACTGGCAACGCATAACGGACTAGGGAGCAATTTACACTATCTTCCACATGCTCTAGTAGCCTTCAATTGCTCCTCACAATGATATGCTACTTGGGGCCCGATGTAGGTAATTCTAATTTACCACTTCTTAAATACCGAATCACACCGATTCGGTATTTAAGAAGTGGTAAATTAGGGGTGGGGGAAATGTAGGTAATTCAGAATCGGTATCCCCCATTGATTCCTATGGGCCTTGAAGCCCATAGGAATCAATGTGGAATACCGAATCGGTATTTACCGATTCGGTAAATTCCGATTGTTGCAAGGGTGCAGGAGGTGTCACTTTGACACCCTCTGGCACCCCAATTCCTGACTTGTGTGCCATGTGGCACACAGACATGCCCTAAGGGCATGTCTGTGTGTCACATTGCACAGGTGTGCATGCACAGATGTGCATGCACACCTGTATTCAGTATTTTACCACCCAATAGGATTGGGTGGTAAAATACCGATTCGGTAAGGCCTGTGGGACTCAGAATTGTCCCACCTACATCTCAAAGTTACTGAATCGGTAAAAATACCAATTCGGTATTTTACCAATTCAGTAATTTTACCAAATCGGTAAAATAGGGCCCCTACATCTGGAAACCCTAATACCGGTCGGTAACGGCCGAATTCGGCCGTTACCAACCGGTATTAGGGCTCCTACATCTGGCCCATAATCATTTAGTCAAGCGGCTCTTGGGATTGGGACCCCTCTTCCCACCCAGATTGGCCTGCTGGGAGGGGGGTCTCTTACCTTAACATCATTTCAAGAATAGCGAGGAAGGAGGCAAATGACAGATCTTTGTGAGAGGGATATGGGATGAATAGGTACACCCATACCCAGGTACGTCCGATCACCCTGACTGGGATACCCTTGCATAACTATGTAACTGTGTGCAAGATTCTAAGCTGGACCCTCGTCTCAAAGTTAGAGTAGTGGTTCACCCATGATCTATGCCAACATGAATGGTAGCCCAAACATGTTGCCCACTGTCCTTTTCCTGCCTCTTAGAAGTTAGCTGCATTTGGCTTCTTTAAGACCGATGTAGAGCAGTTGAGTGCTTGATGGTGGTGCCATCTTTCCTGTGAAAGTCCGTAGAACAGCTTGGTGGTGCTGGACAGGATCACAGGCCCTTAGGTTTTAATATATCTGTTCTTGATTTTCACAGTGAAGGGTCATAGTTATTTTGTACCACGGCATGATGAGTAAATAGGGGGGAGCCTCTTCTGAAGGGGGGGAGCCTCTTCTGAAGCGAACTGCTGTTGCTGCCAGAACCCTTTGGCGATTTAAAGGCCATTTGGAATCCTTGTCTCTTGTGCCTTTGCCCACCCGCCTCCCGCCGCCTGACTCCTGCTTCACCTCGGGGTCTGGCCGCCGAGCGGAGCGCGGTGTGGGGAGAACAAACTACATCTCCCAGCATCCTCTGCGGCACAAGCCGCGTCATTCGCGCGCCAGGAGGCGCTTAAGTTTGCAGTCACCCCGGTCGAGGGGGGGAGCCTCTTCTGAAGCGAACTGCTGTTGCTGCCAGAACCCTTTGGCGATTTAAAGGCCATTTGGAATCCTTGTCTCTTGTGCCTCTGCCCACCCGCCTCCCGCCGCCTGACTCCTGCTTCACCTCGGGGTCTGGCCGCCGAGCGGAGCGCGGTGTGGGGAGAACAAACTACATCTCCCAGCATCCTCTGCGGTGCAAGCCGCGTCATTCGCGCGCCAGGAGGCGCTTAAGTTTGCAGTCACCCCCGTCTCGCGGGACGCGAGAGGGACGCCGGGCGAAGCCCGGGCAAAGGGCGGGCCGTCTGAGGCCGTCCGAGGTCGGACTAGGTTGGGTTGGGCCAGGGACCCTGCTTGATATTTCCTTTGCACAATTCTGGATACAGCCTTCTTGGTCTACTCTGCATCAGGTAATTAAAATTACTGCTGAATCCTGTGAGTAACCATCTTGCTCCAAGTGCATTGTCCATCTCAATTATGCCCGGGAAAAAGCAAACCCCAGTCAATAACACCATGGAGAACTATCTTGTTCAAGTCGTGGCAAAAATAAATAGCGACAGGAGATCCTCACTGGGATTAGACTCATCTAATCAATCTCCTCTGGCCGATAAAGAGACAGAGGATTCTTTTGCACTACTAAATAGCAGCATTTCTGGTGTGGTACATGACTCTCTCCACGACACAATTACCATCCAGCCTAGTGGCATAGTTGCTACTACCGAAGACAATAGTGATAGCGAAGTGGTGGCTGTGATATCTACTAATAACGAGTTCCCTATCCCTACTGCCGTCCCTGCTCCAGCCCCAAGGGTTACTGGGGGCAAAAGAAAGGTCATACAAAAACAGGGGGGGTTTAAGGTCTGCTAGAAACAAAGTTGCAACACCACCAAGGAAAATACTTGAAGATGAGGAGGATGATCTAACTGGGGAAGCTTATGTGACCCTCTCCAATGCTCATTTCAATAAACTATGGAGCATGATGGACACAAAAATTAAAGGTATAGTTAAACCCCTGGTTAGTAAAATAGACAAACTAACTGCTGAGGTCAGCAAACTGGTAGGTTTACTAGAAAAAACTCTGGGGGAGGTAGGAAACCTCCCTGAAGTCATCGTGTCCAGTGTAGAGCCATTAGTGAGTAAAATACATTCATGCGAAGTCACTGGACCGACTCCTATTGCTGCGCCAAATCCTCTAACGGTACCACTGATTAATCCACCTGGTGGTGCCTCTGGTGTTGTTCCCCCCGTTCCTCCAATTGGAGATTCTAATATTGGGAAAGGGTCTTTCGAGCTTGTAGTGGAAGCTTCGCCACTTGTTCTCGTACTTGCAAATGTCCCTCCACTAGCATCTGGTGAGGTCGAATCAACATCATCCTTATTAAATAAATCTTTATCATGGCTCACTAATAATATGGTAATTTCTCCCTGGGGAAAGCAGCAATTATCTGATGAACTTGTAAATGCCAGAAGGGTAGAGTGGATTGGTAACAGGGTAAAAAGGTTCAAGGGGGATTGCGTTGTCCTCAACTTTTCAGACCCTGAGGTTTTGCCAAACATCTTGCCTAACATCTTACCTCCTCACTTCAATTGTTCCATTGACTTTGGACTTTTTCTATCCTCAGAAAGGTAGAGGCCCGAATTCAAGTACCTTAAGAACAAATTGGAACGTTGTAGCCAAAAGGGGCAGTAAGGATGTCGGTTTTACTGAGTGGGGACTAGGCTTGGAAAACAGATTCTCTGCCCTTTCAAACTTAGACGCCTGTGATTGACAACCATTTAACCCCATGTCTTTGTTGCAAATTACCCTTGACGCATGTACTACTGGGGAGCCCAGTCATTTGATAGGTGCTCAAAATGAGATTCACAACCCTGTGGTCATAGTAGGACCAACTAATGTAAATGTAAATGATAATGGTACTGATGATGCGATGTTGAAGGGGTCTGTTCCCAGCTCTAAGCCAACCACGGCAAAGGTCACTGGGAATCTATTGTCCTGGAATGTGGCTGGGCTATGTTCCAAACTGGATTGCGGAGACTGGTTTGGGTTTGTTAGCCAGTACGATGTTTGTATTTTTCAAGAGACATGGGCCTGTGATCCTGTTTTCGCTCTGGGGTACTTAAATTTCTATGTTCCGGCCTCTAAGGGCCCTAAAGGCCGCCCGATGGGGGGCCTCACCATATGGGTCCGTCAGTCCCTAAAGGTTGTAGTGAAAAATGTGGAGCTCCATCAAATAGATATCCAGCTCATTAGACTCACGAGTGTTCCATCCATTTCCATCGATATCTATAATATATATGCTAGAGGTGGAAGTGCAGGAAAATCAGAGGTCCTTCTGACCCTGTATAATCTTTTAGAGACACACTCTTCTATGAAGAACACAATAATTGCAGGCGACCTAAATCGCACGTTTGAACCTCTAGATACTGGCAAGGCTTTCTTGGGTGCAGAGGAAGATAAGCAATGGGATATTCCCGCACTAGACACTACTCCAGTAACTTGCTGGACTGAGGATATTTTAGGTCTAAATGCAATGTGCCTCGAACAAGGGTTAAGAGCTCTGAACGGTCGGACAAAGTCAGATAGAGTACCAGCTATGACTTTCAACAACGGGAGAAACAAAAGCCGCATTGATTATGTCATCTGTAGCATGTCTCTTTGGTCATTTGTTAGCGATATGGTTGTAATGGAAAGGCTTGAGAGCGATCATAACCCTTATGTGTTTTTCACAAATGGTGGTTGTCTGATGATATTGCTCCTAGTCCCTGTGAGGTACCTTTACCCCCGTTGATTGTACCAACGAACGACATGCGCAGGCTGAGGTGGACAAGTGTTAGGACTGATCAGCTGGTTTTAAAAAAAATAGGAGTGGCGACAGATAAGGCTATTATGGCCCTAGAGTGTGTGGCTGGTTATTCCCCGAGCCAAGTCAATACTACTGGGGTTCATGAGATTCTTTTTAATGAAATCAAATGTCATTTCTTAAAACCTGTAAATAGAATGAGGGTATGTGCTTATAGAGCTGCTAAATGGTATAATCATGACTGTAAGGTGGCACGAACCTCTCTGGGAGCCGCAATCAAGAGTAAAAATGTGGGGGCTATTAGATCTGCTAGGAAACACTATAAAACCTGTATTGTCAAAGCGAAAAGAGACTGGGACGAAGCCCATTGGAACAAGCTGAAATGTGCAAGTGATCGAAAAAACTCTAGATTATTTTGGCACATTGTCAAATGGGGTCATGAAAGGATTGAAGAGGCAAGTACCAACAACGTCCCACAGGATGCCTGGGCCAAATTCTTTAGTGAACAGTATGCAACTAGGGATCAGACTGTAAATAGTAGTTGCCCGACTCCTTTATTGGCAGAAGATAGCGTTTTCACGCAGAGTGAAATACTGTCTGCCCTTAAAACTGTTCATAGGGGCCGTGCTCCTGGCATTGATGGGGTTCCAGCGGACGTTTTTCTAAATGACACTGGAAGGTGGTGTAAATACATTTATCTGCTAATAAACCACATTGCCAGAGGTGCAGATATCCCGGTATCATGGCGGGGTGCTGTAATCATTCCGGTATACAAAAAGGGAGATCGTGCCCAGCCTTGCAACTACCGCCCAATCAGTCTAATTGATACTGTCCAAAAAATTGTGGGGCGAGTGATTGTCAACAGATTGCTCGATTGGGCGGAGGATCACAATATTTTATCTCCCTTCCAGGCTGGGTTCCGCAGGGCAACCAGCACTGTGGATCAAGTTTTTCGCTTTCAACTGATCCAGTGGAGGACCGTGGTGCTAGGCGGAGGCAGCCTTTATGCGGCATTTGTCGATCTGCGGGCTGCCTTCGACCTGGTACCACGGGCAAAACTGTGGGACGTGCTTGCGGCTCTAGGGGTCCCAGGGGTCTTGTTGTCCATGATCATGAGATTGCACGAAGGAACTTATGCCAAAATCCAATGGGGTGGGTACGGTAATGATACTGTTGAGCGCGGGGTGCGGCAAGGGTGCTCAATGGCCCCAACTTTGTTCACCCTTTTTATTAATGGTATCGTTCCCCGCATGCAATCTCAGGTAGTGGATGCTCCCTCTGTCGCAGGTGTAAAAGTTCCTATTTTAATGTTCGCCGATGGCACGTTAATTTTATCTAAAACCCCAAGTGGTTTGCAAAAAGCATTGGCAATATTTGACGAGTTCTGTGGGGATCACGGTTTGGAGGTTAATGCTTCTAAAACAAAACTCATGGTTTTTAATCCGCATAGAAATTTTAAACCCAAAATCTCCATGAGTGGACGCATTCTTTTTTTTTTTTTTTTTTTTTTTAATCTTTTTTTATTGAAGTTGTATTCAGATTATATACGGCATACATAAAAAAAAAAAGAAATTAAACACAGAAAAATAACAATTACTTTTAGTTTCAACTTAACGTAATGTTAAACCAATTTACTCAAAATAACATCTCCAAATTTGATTGAATTTTCTAATACCCCCAACTCTTTGAGCATATAAAAGTTCACTTTTCCTGACCCTTTTCATTTTTTCCAACCATTCCTGCAGCGTCGGGATATAGGTTGAAAGCCAATTCTGCAGAATTAAAGATCTAGCCACAGCCATTATAATATAAATCAATTTTGCCAGGTGACTGGAAAATATACAATCAGGGTCATATCCAAATAATAACATTGTTGCATTGCATGGGACAGATAACAAACAATAAGTCTTTAAAAAACCAATAATTTCTTCCCAGAAATGCTTAATTTTAGGACAAGACGCATTCTTGAGGTTGTAAAATCATTTTTTTTTTTTTTTTTTGTCCTCATCTGCCTTCCCCTCTGACGGAAGATACCAACCACCTTGCACGGCCTTACTGGCGTGATATGTGTTAATGGCGGGAGATATGTGTCGAGAAAGAAAAAGCCAGTTAGGGGAGCATTCTTTTGACTCCATCTAGGTATGTTTCAACCTGCCGGACCTTGTTCGAAACTGTCCTAGCCCTTGGTCCAAAAGAGTAAAGATGGCATAATCATCGGACCCGGGAAAAAAAAAAAAAAAACCCGGATCATCTCCAGTTGGTCAGGAGATCCCAAAATGCTAGCTTTCTCTTATTTACAGATCTCATTAGGTCTCTTTTGGATATCTCATATAATGAAGTAAGCCATGAACAGTGTAGAGGAGGTGTCTTCTCTACCCATTGGATGCAAATCTGTCTTCTCGCCATCAAAATTGCATAGAAAAGAAATGATTTTTCCTTGCCTGTGATATTGTCTTCTGTTCCAAAGATGACAAGTGGGAGAGTTATTGACAAGGAAGTGTTTAGTATGGAATTTAAAGTGTTTTTCACGTCTTCCCAGAATTTGGTTATATTAGGGCATTCTAGGAACATATGTATGTCACATGCGTCTGCTAAGTTGCATTTATTACATTTTTTGTCTGTTTGATATTTAGACAATTTCCGCGGTGTTAAATATGCCCTATGTACAGAGAAAATGCGATTTCGTACAAGCCAAGAGGGCTTTACGATGTTGCGTAAAATCTCAAAAGAGTTTATCCACCTCTCCTCGCATGGAATCCCAATTTCGGTCCCCCATAACTCATCCGGGAGTTTAAACTCCCCTTCGCTTTCTTCCAACAGAAGCCAGTACCATCTAGCTACTTCTTTTCCTCCAGTTGGACGTTCTACTAATTGTTGTTCCATTTCACTTATTTTTCCAATGTTACTGTCTTTACGGATTTCAGATCTTGCCCAACTATCCATTTGAATATATTTGAATCTGGAAAGCCCTGGGCCAACTTGCTCATATAACTCATCCCAAGTTATAAGTTTTTTATCTTTAAATAGGTGGCCCCATTTACAGATGCCTGCTTGTTCAATTATATTGGACAAGTTATCTTTCAAGCATAGTGGTAACCCGGGAGAGTCCCAAATTGGTGCATAGTTTGAATAGTAAGATAGTCTCAGTTTTTTCCTGATGTTAAACCAATTTTTGGCCCATGAGTGTAGTGTTTTCAGTTTTATATTTTTGAAGAATGTTTGACTACCAAATTTAAACATAAAGCCATCTGCTGCAAGATTTGTCTCCTTTAGCATGGCTCCATACATGGATGTACTAGGTAGATTAGATGGCATTTTAAGAAGCATTCTAGAATAGGACATCTGAAAGGCCCATGAATAGAACATTAGGTCCGGTAGTGCAAGGCCCCCTTTTTCTCTTCTTCTTCTGAGCTTCTTCCATGATATTCTTGTAGTCTTGTAGTTCCATATAAATGAGTTGATTTCTCTTTGACATTTTTCCAACATTTTGGTGTTCATAGTTATTGGGATAGTGTTAAAAATAAAGGTGAATTTTGGGAGAATACACATTTTGACTAAGTTAACCCTTCCTGTTATAGAGAGAGGCAGGTGTGTCCAAGATTTCATAAGTCTTTTGCTTTCACTGTGTATTCTTTCCAAATTAGTTTGTGCAAGGGTGCCGACATCTTGAGTTATTTTGATTCCCAAATATCGCATTGAGGATGAGATATTAATCCCGAGATCTAAATTGGGTAGGTTCCATGCCATGATCTCACTCTTGCTCGAATTTATGTCGTACCCTGAGACTTGGCCAAATTCTACAGCACGTTGTATAACCACTGGGTATGCCTTGACTGGATCAGCTGTAAACACTAGTATGTCGTCTGCATACAGTGCTACCCGTCTTTCCCAGTCTTCGAAACAGAAGGGTGAAATGTCCACCTCTTCCCTTAACACCTGGGCAAAAGGCTCGATGTATAAGTCGAATAGGAGAGGGGAAAGCGGGCAGCCCTGCCTTGTACCTCTTGTAATATTAAATGCTTCAGCCAAGGACCCATTAACCAGCAACCTAGCTGACGGTGAGTTATATAGCTGTTTAAACATTCTGCAGAACACTTCGCCACAGTTAAATTTTTTTAGGACATCATTTAGATAGAGCCAGTTAACTCTGTCAAACGCCTTAGTTGCGTCTAGAGTCAGGGTAGCCAGAGGGAGAGAAAAAGCGGTGGCAATATCTATAGCCCCTATTAGCTCACGGGTTAGCTCAGCTAATTGTCGCCCCTTAATAAATCCTTTCTGATCTTGATGGATTACAGTACCAATAACGCTAGCCAGTCTTGTGGCGATTATAGTTGTAAAAATTTTATAGTCGTTGTTAAGTAACGATATTGGTCTGTATGACCCACACTCTAATGGGGATTTCCCTGGTTTGGGAATGAGGACAATTGTGGCTTCGCCCCAAGATTTAGGCATAGGCTGTTCTTCCAATAGAATGCCATTAAAGAGTTCAATTAATATTGGTATAATGGCGTTCTCAAGTGTTTTGTAGATCTCTCCCGGCAACCCATCCGGGCCTGCCGCTTTGCCTTTCTTGATTTGACTGATAGCTTTTTTCACCTCCTCTTGTGTGATGACTGATTCTAGTGATTTGCTCTGGGTCGTCGAGAAATTTGGTAATGTAATGGCTTCCAACTAGCTATCTCTTGCGTTTGAATCATTGGTGAGATCCTCTTTGTAGATGACCTGAAAAAATTCAAGAAATGCTCTTTCTATCTCAGGACTGGTAGTTCTTGTCTCAGACTCACCTTCTATCTTAATTTCCCTGATGTAGTTTAGGGCTTTATCAGATTTGATTTTCCAAGCCAGAATTTTTCCAGCACTTTCTCCAAACTCAAATTGGGAAGATTTACTCGCTTCCCACCTTCTATTTATTCTCTCCTGCAGTATTTGTTCTAATTCTGCTTTCAACTCAGCCATTTGTTCTTGTTCTTCAGCTGTACTTGAGGGTGAGGATGTTTTTGACTCTAAGGTTTTCATGCCTTTTTCTATTCTATTTATCTTGTCAAAGTATAGCTTTCGTCTATAGGAAGCTCTGTTAGTAATTTGTCCTCTTATAAACACTTTGAATGTCTCCCAGATGATTGTTGGGGTGGCTGAGTTTCTATTTAAGTCGAAGAAGGTTATAGACTCCTTAATTAGGAAGTTGATTTCCTCTTCTTCAAGTAGGAGTGTCCTATCAAAGGACCATGAAGGGTGTTTGATGGAGGTTTCAGCCTTAAGAGTAAACTCTAATGCCGAATGATCTGACAGATGAGATGGAAGGTATTCTATTGATTCTAGAGTATCTTTTAGACAGTAACTAAAAAAGGCATAGTCTATTCTAGATTTGTGTTTAAACCTGCTGTTCTTATAGGACACCCCAATCTTCTTACCCGCTTTTTCTCTCCAAAGATCAGCCAGACCCATGTGTGCCATAATTGCTTTTAATGTTTCCCTAGATTTGATCGAACCAATATTTTTCGATCTTATTGATTTATCTAGTTTGGGATCGAGCACAATATTAAAATCACCCATCCAGATTATTGGGTCTTGCACTGTTAGTAATTGAATCCTTATTGCATCTAGATGTGATGGGTCGTCCGATTTTGGACCATAATATCCCACCAAAACTCTAGTATGACCATCAAGCGAAACTCTTATCATTAGCCATCTCCCTGTTTGATCTTCCTTGCTCTCTAATATTTCTGCCTTTGCAGATTTTTTAAAGATAAACACTACCCCTCTTACGTTGGCATTATGGTTTGTGGAGCAAAATTTATCGATCCATCTATGTTTTTTTAATATAATATTTGCTTCTGTTTTGAGAAGGTGTGTTTCCTGCAACACTATGACCTGCGCCGGTGAGTCTCTCAGATATTGTAGTATTCGCTCACGTCTACCTCTCACGCGCAGGCCATTTACATTCCAGGACAAGAATTTAGTGCATGTCATAGTTTGCATCTTCTCCTGACACCCTTCGTTTTTTTTGTATTATATAGAATTTCCTTAGACCTAGCATGAAAATAGCCTGTTTTAGTAAAAAGTCGTAATATTGAATATTTAAGCGAACAGTTGAGGAGCACAAATGAGGATTTTTTTTCCCTTCTACCACCCCCCCACTCTCCCCTTACCCCGGGAAACCCCCCCATACTTACTCTGGCTTGGTCTTTAGCCAGATTAACGCCCGTCTGCAGCCCATCCATGGACTACTACTGCTACCTATTATTACAGGAGTATGTTAGTCTGTGAGCAAGTAAGGATAAAAAAGAGAGCTCCAAAAAAAAAAAAAAAAAATTATCTTCCTTTTTTTTCTTCTCCTCTCTCCTCTCTCTCTCTTCCCTCCCTTCCTTCCCTTCGTCATTAACCCCTTCCGTGCTTCGAACGTCCAACGGTCGTCGCACGCGCTACCTCGCTGGTGCTGCTCACGACCGTTGGACGTCCGAATCCCGTTAGCGCGATCGAACGTCCGCACTGGGGCGGAATGTTCGACGCGCTAAAGGGGTTAAAGTAATCGTAAGCGTGAATCAAGTGGGAGTTTCAAGTGCTGTTTGCATACATATATACATATACGTATACACGTGTATACGTGCACACCTATATAAACGCACATACACAAATATATCTAATTATTCATTCATTCCTACCTTCCCCTATGCATAGTTTCCCGTGATTATATATATACATTTATTGTGGGTATTTTATATATATATATATATATATATATATATATATATTTTTTTTCTTCTTGTTTTCCCTCTTTTATTCCCCTTTCCTCACTTTTCCCTTTTCTTTCCTTTTTTCCCCTCTTCCCCTTCTTTTTCCTTAATTACTTTCCCCCTTTTTTTTTTTTTTTTTCCCCAACCCCTTTTTTTTTTTTTTTTTTTTTTTTTAATTTTACCGTCTCCCTATTTGAAAATTCCTTTTCCTTTTTTCTTTATCTGTATATAAACCGCTTTCTAAGCCTTATGAGAATGAGTCTGGTCGTGGGTTTGGGCTTGGGCATGATCTCGGATGGATTCTAGCAGCTCATCTGCATCTTGAGTAGTGCGAACGTTATGCATTTTGTTATTATACATGATGCGCAAAAATGCAGGAAATCTCATCTGCACCGTAGCCCCGTAGGATCTAAATTTATCCATGCGCTGCCCCAATTCCCACTGTCTGTCCAGTGTAGTTTTTGAAAGATCAGAGCGAATTTCAAAGGAAAAATCCGGGCCTTTTATTGTACCGGCTTTCAAAGCTAGGTTTAGTATTTTCTCCTTAAGAGTGTACGTCTGGAAATTAATTAAGACTTTCCTAGGTTTGGTCCTTGCCGGATTCAAACGAAAAGGATCTCTATGTATCCGTTGGATGTCTTTGCCAAGTTCTTCTTCCGTTTCCTCCAAGTTAAGTGCCTCTTTTATTAGTTTTATTATGTATCCCTTGAGATCTCCACTTTCCTTCCCTTCCGGGATCTTCAAAAGTCGGATATTGTTGCGTCTAGAAAAGTTTTCCAACACTTCTATTCGCTCTTTCATGCTTTCTCCCTCTTTTTGAAGATTGTATATTTTTGACCTTGCACATTCAAGATTGTTTGTTAGTAGACCCACAGAGCTTTCTAGAGTCTCGGTCCTCTCATAAAGGCCATCAACCTTATGACCTAACTCCTCACAGGTTGCTCTTATTTCATTTTGATTAATCTTCGAGACTACAAATTCCTGTTTAATCTCTTCTCTCATTGTCGCAATGGAGGAGACTATACCCTCTAGCGATTTAGCGAGGTTCAGAGCTATGTTTTGTTCAGCTTCACTACCAACTAATACATCCAGGGACACCCCCTCTTTTGCTATTATGCTATGAGCTTCCTTCTCTGTAGGTAATTTTAGAACCAAAGGTGTGGGTGGAGTAGCCGATGCTTCGGCCCCTCGCCCCTCATCTTGTTGGGCCACAGTTAAACCTCCGGTTAATAGTGAGTCGGGGTTGCTCTGCATTTGCTTGCTGTTTTCTAATGCAGATGCTGCCATATCTTGGGTGATCTGCAGAACTTGGGGTAGGACTCTAAAATATGAGCGTAGTGAAGGTGTAATATCCCCTGGGGCTTTGGAGCTCTTATTCTTGAGTTTATTCTTAATTCTTTGTTGTTTTTTGCGGTCTAGGACTGATTCAGATTTTTTTTTAAGTCCTGTGCTTTCTTGTGAACCTCCCCCCAAGTGCACTCTGGGCCCTGTAGTTCTTTTTCTGAAGTTTTAGCCTTACTCCTTGTTACTCTCCCTTGAGATTCCTTAGTCTGATCCTCACTACAGCCTCTTATACGTTCGCTACTTATGGTCCCCCTTACATTAGTTAACCCCACCTTACTTGGGCAAGTGTTGGTTTTAGTTTGATCCTCCAGTTCGGCCGGTTTTCTTTGCACTTCTCCTGTTTTCCCGTTTTTTCCAGCTATCTCAGCCTCTGCTGCAACTACTGCCTTGTGGTGCCTTTCCTTGCTCCCATGATCATTCTCTGCCACTGTGTGGAGTCTCCGTGCAGCAGCCACCCGGCTGCGCCTTATCTCCGCTGCCGCCCGCCACCAACACAGTCGAGGAGCAGAGACCGGCAGAGATAACACTGCCGGTGGGCACATCCACAAATCCAAAGCAAGCCGGCTGACACTGCAACCGAGAGTCTGCAGTGAAAGTTGCAACCCGGGTCCCACCTCCCTCCTCTCAGCTCTCAGGAACTGCCAAAGAAACACCGGTCCTCTCCACGCTTCACTCTTGAGCCTGTGCTTGGAAGAGAGAAGAGAGAAAACGCCGTCACAAAATCTCTGCGTGTAATTTTCAAACGGGTCCGATTTTCCTCCCGCTTTCCCTCATTACTGCATCCTGGTGTTAGCGCCGTGGAGTAAGAACAGAATCTCCGGTCAGCGTGTAATCTTTAAACGGGTCCGATTTTTCCTCCCGCTTTACTGCTTCACTATTGAGCCTGTGCTTGGAAGAGAGAAAACGCCGTAGAGTAAGCACAAAAAAAAACGCCGTCACAAAATTCATGCGTGTGATTTCAAACGGGTCCGATTTTCCTCCCGCTTTCTCTCATTACTGCATCCTTGGATCAGCTGCTCCCCTGGGCGTGCGCGCCGCTCTAGCCTGCGGCCGCCATGTTTCCTTTATGTCTGACAGTCACCGTTTGTGAGGTTGTAAAATCATTTACTTACCTGGGGATCCTTATCTCTAATGACAACAGGTGGCACCAACATCTTAATATTGCTACATTAAGGCACAAGCAATTAGCAGGTACCATCATTAAGGAACATAGGAAATCGCTGACCAAACCGATTAAACCACCCCTGATCATATACGAGGCAAAAGCAATTGGGTCAGCTTTGTATGGGGCTGAGCTGTGGGGGCATGAAAATCTGCAGGAACTCCAAACATCAGAGAATAAATTCTTTAGGACACTCACAGGTACCCCACAGAGTAGTCCGTTATTGCCCCTGAGATATGAGCTTGGCAGGAGAGAAATCTCGGAAATGGCCAAACTACGACCGATTCTATACTGGCGTAGGCTTTGGACCACGCCTGAGCTCTCCCACTACGCGGATGGGTTCATTGATGTCATTAAAGCAGACCGCTTTAATAAAATTAGATGGTTCAAATCACTAAAACTTGCACTATTTGAACTAGGACTAAATGCATTATGGTCCGATCCAGTTGGGGTATCATTTCCCACCAAATCAACCTTAAAAAACATCTATTGGGAACGGGTTGCTAATAGGAGTTTGCTCAGCACCAGCAGCGGGTCCATGACCACCAGTTTTCTTGAAGTTAAACTGTACCCTATATATGAATTGTTTTGGGATTACATATCGTACCCCATGGATAGGAAACTGCTTTTTCAACTAAGGGTTGGTTCCCTCCCTCTCCGCAATTTAACATCTAAGTGGAAAGCAGGAGGTCCAGCTACTTTTCCAGTTTGTGGGGAAGGAAACTAAACTCTTGGACACTTTTTGTTCTCCTGCCAAGTATATTCTGCTCCAAGGCGAGCCTGGCTGGCGCCTATGTGCAGGAACTTAGGTACAAAAAGTAGCATGGTAGCGTTGCGTATTGTTAGATCTACTTCTTTGACTTGGATCACAATTGCCACTGCAAAGTACTTGGGGTGGGCGTGGGTAATAAGGCAGAGATTGCTAGTAGGGTAACTACTCTCTGCCTAGTTGTTCAGAGACTGCTAGACTATTGTCTATTCTCTGTAACGGTTCATTTTATGTGTCATTCGGAACGAAATTTTAATGATTTTTAGCACAATGTTACTGCAATCATATTTAACTGTATTTTTAATAGTAATGAACTTTACACCTGTGATCATGTTGAGAAATAACTTTTTATAATGTGATATGTGCTTATGTCTAAAATGACTTCTGTAATTTAATTGACTTTCTTATTACATGTTTGTATGTCTGCTTTTATGAGTAATACTCGAATAAAGCACTTTTTGAATTGAATTAAGTAAATATTTATGTTTCAGGGATTAGTGCTAGAAACTTGTGTAACATCCGTACCAAATTGGGTTACTGGTTTAGGGGGTGTTAGACCTGGCACCTTGGCGTGAGTCTCCCTTCCACTTTTTGCTGATGTGCCTCAGATGTTTTGCTGGTGTTCGCTGCTCAGGGCACTGCGTCACGGCCAATCCGTGCCGAAGTGCAAGTGCTCCCAATGTAAAGTGTATACGTGTAATTGATTTCCATGATTGGCTTATTGGGTTTACTGTCAGTCCCCAGTAAAGTGCACCAGGAGTGCCAGGGCTTGTAAATACCGATACGGCTCGTGGGCCTGCAGCGCGGGTTGCGCCACCCACAGAAGCTGCCTTGTAAAATGTGTCTAAGGTCTGCCATTGCAGAACCTGCGTGCAGTCTGGTACAGTCATGCTGGCTGAGTGGGTAAGTGCACACACTTACCAGCCTCTAACCCTTCCCTTCCCTTTACTTCATGTCAGTCACCCCTTTGGTAGGCCCACGGGCAGGGTGCATTGTAAGCATAAGGTAGAACACGCCCTGATGTGCGCGACATGTCCTAATAGTGAATTACAACCATTCTCGTTTTTCACTATTGCAAGGCTACCTGTTCTCGTAGGCCAGAATGGGCTGCTGGATTATTACCCTCTATAATCCCAGTAGACTCAGGGAACATGGTAGGAAGTAAAGTTTAGTATGCCTGAACTCAGAATAATAAAATACTTATTTTAGTAAAGTTTATTTTAATATCCTGTGTTTGCAAATGCTACTTTTAGAAAGTTTGCATTTGCTTGCCTAACCATCTCGGCCCGCCTCTGCTCTTATGTGTATTTGCTGTCTGGGTTGTGTCAGTGACAGGGCTGGGGGAAGACAGATGGGGAATAGAAAGATTACACCTGGATGGGTGGGGGGAGAGCCCCTTGACTCTGAATCGATCGGTGCTCTGCCACCTCAATGCCGGCTCCGCCCCTGGGGAGCGGCTGACGACTCTGCCCTACACCTTGTAAGAAGAGAGGGGAAGACCGTCAACAGAGTACTCCTGGACTGTACTTGTCTTCACAATGCTGGCTCCACCTCCTGCGGAGCATCTGCAGGGCCTGCCCTGCTCACTGAAAGGAAAAAACAGACTTCGCAAAACAAAGTACTCAAGAGCTGAGATGGACTATGCAAAGGCCCCCCTGGCCTGAACGAACAAAAGAATCTGTGTATAAAAAGAGGAGCTCCGCTCCTACTAAATCAGATCCTGTTTTGACCACGACAAACCTCTGCCTGACTAGAAGGACCAAGGGAAGCTGAAGGAAGGAAACCGGTCTCTGACCTTGGGGACGGGCCTGCAGTGGTGCCTTGCTGAGAACAGAGAGTACGTTGGTACCAGAGACCCGGTGCTGCACCTGTCTGCCCGAGAACGCGACGACCCACACAGATCCACAGGTACGACCCGGCCTACTAAGAAGAAGTACGTCCCGCAGGCTTGAGCGGCGCCTCGCCCCGTGAGTTTCTCCCGACCCCGGATCGCCACAACCCTCCACTGTCCCGCTCACCCGCCTCGCACCTTGAGGGGGCTTCGAGCCGGATAAATCCTCGGAGAACCGCCAGCCACGTCCCGGGTCCGCCCTCACCTGAGGCCGCGCCTGAAACGCCTTGGACACCCGCAACAAGGTACACTTGATCTCGACCCCGAGTTCACATCGGATCCAGGGTCCGCAACGTTTGTTTTCCCTGTCGTCCGTCATTCACCCACAGGTCGCTTCACCAGCACGAAGCGCGCATCGACCCTCAGCGTGCCTTGCTGACAAAGAACACTTAAGAACTATTGCCTATTTAAATCTGGTGGCCTCAATCGCTAAACATTATATGATGTTGTAATATCCCTGCATATGAAGTATATCTTTTACATAAAGTCTACAATATTTTTGATACAACCTTACGACTGGTGTCCGTCTGTGGTGGGCCAGTGGGTTTACTGTATGTGATCACAAATGCTTAACTAACTATCGCCCTGAAGATTAGCTTTGTCTGCTCGTGCCACACTACCTAGAGGGTGAGCCAGGATTATTTCTAAGGAGTAGTTCTCTTACCCTGACTAGAGGAGAGGGTCCCTGTTTGTCACAAGTGCATACCTGTGCCAACCAGGGACCCCCGGAGTCTAACAGGGGGGTTGAAACCCTACTCGATCAGCAACCACAATTCTTGTCAGGATGAAACACAAGCAAGCCCCAAGTTAACCTTTGCTCAACTTCCTGGTAGCTTGGCACAAAGCAATCAAGCTTAACTTAGAGGCAATGTGGAAAGAGTTTATACATTACAAAAACATTAATAAACTGAAAACACAATAGAAGAAAAATCTCACACCAACTTAGAAAAATAGAGTACAATTTAATGCATCATTTGACACCTAAATGACAAACCTCTCATCAGTACAACCATAGACATGTAATGTTAAAGATGTAAGTGAAAATAGTCTCTAGCGCCAACTGTGGCTATCTGGTTGCGCTAGAATAGGACTAAGTCACAAGTTTAGATCGACTGCTTTGGAGCGCCTTTTGGATACAGGGACCAAGTTAAACTCTCTGAACAAAGTACCTTAAATCCTGAATCGCGAAGCTTTGTGAGATCCCACGTTGATGATGCGTTGCGCAGTGGTGGTCCAAGGAATCTGTGGTACTGCGATGCAAAGTCCTGCATTGTCATTGGGATGCCACTGCCTCGGGGCTTGAGATGCAAAGGCTTATGCCAAGGATGCATCACGCATCGGCTATTCCAAGGTAGCTGCAGGGCTGCGATTTGAGATCCTGTGTCGGGGATGCATCACACAGGTGCTGTTCCAAGGGAACTGCGATGCTATGATTTGAAGTCCTGCATCATCGTCGTGGATGCCGTCAATGAGGGGCTTGTGACGTGAATGCCTGCATCGAAGATGCTTTGCGTAGTGTCATTTCCGAAGAAGCTGTGAGGCTCCATTGTGAGGTTCAGCATCGGGGATGCATCACACGGTTGCGTTTCGGAAGTGGTTGCAAGAAGGTGCATTGCACAGCATCGGTCCTGCTCACAGGACCACAGCTGGGCTGCCAGAGTACCTTAAGGCCCACTTCCTAGTGTTCAGGACTAGGGGACTTTACTTCGAGGGTAGGAAGCACGTCAGACAGAGTCCAGGTGCTGAGTTCAAGGTGGTTGGAGCTTTTCTGTCCCTGAGGCTCTGATCAGGAGACCAGCCAACTACCCCTTGGAGTCACTCTGATTGTCCTAGGTTCAAGGTGCAGGTCCAGGCCATCTCAATCAGACAGCAGGACAGCTGAGTAGCCGTCCTTCTTGCACATCAGTCCTTCTGATTTTCCACAGGCCCAGAGGGGCCTGATGAGTTATGTCTGAGGGTCCAATCTTTATACTTGGTGCCCACTTTGAAGTAGGAGAAGGTTCTGGAGGTGTCCAGCCCCAGAGGTGCTTGGAATTTGTTGCCTTCCTGTCCTGACCCCAGCTTGTCGGGGGTCACAAAAGATTAGTGGCAAACCCCTTTGTGAGTGTGCTGGGCAGAACCTTTGTGATGTGCACATGTGTTAGGTGACATCTATTTCTCCTCATGAATTCATGACCCATCCTGCCAACACCTGTTCCCACTGTGTGTCGCAACCAAAGTACAACTAGGTTTCCATTTAACCGACAGCAAGAATTCTTATACCTTTTGTGAAAGCACCACCCGTCTGGCGCAAATCGTGCCATCCACATTTTAACTTGCCTCTTTTCGCCTGCAACGTACACATTTATTTCTCTATTCAATCAGATAAACCAGTCCACACCCTGAAAAGAATCCTACAAACCACCTTGGGAATCGAAACGTGTCGGCATTACACAACAAATTAGGTTTTCCCCAGTAGAAGGTTTATTTGAATTGTCTCACTACTGGGCCTAATGTCTCTTTTTCCCGTGGGTAGCAGCTTCTTGAATTTGTTACACAATGTGGATGCTAGAGGTTGTCCTAGTAGCTGCTCCGTTTGAGAACTAAGACTGGTGATATAATGTTTAGATCATTGTTGTTCTGTATCAAACTTCATGTATTGTTTGTGACATCACATTACTCATTACTTCATCACAAAGTCTGTATGTCTTTGTATTATTTGTTGCCTTAATATATATAATTTGTTCTTGACTGAAACGTATCCACCCTTACCTAATCCATGATTACATGTGGAGTAAAGTGTACAGAACTACGTAGCAAATAAATGCTTCAAGCCCATATCAATTGAATTAATGGCCTTTAGTCTGTTAAATTAGTTTATCAGCATTCGAATGTGACGGCTAGGACACACCTCTCCTCTTTTTCATCACTTTCAAAAAGTGGCATTTTCAGAATTGTGACTTAAAATCCAACTTCACCATTAAAGAGGGTTTTATATTCCAATTTTTAGATACCCAGTTTTATACTCCAAACTGCTCCCAATCGAAAGTTGCCACTTATTAAATGTAGTAGGGTAACCCAATGCTATACTGTGGAAAAAGGATTTAAGAGTTTTTCACTATCGGGACATGTAAAAGTTAGAAGTACATGTTTAACATTTTAAATATACTGCACACTAGCCTATGGGTTATTTAGGGGTGGCTTGTATGTATCAAAAAGAAAGGTTTAGGCCTGACAATATGTTTATCTTGCTAGGTACAAATGGCACTTTAAAACTGCACACACATGCTCTGTTAACTGACCTGAGACATGTTTTAAAAAGGCTACTTAAGTGGGTGGCTCAATGTGTGTTGCAGGCCCACTAGTAACATTTAATTTACTTGCCCTAGATACATGTATTACCCTTTACTAGGGACTTGCAACTAGTAAGTGAAATGTGCTAGTTGGGTATAAGCCTATATTGCCATGCTTAAAGGAGAGAGCACTAGCACTTTAGCAATGGTTAGCAGCAGTATAGTGTGTATTGCCCTAAAGCCAGCAAAAACCAAGCTAACAAAAACCGGAGGACGGAAGGTAAAAATTTGGGGGCAAACCACACCAAGGATGTCATGTCCAACAACATCCATATTTTGAGCTTTGTCAACCAGATTCAAAGTTTTAACACATCATTGAGGAAGTCTTCCCATAATGTTGCACACCTTTTTCCTTATTGTTGGATAGTTACATCTTCTCTGACAACCAATGTACTCAGATACTGAAGGTACAGATTGAAAACTGTGATTGTTAAAATCAAGACTCGTGCAAGCTCCAATGTAACGGAGATTTATTCGAACATTCATTTCCCTATTTTAATTATGTGACGTCATTGAGAGATGAATAAGGAATACTGTTTAGATAGTTTTCCTTAAAAAACTATTTGGTGTTCCAACATTGCCGTCTGTTTTTGGTGTTTATTTGCATCAAATGATGTCGAGATTGACAAGGAGGAATGATTTGCTATTGTCTAGGTTGCATTTAGATTGTCCAGAAGTTTGAGAATGACTCTTTCAGTGCGTTGTCTATTGTGAAAGCCAGCATCGTATTTTACTAAGAATGTCTTTGTTGATGAAGAAGTTAATCCGATTGGGAATGCATCTTTCAATTGCATTACTGAACTGTGGTAAATTCATTTATTACCTCTTCAGCTACAGTCTTCCTACCTATTTTGGGTTTTGGCAATCCCACAATTTTGACCTGTTGTACATTAGCCACTTGCTTCCTTTCGAAAGCTGATGGATCTGGGTTCAATATGGTTTCTCAATCTCCGGCCCTGTAATGCTTTGCAGAGATGCCAAGGAGTCAGTATGTCCATGGGAAATGTGTCTGTGTGTCATCAGCCTTGGGCTGAATTGTCAGCCCTTTGCTCCAGCTGGACTCCCTCAATATCCTCCTCCCCCTCTTGGGTGTTGGTAGGACAAAGCCCAGCCCTTCCACACGGCCAGTCTCTCCGCTAAAGCGCGCTGGTTGCAGCGATCCTTGGCAACAGTAAGTGATCATCCCATGCTTAGACTTGGACACTCCTTGAGGCCTAGCCTATGATCGATCACACTCTCAATTATGCCAGTAAGCACAGGGTCACTATACTTTTGTTGGTAAGGAGTTAGGGGCTCAGTCCATCTAAATGAAAATAATATGCCAATCTTTAAAGTTCAAATGTATTGCATTGTTAACATTATTTAGCGACTATTTTTGTCAGTGGTTTCTTGATTCCATATGCTTTATTTTCTTTGGTAGTTTGTCTGCCCACATTATTTTGTTTTTATTACATAGCCTGAACTTAATATTGAAATATTTAACAAGCCATTAGGAAGCGAATGTAAATATCACAATTAAAAACAGCATAGGGGCCGCGTCTCCTTTATGACCTTTTAAGATCTGGATCCTCATCATTTCATGTCCCATCATATTTGTGATTTGGAGACGGTCACAAAACCACAAATAATTTTCTGACTTTTAAAAGGGCTTGAGTAAATAGTAAAAAGGTATTTTGCGGGTGCAGAACTTGTGATATTGTGAATCACAAGCTCTGTCACAGTTAAATAATTCTTAATTGTTTTTCATTCATTGAATAAACATAGTATTTGAATTGGCATCTTTACTTTCATTAGGATTAAACCTTTGTTTTGGACTTCTCCTTGAGCTATACTTTGAGCTCTCAGAATAAGAAGAATACAGTCCTTAAGCTTTCTTTTATGGATCGGTATACCTCTCTATGGCTCCAGCTCGACCATGGCATCCAGAAACTGATGACAGAACACTTTTTAAAGCAAGGCCGTTCCTTCTTACAAATGATGGAAAACATAGATGTTTGCTAATATACCTTCCCAGTTATTATTTTCTCAATAGCCATACATATTTTTGTCTCTCTTTTACGCACCAGCTTTATTTAATTAACTGGATTTAAAAAATAATTATATTAAATTTACATGAATAGTTTTATTTTGTTTACACCTTCACTCTTTTTGAGACAAGCTGTCCTACTCTGCGTGTGCCCTCAAACCGCAACCAGCACAAGTTAACCTGATTCTGACCCTGGTGGTGCAAGACTTGTGCCCTTGACATATACATTTGGGGCCAGATGTACGAACACTTTATTTTGCGTGTGTCTGATTGCAATTATTTGCGACTTGCAATTAAAGAATCGTAATATGAAATGGACTAATATGTCTCAGATACCTTAGCAATTCCCAAATGGGTCGCAAGGAACCTGCCTCATCAATATTCATTAAGCAGGACACAATTTACTACCCATTAGGAATGGGCAATAACACAGGAATGGTGGCCTGCTGGGGGCCGCAGACTACCATGTCTGTGTTTGCTTTTAAATAAAGCAACATACTTTTTTTTAAAAAAATGCAGCCCGTTTTCTTTAAAGGAAAACAGTTTTCGTTTCAAAAAGAAGAATGCAACATTTTGGTTTCATTTTAAGGGTAGGCAGTGGTCCGTGGGACCACAGTCTGTTCTGGAAACGTTTTCGCTACCATTCACAAAGGAGAAGGGGTGGACCCCTTCTTGTTTGTGACTGGCTTACTGCCTACTTGAATTAAACAGTGCTTGTTTTACGACCGCATCCTGGTCTCAAAGGAATTGTACATCCCACTGCGACTGCTATTAGGAAGGGATGACCTTGGCACGTCCATTCCTAATAGCGATTTGCAAACGCTATTTTGTGAGTCGGTAATTGGTTACTGACTTGAAAAATATGGTTGGTACATTCCAAATAGCATTTTAGGGGCTGCAAACGGGCCAAATCCCCATTTGCAACTGTTAAAAACCCTGGTACATCAGGTCCTAAACATTTTCTATTCCAAATTCCAAATGAACCTCATGCTCTTTCCACATTCTACGCCTCATTTAGCATTTGAAGGAAACAGAATTCTCCAATTTCTGGAGGAAACTATATACAAAGTAGAATCCACTGAATTTCCTCAGAATTTCTTGTACCAGCATGATATTATTTTGCATAGTGCTGTGGAGGGAATTCGGACAACGGGTTATACTCTGTTCTTGAGTTTCCTCTACAAACTGGAGGATTTTAGGTTCCCTCCAAAATCTAAGTGTAGCCCTTTGTCTCTCTGCATTCCATGGCAATATTAGTTGTTTATTGGGCTGTATTCACTATGATGGGCGTGCCTACCTTGCGTTTGTATCTGTGGGTATCCAGTCAGCCGCTTTCAGCAACAGTTTCCTTACTGACAGTTCAATGTGATTTAAGAGCCTGCTAGTGAAACTCTTTCGTACCATTTTTCAGAGTACTGTTTCCAGGAGGTGGTGTTGATCTTAAGACATCTGGATATGCCAGGGCTGCTTATACATTTTACAAGCTGGCACTCAAGGTAAGGCTTATTGATCTGCAAAGACAATCTGAAATGAAGGTAATTAATACAACCTGCTAATAATTTTGAAAGAACTGTATAAAAACAGTGAGCGTTTTATTTGTCAGAAATGTACAGCTAAACCTATATCATCCATTTTGATTATTTGCGTGTCCTAGCTTCCTTTTGGCTGCTTGGGTGAAAACCTCCTGTTTTGCTGGGAAAAAACTAGTCACTAGTAGTTGTAGTGTAACATGTGCCAAAAGGCATTCATATAAGAGTCCATCAGTATAGAGTATCTGTTATGAAGTTGTAAAATGGCCAATGTAACAAACTTAGCCCTATGATGGCAAGGGAGGGTTTCAAGCAGGGTTGTGATTTATTGTTCACCACCAGATGCTATTTCGACCCTTTGGAGTTTACCAAGCATCTCCTTTGACTACTCTCACTCCACAAATTATAGGAAACAGTGGTTCACCAGGTACTCATTTCATATGAAACTATTTATATGATTAACCATTCAATTACTACACACAACAAATGGAAAAATACACAATCAAAGTATCAAAGTTTCTAATAGCAGAAGGTTTACTGCAGCAATTCATAACAAGTATTAGAAATACAATACATCTCACATTTGTTTGATTTGGAGCTATTGGTATTGTAAATGTCAATGACACAACCGTGCACATAGACATGCACACACTCAGAAACACAGCCAGCTGCAGCTGCATAAACACACATGCAGACACAGAAGCATGCATACAAACACACAAACACTCATGCACACACATGCAGGCGGACACAAGTGTATACAAACAAACACAGACACACGCAAACCTAGTCATATACATAAACAAGTATTCACATACATATACAGTATTAAAAAGGGGAGACAGATCTAGACACTCACACACTTCTCCATAAAAGATTTGATCCTCACACAATAAAAAGTAAGGAAACAATTCCTCCAAAATGTCGTAGTTTACATATTCCTTTATTTTTTAATTATAATTTCTTTCTTCACAGTAGCCAACGCCTTTCGTCCTGTTTGAGGACTTCTTCAGGGCTGCAAAACACAGACAATATACAATATTAAAAATCTTTTAAAAACCAACATGTATGTGTAGACCGTGTCATTTGCACAATTTATATAACCATTCAATTAGATTCTATTTACATGATAACATAGTCGTACCTCTAAGGCCATGTTCACAAGGTATGACAGTATGGAAAACTCATATAACATGAGTTCTGTCAAACACTTATACCATAAATCTGTGCTTTTACAATATTATAGTTACAAGTAAAAACATGTTTTTGTGTTATCATACATATTTACAAGCTGAGCAGAAAAGCATCCCAAGTCAGGGATTACATTAGAGAAAACCATTGTAACTGTACACAGTGGCATAGGGAGACCCTTATATTGCCATAATCGTCCTGTCAAGACAGTACCCACGGAGTAAAACTCATATGAGTATACACAGCATCATAGGGAGACCATTGTAATTTCAGAAGAACCTATGACACAATCCCAAGAAAGGACCTTGTAATTACATCATATTGTTCACCGCCAGATGCTATTTCAAGCCTTTGGAGTTTACCAAGCATCTACTTTGACTACTCTCACTCCACAAGTTATAGGACACAGTGGTTCACCAGGTACTCATTTCATATGAAACTATTTATATGATTAACCATTCAATTACTACACACAACAAATGAAAAATACACAATCAAAGTTTCTAACAGCAGAGGGTTTACTGCAGCAATTCATAACAAGCATTAGAAATACAATAGATCTCGAGAAGCAAGATGGCGTCCGCGCGAGTGGACGTGTAAGCTGACCACTCCTCGCGCCCCTGCAAGCTGTTTGGGAGGTCCGGACCGGGAGAGTTCTTGGTGGTATACCGGCATTATAGTGCTTTGCGAAAGCGGCGGATGGTGTCCGCTTAAAGAATAATGCCGGTAGTAGGTGGTGGCAGGGTCACGGCGCTCCACCCTGGGCTCCTGATCTTTTACACCTGTGGAGCAGGGAGTTCGGAACAGAGGCTGAGGCGGAGTAAGGAGTGAGGATAAGCGGAGGAAAAAAGCCGGAGACACCGAAGACGCCAAGACATTAATACTCGGCAGCGATTTTGAAGGCAGGCTGTCTCTGCTTTGAAGCTCGGTGTGCTGCCGTGTTGACGGAGGATAGGAGCAAAGGCTCAGAGGCTGAGGCGGAGAAAGGAGTCAGGAGCAGCGGGGGAAGAAAGCCCAAGACACCGAAAGACGCCGAAACACTCACACTCGGCAGCGTTTTGAAGGCAGACAGTCCTGTTTTGAAGTTCTGTGTGTTGCCGTGTTGTCGGAGGATAGGAACAGCGGAATATTCGGCGGAAAATTGATTGGCAGTGGTGTGGCAGCGGCTGAGTTGCGGTGTTCCGCTTTGGTCTCTTGTTGCCTCGGGTGGTGTTGGGAGCGAGGACTGCTGGAGTGGTAACCTGGAAGACGCTGAAAACGGAGTGAGGGATTGCTCACGTGTTGGCAGGAGAGTCGTGAAGTGGCGAATACAGCGCACAGAGAATCGTGCCACTGCAAGGTAAAGGCAAAGGCAATAAATAATAATTAAACTACCTATCGAGTGAGAGCATTGGGACTATTTTGCTTCTGATACTAATTGCTAACTGCTAATATAATAAAAGCATTGAAGTGTTCAAATTGCCTTGAACGGTGAAGATATGGCGCCTAAGGGTACAAGGGGGAAGCAGAAAGTTGCAGAAGATAAGGGGGGAAACGGAGCTCCCAAAGAAGGGGCTAAATCCGCCACGGGTAAAAAAAGTCAGCCCAAAACACCAGTGGAGACAGTGAAGGACCGCACACAAGTAGGGGCTGATGCCGGTTCAACTATGGGAGGCACGGATAAGAATGTGGTGATCCCGTCTATCTTCACAGCAGCAGCAGCTGCAGCGGCAGCAGCAACAGGAAAAGAGAGAGCCAAGGGGGACGGTGTAAAGACTCTAACTCTTGTTGCACCTTCGGAGGGTGATGATATTGTCACCGACCTTGGCGCCATTGGAGGAAAGGAACAGGGGCAGGAACAGACTCAACTGGATGGAGAGTCCGGAGACTTTTACTCTATGTCCGAAGCGTCCCTACCCTCGTCTTGTGAAGATCTGGTATCGCACTATGCATTGCAAATGAGTTTGAAAGGTGGAAGCCCGGCTAGTAGCTTATGCCAGGATGATTCTATTGATAATACAGAAGATAGCCCCTCTACTGTATGAGACTTAAACATTGAAGCCTCAGATCATATCAGAACTGAGACAGGTATAGAGGAGGCTACTGATCAGGGGCATAATGAGATTTCGCTAGCATTGATATATGAATCGATAATTTCATTGCGTGATGAGACCAGGGAGGAGAGCCACAGAGTCCAGAATATGTGTCGCAAACTCCAAAACTCAGTTCGAAGGCTTGCTAAATCACCAGCCGATACAGCTAACAGGTTCAACGAGGCGGAGACTCGTATCTCTAGCTTGGAAGACGCAGTTGAACATCAAAAAGGAACTACAGAAGCTCTACAAGGGTTAAAGGAGGATACCCTCTGGAAGTTAGCGGATTTTGAAAACAGGGCTCGTCGGAACAATTTGAGGGTCCTCCAAATCCCTGAAGGAAAAGAAGGCCAAGATCCACGCAAATTCATGGTTAATCTCTTTAAGGACGCCTTCCCAGAATTAACAAAGTGGGATTGGGACAGGGAGGTCGAGAGGGCGCATCGCTTCCCATTTAATTTGAAAGGGGCTCCTGAGCAAGTGATGGAGAAGGCAAGAGAAAGAAATTTAGATAGACCCAGGGCTCTGCTAATATCTTTCAACAGCTTTTTGGCCCGGGAAGAGGTATTTAAGCTTGCTAGACCTAACAAGAAACGGCCTGGCCCTGGGTTTGAGTTTTTTGTAACCCCTGATTTTTACAAGTATACGGTTGATAACAGATGGCAACTACGACAGTTAATAACCCCATTACAGGCTAAGGGTGCCCAAGTGTTCCTTCTTAATCCTGCAAAATTGAAGATTATTTATAGGGAGAGAACTAATTTTTTTTCCAATGTGGGGCAAGCTAAGGAGTTTCTGAGTAAGATTACTATAGCAACCGAGTAAGCACTAAACATGGGGGCAGAAATCAGAAAGATGGTACTATGAATGTTCTTTATTTTTTGTGTGCTTATCACAAGGTTGAAATTTTTTTTTAAAACAGGGAAGGGGGAAAAAAAGGGAATAAAAAAAGAGAGTAAAGGAGGCTCTGTGGGTACCTAATCTATATTCCGGTTAGGTCATACTAGTAGAGGAAGGATGTATACTAATCCTACCTCTTATGAATGACAGAGTACATAAGAGTAGTTTTGCGGGGGTGAGCGGGGGATTGTCAGCTACATCTACAGGACCATAAGTCCGAATGCTTCGTTATTGGGAAGGGTGGGGGGTGGGCAAGGAGGCATCGGGGTAGGGGGAGGGGGAGGGATGAGGAGGGGGAAGGGTTTGGTGGAGGGGTTAAAAGGGGTTAAAAAATCCACACTTCAAAATGGATAAGAGATATTATATGGTGTTTAGAACGTTAAATGGGCCAAGTCTTATGGAAACACTAGTTGAGCGGTATGTCTATGAATAGAGATCTTCGAATATGCTCGCTAAATGTCTCTGGGTTGAATAATTTTAATAAAAGAAGAAGAGTAGCGGCCGAGTTGCGCCATGTTGCCGCAGATGTGGTTTGCTTACAAGAAACTCATCTTCCATGGAATAAACATCAAATATTAACTGAATTGGGATTTAGTACTTTAGTTTCCTCACAGCAATCCGGTATGACGCGGGGGTAGCTATCTTAGCTAAAAAAGATTTGGTTGTGATACGCCGGAAAGCAACAGACACAAATGGAAGGTGGGCGATGGTTGAGTGTGTGGGACAACATGGCAATTTCACAATATGCAATATTTATGGCTCTAATACTGATGATTCTGGGGTGTTGGATCAAGTACACGATGAGCTGGCAACATGGGCCACCCCCCTGAATATTTGTGGGGATATGAACATTAGTTTAACAAAATACGAAATTGATGGGGGATGAAGATTTATAAAGGTAGGAAGCCGCAGGTGTGCAGGGCTCTCCTTAATTTGTTAAAGGATTATGGATTGGTGGATGTTTGGAGTGCCCTGTTTCCAGCGGACCCTGGCTTTACTTATTATTCCTATCCCCACCAGAAAAAGGTTAGATTGGACTATTTCTTTGTGGAAGTACCTTATCTATCTGAGGTAAAGATGTATATGTACCCCAACATTTCGTCCGACCATACACCTATTGTTCTTTCAGTTCGAGGGTGGGGGTCTCTGGTTGCACCAAGGAAATTCACTTTTGATCGAAAATTATGCTATAATGAAGAATTTATAGTTTATATGAAGAAGTGGATAGGAGAATTTCTTAAAACTAATATAAATTCGGCCTCAGTTAATATTGTTTGGGACACATTTAAGGCCTGTTTTAGGGGAGAGGTTTTAAGCTTTGGGCTTGCTCGGCAAAAAAAGTTAAAAACAGAGATGGAGAAGCTATATAGGGGACTGCAATTGGCAGAGGAGGATTTAACGAGAGGGATAGCTGCCCAGGGAGATGTGAAAGTATTAGAGGCAGAGGTGGCAAAACAAAGAGTAAAGATACTGAGTATATGGGATAACGAAAATGCCAGGAAGTACTTGGCGCATCGCAAGATCTGCCATGAATATGGTGAAGCCATTGGACGACCCTTGGCATTGAAATTACGTATGAAGGAGGCTAGTCGGGATATACCTGCTATGAAAGATAAAACAGGGATTCTAAAAACGGGGCCTCAAAATATATTGGCAATTTTTCATGACTTTTACTCAGAATTGTATAAAACAGAACAAATCAATGTGGAGGAACTTGATTTGACCTCTTTAGGATCAATTGTTAAATTAGACCCATTAATAGTTGATTTACTGGAGGCCCCGCTAACAAAGGAGGAGGTAGCTTTCTCTGTAAAAACTTTGGCAATGGGTAAAGCAGCAGGGCCCGATCAATTACCAGGGGAGATATATACGTTTTTTTTTTAGGAACTTAAAGAACTGATGTTAGCTACATTTAGGGCTGCCAAAGAAGGAACACCACCGAAATCATGGGACGAAGCCATTATTGTTTTTTTAGCAAGAAAGGAAAGGAGATAGCTCAGCCGGGTTCTTATCGCCCTATATCACTTTTAAATTGTGATGGAAAGATCTATTCCAAAATCCTAGCAAATCGGATATCAAAAGTCATTACCTCATTAGTATCTGAAGATCAACATGGATTTATTCCAGGGAGAGGAACAATAGCACATATCAATAAAGTTATTACTTTGTTTGATATAGCAGAGGTAGAGAAACGCCGCCTTGGGCTGATATTACTTGATGCTGAAAAAGCATTTGACCGTGTAGAATGGAATTATCTATGGATGCTGATGGAGAACATGGGGTTTCCAAATCAGTTTATGATAGCAGTACAAACGCTTTATGTGGCACCGAATGCTAGGATTGCAGCAATGGGTATGACTTCTGATGCAGTGCAGATAACTAGAGGAACGAGGCAGGGATGTCCCTGCTCGCCTCTTTTATTTGCGCTATATATAAATCCTTTTATTGGTATGTTAAAAAGTAGTGAGGCGATTAAACCTTTTTTTGTCCACGGTATCCCTCATACAGTGTTTGCCTTTGCATACGATATTGCAGTGACTACAGAAGACCCGGCTACTAGAGTGGTAGAAATTGAACGTTTAGCTAAGACTTTTAACCAACTGTCTGGCTACAAGTTAAATGCAGCAAAGACACAGTTAGTGTGTTCTCTAGCAGTGAAGGTTGATGATCCCAGAGTAGTTGTGGAAGCAACTTACTTGGGGGTCAAGATAAGGGCAGCTATGGAGGAGGTAGTCTCAGCCAACTGGGTTTTGCTATATAGAAATATAGCGGAATCTTTAGAGAAGTGGGGGAGACTACATTTTACCTTAATTGGGAGAACTAATATACTGAAAATGAATATACTACCAAGGGTTTTATACGTTTTTAGATCTATACCACTAGAGATATTGCCGGCCCAAATTCAAAAACTACAGGCATTGTGTGCTAGATTTATATGGAATCCTGGTAAACCACGGAGAGCTATGCGGCTTATGACGCTACCAAAAGATAGAGGGGGACTATCGGTCCCTGACTTTCTATTGTATTATTATGCCTGCTTTTTGCAAAAGATGTATATTTTACTGATGGGAGGTGAAGAGGGAAGCAATGCAATAACATTGAGTCTTAATATCTCGATGTATCACTTGACCCTGGGAATAACAGCAAATCGGAGTCTCTTTAGGGAGATAGAATGGAGCTACTACAAAAAAACAAAATTTAAGACGGTTGCAGCAGCTAGCAAAGTTTGGAAGAAAGTACGCAAAATAATTGGTCTTGGAAACATAACGTATTATGCCCCAATAAATGCAGAAAAACTACTCCTGGCTATTTGCAAAGACAGTGTGGTGAAGTCTTGGCAGGTCAAAGGGATTGAGACGTTAGGGGATCTGTATGATCAAATTGGTAATCTTAAGCAGTTTTCTTCATTGACACAGTTCTATGGTATACCTCAAACACAGTTTTTCAAATTTTTGCAAATTAGGGATTATTTAGTTAAAAAGCATATTAAATTAATATCGAACCCTTTGATGGAGGCTCTAAAGGCTCATAGTAGAATTGGTGGATTATATAAAATCCTAAATTCAAGTAAGAAGGATGACCTGGAAAAACATATGTTATACTGGGTGGAAACCCTTGGGGAGAACGAAATAGATATAGCAATAGAGGAAGCAATTGGAAGAGCAAGCGTGCACACAGACATGCACACATTCAGAAACACAGCCAGCTGCAGCTTCATACGCACACATGCAAACACAGAAGCATGCGTACAAACACACATACACTCATGCACACACATGCAGGCGGACACAAGCGCATACATACAAACACAGACACACATGCAAACATAGACATATACATAAACAAGTATTCACACACATATACAGTATTAACAAGGGAAGACAGATCGCGACACTGAGACACTTCTACATACCTATGCAGATGTGCACACTCAGACAGATACATCTATGCAGGCATGGTTTGTTGGGACATGATATGATACCGGACTAACTGTTAAGTCTGTATTTTCAGTGGAGCTCTACAGCTACCTTTCATTTTTAAAGCAAAACACAGATCAGTTTCAGGGTGTGTGGGGCCTTTTCTTATGCACTTTAGAGTCTGAGGAAGATGAACTGAAGAGACTAGCCCTGCTGACAGCAGGCTGGATTGTCCTGTTTGTGACTTTGCCATCTTGCATAAACATTAACATATATATATATATTAACGTACACTCACATACATGTGCATGCACCGACACAGTTCTACATAGTTACCCACACATGCACGCTCTGACAGATGCACACACCAAAGCACAATCACACACGCACGTAGGCATGCTCGCGTGCAGTTGTGCAGACATACACACAGACAACTATGCACGTATATATGCACATACACACACAGAAGCACAATCAAACGTGCATAGTAACAGAAACATTCAACCCCATACTGAAAACCACACATGTATGTTAGGTACTGGTTCTGTTTTCCTGAAAGTTGTGAGTCAGATTTCAATGTGAACTCTGATGACTCCCACATAACTGCCACAATCCCGGTGCAGCGGAGAGTGCAAAGCTGTGCATCCTTCAAACAATCCCGCAGCCAGCCCAAAGAGAAAGAAAAGAGTTTCCCAAAGAAAGATGTAAGCTATATATGTGTGTTTGTCATGTAGAGCTGTATACACTATGGATGTTTTACAGGTGACACAGGAGGACCAGGTGTGTTCACCAGCAACTATGAACCAAGCTGAAAGTGAACTACAGAATTATAGCCATATAGCAGACATCCTCTTACCTTGTCCTCTTACAGCACCAGGGCGAGGCCGTTTTTGCCAGGTTGATTAATTCTTAACATGGCATAGTAGGGAAACAGCGCTCATTCTCGGGCAGTGCTGGATTGAAATAAAGCACTGGTGTGTTGCCCATGCCTAGGGCTCGCTATAGAAACCTATACCACTTTAGGCATGTTTGAATATTAGCTTGTACTAGCGAGATATAATGGTCTCATGGACAAGCTGGCTCCCGTTTATGCGTAGCCTGCGGTGCTGTTGGGCAGGAACCCGCTGATGCTAAGAGTTATGTCTGTCTTCCCTCGTGGGGATGCAATCTGCACCTTACCCCTTGGGTAATAGTGTAATTATCAAATCACGAAAGGACAGCATTTTCTCACACCCCACCGTACTTAAAGAAGAAGTGCAGTGGTAGTCGGCTAGTTATAATAATGAAGCGCAGTGGCAGTCGCGCTGATTAATGAAGCACGCAACAGTTGGCTAATTCTAATAATGAAATGCCGTGCCAGTCGCGCAGTCAAAGCAGTAACAAAACAAGCAGCAATTACCCCTAAACGGACGTGGCAAAGAAGAAATAGTACCTACATCAGCACACATGGCCACTAGTTAAGGGGAAATAATATGTAGATGAGCGGTGCTCCAAATCTCCAAAAGGATGTGATGTATCGGGAACATGATCCAATGAGGAGGCAGCAAAGATGACTGATGCTGAAGTCATTATACGCAATACAGGAACCCAATGTGAAGGGTTCAGAGACCTGGTTGGTGTTTTCTGGTTACTGCTTACTAAGTCAGTGTGTACCAAGAGTGTGAGAAAGAAAAATTTCTTTCTAGAGTCCCCTCACTCACCGGGGTTGCCCCACGGTGACATGCTTCATCATTGGGGCCATCCCAGTTCTCTACGAAAAGGGGCGTGCTGCGACAAGACGACTACGCAGGAGCACTTGTTTTGTGAGATGACTATGTGTGGTGTAAGTGTGGTGATGGTGGAGTGGTTGTGTAATTAAAAATACCGTGCTAGTGGGCCTCAACAATTTATTTTGCTCCTAGTGTGGTATAAATTAAAAAGGGGTAACACTGTATTCCAACTTTAAGATTGAGCTAGATCAGTGTTATGGTCGACATGTTTCAAGCTCCCCCAGGCTTTTCATCAGGACCATACAGGGTCCAGCCCTGTATTTCCACTCCTATATTCCAATGAATAGGTGTTTTAAAAAATAAATGCTAGTTATTTATGCTATACGCTGTTAATAATAAAACATGCGTGTTTTATATACATACGGTTTGTATTTTACTCGTACTGCTGTAAAAGAGAATGACATTTGTTTAATGGCAAACATCCCCCTTCAAAAAGGGGGAAGAACACACATGCAGCTCACTTCATCTAGGGCGTGGGTGTCAACGAACAGGATCCTTTCCTGAAATTCACTTGCTCAATGAGCAAGACTGATTTGGTATTCTTAGATCTGAATATACATGCTGAGTCAGGAAAATTAGTGACAACAACTCACTTCAAAGAGACAGCACAAAACTGTCTCTTGGCATTTGACAGTTTCCACCCTCGCCATCTTAGACAGAACCTCCCATTCGGGCAATTCCTCCGTTTACGAAGGAATTGTAGCAAAAAAACTGACTTCCTAACCCAAGCAGAAGACCTGGGCAACAAGCTGAGAAACAGAAAATACCCAAACAAACTGATTAAGGAAGCAAAAAAACGAGCAGCAAACAATAATAGGGAAGCCCTATTAGAACCAAAGGATTCTATTCTATTCAAGTTTCAAGTTTTATTTATTATGATAAAGGAACTCTTTATGAGGTCCACATAAAAGACAAAATATACATACAAAAGCAAATAACACACAAAATGTCAATTATGCACTGGGAACAGAGTAAAAAATTACCATCTTAATACAGGTCCAAAAAACATTTAAAGAAACTGTACAGTTTAAAACAAAACATTTCATTTGGTGGATTAATCAGGGCCGCCTGAAATGAAGAAGCTGATAAAATGTTTAGTTGTAGGCAGATTGGTCTTAACCATCTTCGCCTAAAAGGCATCAAGGCAGGACAAACAAAAATGACATGATCCAAGTCCTGGTCAAACATCTGACAAAGATCACAGAGTGCTGAGTGGCCATACCATCTGGCGTAAAGGGATTTCAACGGAAGTAGGTCTTGTCTTATTAAGTACACTAGGCGTCTAACGCAATGAGATATGTTCCATTCTATTCATTAGAATATAGGAGTGGAAATACAGGGCTGGACCCTGTATGGTCCTGATGAAAAGCCTGGGGGAGCTTGAAACATGTCGACCATAACACTGATCTAGCTCAATCTTAAAGTTGGAATACCGTGTTACCTCTTGGTCGCTCCCAGTGTCCCTTGGAGACATATGGTATCGTTTCTGCTGCTTTGCTTTTAAACTGCTAAATCGTATTGCCTGCTGTCTGCCTGTCTGCCGCTTGGCTTCATTTACACTTTGAATACTTAATTTGTGCTGTTTTCACTTTGTTAGCGCGTTTGCCTCTAGCGCTCCGCTGTGCTCCCCCCTCCGCCTCCATTTTGTTTATTATTGTCGTCCTCGTGAGCCCGACCCGCCTCCCAGCTGAACCGCCCTCCCACTGACCGTAAACAGCGCTCCCCTACCTGTAGACGCCGTGACTCGCTCCTCTCTCTCGAGCAGGGTGGTCGCTCCCAGTGTCCCTTGGAGACATATGGTATCGTTTCTGCTGCTTTGCTTTTAAACTGCTAAATCGTATTGCCTGCTGTCTGCCTGTCTGCCGCTTGGCTTCATTTACACTTTGAATACTTAATTTGTGCTGTTTTCACTTTGTTAGCGCGTTTGCCTCTAGCGCTCCGCTGTGCTCCCCCCTCCGCCTCCATTTTGTTTATTATTGTCGTCCTCGTGAGCCCGACCCGCCTCCCAGCTGAACCGCCCTCGCCCCTCCCCCTCCACTATCCATATATGACAGTTGTTCCCGCGCGCAGCATTCACGCGCAGCGACCGCGCCCAACCCGCGCCGAAGGTGCGCCAAAGGTAAGCCCGTCTACGCCCGTCCGCGCCTGGACCGCGCCCAGCGCCAGACCCCCGCCCCTCGCGATGCCCAGCCCTCCCGCATTACCTACGATGCCGCCACCCTCCTAGCCCTTAACCCCGGTCGCGCCCCCAACTGCGTCCAAGCCGCTCCTGGACACACCCATGGACCTTTCTCTTGCTACTCCTGCAAATTCATCGGCACCGACACCATCTCCGCTACGACCACACCACAGATTCCCGACCCCAACCACCTACAATGCATCCTTCTCAACACCCGATCGGTCCACAGACACGCCATTGACCTATGGAATCTACTAGACACCATCTCTCCAGACGTCGCCTTCCTAACAGAAACATGGATGAACGCTTCCTCCGCCCCAGACATCACCATTGCCATCCCTGAAGACTATAAGATCACACACAAGGACCGCACCGGCCACACAGGAGGAGGAATCGCTATCGTCCATAAAAAAATCAATCCACATCTCAACCAGCTCTGACGTCAACCTCGCCAACTCTGAACTCCTTCACTTCCAGATCCACATCGACCCCAAGACCACACTCAGAGGCACCCTCCTCTACAGACCACCAGGACCCCGCGCAAAATTCAGTGAAGACATCACGGTCTTCATCACTCCACACGCGCTCCCCTCCAAAGATTACATCCTTCTGGGAGACCTCAACTTTAACCTTGAAAAGAACAACAACCGCAACACCACCACCCTCTTGGACAACCTCGCCAACCTCGGACTTAAACAACTGGTCACTTCCCCCACCCACATCGCAGGTCACACACTCGACCCTATCTTCACCTCCAGCAATCATGTCTCCTTCAGCCACACTACGGATCTCCTCTGGACTGACCACAGCTGCGTTCACTTCACCTACAACAAGCCGAAACCCATCACCCACCCCCAACCAACTCTGCAAAGAAACTGGAACAAAATCACCATCGACCAGATCTCCTCATCGCTCCTTCTAAACACCCCAGCCCACTCTTCTAACCCAGACCAAGCCGCCACCAACTTCACCCTATGGTTATCCAACACCGCCGACATCCTAGCACCACTGAAAAAACGTCAACGCAAACCTGGCAGCAAGAAGGCCTCATGGTTCAACGATGATCTTAAGAAGTCCAAGAAACTCTGCCGCTCCCTTGAAAAGGGCTGGAAAAAAGACCCGACCACTAGCACCAAGGACGCCTTCAAAAACGCCACCCGCACACACCACCAACTAATCCGAAAAGCCAAGAAAACAGCATTCAAGGATCGACTAGACAACAACGCCCACAACAGCAAGGAACTTTTCAACATCGTCAAGGAATTTACCAATCCCTCGGCCAACTCCAATGACATCACCCCCTCTCAAGCCCTCTGCGACTCCCTGGCTTTATTCTTCCACAACAAAATTGCAGACATCCACAACAGCTTCGACAACCAACCCGTAGACAAACCCACCCAACCATATGCTGAACATTCTCCCCCCTTGAACACCCTTAACGACTGGAACCCAATCTCCACTGAGGACACCACCCGCCTGATGAACTCCATCCACTCAGGATCCCCCACAGACCCATGTCCTCACCACATCTTCAACAAAGCAGACTCCGTCATAGCCCCGCACCTCCGAGACGTCATCAACTGCTCCTTCAACTCCGCCACCTTCCCGGAAAGCTGGAAACACGCTGAACTCACCGCCCTTCTGAAAAAACCCACAGCGGACCCCACCGAACTCAAAAATTACCGCCCCATCTCGCTCCTTCCTTTCCCGGCCAAAGTCATCGAGAAAGCTGTCAACAACCTGCTTGCCGCCTTCCTCGAAGCCAACAAATCCCTCGACTCCTCACAGTCTGGCTTCCGAGCAAAACACAGCACTGAGACCGCCCTCATCGCAGCAACAGACGACATTCGAACTCTACTGGACAATGGAGACACAGTCGCCCTCATCCTCCTCGACCTCTCTGCAGCCTTCGACACAGTCTGCCACAGCACCCTTTTACAACGCCTCAGAAACATCGGAATACAAGGAAAAGCACTTGAATGGATCACCTCGTTCCTCACCGGAAGAACCCAGAGAGTCCGCCTTCCACCATTCAAGTCCGAGGCCACTGAAGTCATCTGTGGCGTTCCACAAGGATCCTCACTCAGTCCCACCCTCTTCAACGTATACATGAGCCCCCTCGCGGCCATCGCCCGCCAACACAACCTCAACATCATCTCCTACGCGGATGACACTCAACTGATCCTTTCTCTCACCAATGACCCCAGCACCGCCAAAACTAACCTACACGAAGGAATGAAAGAAGTTGCCGAATGGATGAAACACAGCCGTCTGAAACTGAACTCAGATAAAACAGAAGTCCTCATCTTAGGTACATCCCCCTCTGCATGGGACGACTCTTGGTGGCCGGAAGCCCTTGGAAAAGCACCCATCCCGACAGACCACGCACGGAACCTGGGCGTCATCCTGGACTCCTCACTCTCGATGACCAGACAAGTCAACACCGTTTCATCATCCTGCTTCAACATTCTTCGCATGCTCAAAAAAACATTTCGCTGGATCCCCACCGAAACCAGAAAAACAGTCACCCATGCTCTGGTCACGAGCCGACTGGACTACGGAAACACCCTCTACGCAGGTACTACCGCTAAACTCCAGAAGAAACTCCAACGAATCCAAAAGCCTCAGCCAGGATCATATTAGACCTCCCGCGTAACGAACACATCTCTGATCACCTGAAAGACCTCTACTGGCTACCCATCAATAAGAGGATCACTTTCCGACTGCTAACCCACGCACACAAATCACTCTACGACATCGGACCAGAATGCCTCAACTCACGACTGTCCTTCTACACCCCCTCCCGCCAACTACGTTCTTCCAGCCAAGCCCTCGCCACTGAACCTCGCATCAACAAGACCACCATGGGAGGCAGATCCTTCTCATACCTGGCAACTAAAACATGGAACTCACTCCCCACTTACCTTCGCCTTACCCAGAACCACCTAGCATTCAGAAAGCAACTTAAAACGTGGATATTTGACAAGTAATCCTCCTCCCCTCCCTAAGTGCCTTGAGACCCTCTGGGTATGTAGTGCGCTATATAAATTCTTTGACTTGACTTGACTTGACTTTTTAATTTATACCACACTAGGAGCAAAATAAATTGTTGAGGCCCACTAGCACGGTATTTTTAATTACACAACCACTCCACCATCACCACACTTACACCACACATAGTCATCTCACAAAACAAGTGCTCCTGCGTAGTCGTCTTGTCGCAGCACGCCCCTTTTCGTAGAGAACTGGGATGGCCCCAATGATGAAGCATGTCACCGTGGGGCAACCCCGGTGAGTGAGGGGACTCTAGAAATACATTTTTCTTTCTCACACTCTTGGTACACACTGACTTAGTAAGCAGTAACCAGAAAACACCAACCAGGTCTCTGAACCCTTCACATTGGGTTCCTGTATTGCGTATACTGACTGGAGGCCGACCTGGTCTGGTTTAACGTCCCTCTCCCTCCATTTTTTGTTCGATGCTGAAGTCAACTGGCTTAATTACCTTTCCTATAGTGAATACAGCATGTCTTGCAGACAGCGCATATGCTCTGCCTAGGCTCAAACTAAAAACGACAGAACATCAGCAAGCCTCCATAAATCCAGCATGCTATTGAACCATGGGCAAAATGTACATATAGGCGTCAAGTTAAAGACAAGAATTCTAGCATGTTCAGTGTCTGCAGTGATCACACATAAATCAAACAATAACAGTAACATTGTGTGTGTATATTCATGAGCCAACAAATGACATTGGGTTAATTAATAATACAGACTTAAAAATTCCTATTCTTAGCCTAGTCCTTAGTCAGCGTAGCTTCAAGGGGGGTGTTTGGCGTATGACACCCCCTCCGAATAATTGCACTATTGTCTTGTTAGGAGAGTCTGGTGGCCCGGATTCTGATAGTGGACACAAGTGGACTTCATCCCTGAGCAGCAGTGCGCCAAGAGCAGTGTTTGCAGAGTGGTGTAAAAAGGGGGCGTGGCCTTGGACCATTCTCAGCAATTCAGGTGTGTGGTGCTTACTGGAGGTACCTGGTGGGCTAGTTGGCCCCCAGGGACCCTCGATATACAAGAGGACTTATCTGCCCACCTTAGAACATGCCAGGGGGTGCGTTTGCAGAGTGGTAAGGAAAGGGGGCATGGCCTTTGTCCACCTCTCAGCAATTCCACTGTGTGGCACTTACTGGAGGTACCTGGTGGGCCACTTGGCCCCAAAGGACCCTCGATATTTAAGGGGACTTAATTCCCCAACTTAGAATGCACCAGGGGGCGCGTTTGGAGAGTGGTGGGGAAAGGGTGCATGGCCTTTGTCCACCTCTCAGCATTCCTACTGTGTGGGGCTTACTGTAAGTAAGGGACAGGCTAGTTAGCCCCTAAGGGACCCCCAGCAGCGAAGGGGACTTCAATCCCCATCCAAGAGCGTGCCAGTGAGCGCTTTTGTAGAGTGGTGGGCAAAGGGGGTGTGGTCTATGATAATTTAGCAATCCTGCAGTATGGGACTTACTGGAGGTAGTAGGAGGGGTAGATGGCCCCTAAGGATGCCCTTGGGGGCCAACTACCCCTCTTGTTACCTCCAGTAAGTCCCAAACAGTGGGATTGCTAAGACGTCTTCGGAGCCCATGCCCCCCTTTCTCTACCACTCTGCAAACGCGCCTCCTGGCGGACTACGGGATGGGGGATGAAGTCAAATTTACTCCTGCGGGACTTTAGAGGCCAAGAAACCTTCCTGGTACCTACGCAGCAGAATTCCTGAGCGCTGATTGGAGGCTCAGCACCCTTTCTCCACCACTCTGCAAACGCGACTACCAGTTAAAGAAAGGTTTGCGATGTAATAGGTTTTGCATTTGCGAGAATTAGAGCTACTGGCATTGTAAATGCAAAAGTTTTTTACTAATGTGTGGTGCAGTACACAAGAAAACGTGAGAGAGGTAGCGTGGGAAAGAAGTTTTTTTTACTGTCAGAAATCGGCAAGTCCTTTCTACAGTCTCTAAGGTAGGTGTATGCGGTCTGCTTCCATCAGCATCCCGGCATGCTGCAAGAGGAGTCTTTGTTCCTTCTTAGGATCTTCGGCTCCCTTGGTACAGTTATGGTGGTTTGGGGAAGAACAAACAAAATAAAGAAAAGAAAAGAAATCTCTGTCTGTTAGTCCGTCTGGACAGATAAGCTCAATGAAGGGGTGGTGCAGGGGTTAGAGAGCATACCACAGTCCGTCACCCGTGATATGTGTTTTGTTTTGTATTTAAATATGCTAGCTCGCTGTGGTTACAGTCTAATTATGGGCCTCCAATTAACCCAGTAGGTGGTTTCCCACCTCTGTTGCCCTTCAAGGAGATGGTACATAATCGCCTATGTACCTCTAGAAGCCACGCTCCTCCTGAAGTGTGGCTGGCGTTGTCACGGTGCCGGATCGAGTCCGGCTCCCTCTTGACGGGGCTGGAATCGGTCTCCAGGAAGTGCTCTCCTAATGATCCGTATCAGGGGGTAGGTGTCCGAGGAGGCAGCAACGGGACAATTGGATAACTCCACACTCGTTCCTCTCGTCCAGCAGTGTACCTCTCTTTCCTCTTCCTCTCACCGGCTCCTTTGAAGTTCCACTCTTGTTCCGTCTTCGCCGTTTATTGGCGCCTGTGACCAGGGCATGTGTGTGGGGGCAGAATCCTGATTCTCCAAACCCTTAAAGGTACCCTGCAGGTCAAAATCCGAGGCTGACTGAAAACAAAGGAGGGGTGATATGTAAGAGGGAAGTAAATCCGCATAGTCCTATCCCGGCAAGTCATGAGGTGGCACATCGTGACATAATTTTTTTTTGAGTGGAGTTCGATGTGCGTTGTGTGTAATGGAATTATGTGGTATGTTGTGTAGTGAAATTACGTGGATAGAAAGTATGTGGTATTCAGTGTATAGGAATTATGTAGAGTGGGATTATGTGTTATGGTGGAGAGTAATTATGTGGTATTCTAATCTGTGTTGTGTGAGTGGTAACCTCAGGTTTAGTCTTCCTCGTTTCTATAGAAGCTCAACTATGAACTCAGTGAGACAAAAAAAGAAGGAATCACTGAGGTGCACTTGTGGAACTAGTCAGTGGTATTAGCAGGGCCCCTGGAATGATGTGACTGTTTAGCTGCACCGACTTTCGCACAATTATACAATTGTCTGCATTAGCCACATAATTCATCATTTGCTCCCTAATCTGCAGATTTGAACAAAAAAAACTTGTTTCTAGCTCCAACGGCTTAAACGTTACCAAAAATACAGCGACAAGTGTTACAGCATTGTGGAAGGCCCGTTGCAAACCTAGAATGCTCACCTGTTACTTATTGCTAAATGTGGGTGTTAAATTGATACTAATGGTGTGCAAGCCACTCTTGCTTCCTTCTGTGCCTCTCTTGCCTGTTTCTGCATTTCTGTTGCTTCTTTCTGCACATTTCTTTCTTTTTCTGCACTTGTCTTGCCTCTTTCCACAAATCTCTTGTACTTTCTGCACCTATCTTCCCTCTTTCTGCATGTATGTTGTCTCTTTCTGCACTTCATTTGTTTCTTTCTGTATACTTCTTGCCTCTTTCTGCACCCTTCTTTCCTGTTTTTAAACCTCTCTTGCCCCTTTCTGTACCCCCTTTACATCTTTCTGCACCCTTTTTGCCTCTTTCTGTACCTCTGTTCCTTCTTTCTTTACTTCTTTTGTTTCTTTCTGCACCTGTATTTCTTCTTTCTGCATCCCTCTTGCCTCTGTCTCCACTACTCTTCCCTGTTTCTGTACTTCTGTTGCTTCTTTCTGCACCTCACGTACCTTTCTGTACCTTTGTTGCCTCTTTCTGCAGTTCTCTTGCCTCCTCCTGTACTTCACTTGCCTCTTTCTGTAACTCTCTTGCATCTTTCTGCACCTCTCTGGCCTCTTTCTGCACCTTACTTGCTTCTTTCTGCACCTCACTTTCTTCTTTCTGCACCCCTGTTGCCTGTTTCTGCATCCCTCCTCCTTCTTTGTGCAACTCTCTTGCCTCTTTCTAAACCTCTCTTCCCTCTTTCTGCACCACTCTTGCCTCTGTTTGTACCTCTGTTCCTCTGTTCCTTCTTTCTTCACCTGTCTTGTCTCTTTCTGCACCCTTCGTGCCTCTTTCAGCACCTCTCTTGCCTCTTTTTATACCCCTCTTCTGTCTTTCTGCACCTCTCATCTCTTTCTGCACCTGCACCCATGATCCCTCTTACTGCACCTTTCCCGCCTGTTCCTGAACCTCTCTTGCCTCTTTCTGTACCTTTGTTGCCTCTTTCTGCACTTTTCTTGCCTCTTTCTGCACCCTTTTTGCCACTTATTGCACCTCTGTTACTTCTTTCTGCACTTCTATTGACTCTTTCTGTACCTTTCCTGCCTGTTTCTGCACCTCTCTTGCCTCTTTCTGTACCTCTGTTACTATTTCTGCACTTCTCTTGCTCTTTCTGCACCCTTCGTGCCTTTTTCAGCACCTGTTTTAGTTTCCGCACTTCTCTTCCTTCTTTCTGCACCCCACCTGGCTCTTTCTGTACCTCTCTTGCCTCTTTGTGCACCCTCCTAACCTTTTTCTTCACCCCTCTTGCTTCTTTTCGTACCTCTGTTGGTTCTTTCTGCACTGCTCATGCTTCTTTCTGCACCTCTGTTGCTTCCTTCAGCAATTCTCATGCCTCTTTCTGCTCTTCTCTTATTTTTTTCTGCACCACTCCGACCTCTTTCTTTACCTCTGTTGCTTCTTTTTGTACTCTTGCCTCTTTCTGTTGCCTTTGTGCCTCTTTCAGCACCTCTGTTGCTTCTTTCTGCATTTCTCTTCCTTCTTTCTGCACTTCTCGTGCCTCCTTCAGCACCTATGTTGCTTCTTTCTGCACTTCTCTTGTTTTTTCTGCACTGCTCCTGCCTCTTTCTGCATCCCTCTTGCCTCTTTGAGCACCTCTTTTGCTTCTTTCCGCACCGCTCTTTCCTCTTTCTGCACCGCTCTTGCCTCTTTCTGCACCTCTGTTGCTTCTTTCTGTACTTCTTTTGCCTTAGAAATGCCTGCCCTGTTCACCAAGTGCCCTTCATGTGGGAAGTACATGGCTAAATCAGACCCACACTGTCTGCATTGTGTGTTTGCCATCCTCACACCAACCAGACAAGTGTTATTACTGCCAACAAATTTCCAGGAGGACTCTACGTGACAGGGAAATAATCAAGCTGCATGCCATGCAGGAGAGAGGACAAGGATCTGCAAGTGACTTGAAAGCAACTTTCTAAAGAGCCCTCCTCTCAATCCCGGTCTGAGCATAGAAAAAGTGATAGAAAAGTCAAAAAAAGAAGACACCGCTCTGCCTCACTGTCGACAAAGAGAAAATCAGCCTTGAATATACCTCTAAGCTCACCGTCGGCATCAAAATTAATGACAGGAAGTCCTTTGCCATGAATGATGTCAGAAGAACAGTCGCCGACAACACGGACGACCCCAGGGCCATCAGCTAATTCAAAGTCGACATCGAGAAGATCGTCGTCACAAATGGCACCAAGTAAGTCTAAGTCTAAACTTGAATCAGCGTCGAGAACATCGCCGCCGCTGCACCATTCGATGTTGACAATTTCAGTGCAACGGTCTATGTTGGGTTACCCACTGACAGCGGAACACAGACGTTCAACGTCGAGGGACTCTTCACAGCGAAGATCCCTCCGACGGCAAGTCATAGACACTCAGCATCAAGAGCCTCACCTCCATCTAGGCTTGGAGACTTGACGTCGAAGACCCCTCCAATGTCGGGTCATAGATACTCAACGTCGAGACCTTCACTTGAATCTAGGCTGAGATGCCCGACGTCAGGCGAAGACAATCAGTCTCTAGGAGATTGAAGTTCAGACCATTGTCTTTTATGCTTCTCCATCAGCAAAGAGACCAATAACTTCTGACTGCCCTGCACCAACATTGAGCTAGGTGCAAGTTGTGGATTTGCAGAGATCGACACTGAGATCTAGAGGGTCGACGTCGAAGAGCACAACATCCTTTCCAGACCTTAGGTTTGTGCAGGTTTCACCAGAGGGATCTCTAGTTCGAGACCACAGACACCAGTTAATCTCTCACAGAGGTGGCTGAAGAGTGTGAAGGAGTGGAGCATGCAAAGACGAAGTCCATGATTGGGCTACTCTCAAACATTTTTGCCATCCGAACCTCCAGCTACATCGGTCACAAGATCTCCTCAAGGGTCTCCAGGACTGCCATTATCCCCTTTACTAAGAAGACATTGGTCTAAAACCCCACATAGGAGATCTCCTTCCAGGTCCCGTCAGTCCCAATCCTCGAGACCTTGGGAAATAGACACAGGTCTCCATCCTGGTCTACAGATACATCTAGAGCCTCTCTAGAAGACTATTTGCCTACACTGTAGGCAGCCCCTCCTGTAAGAGTTTCAACTGTGGACAATATCATCTTGAACAATGCGATTCTATGTAGAGGGACAGCAAAGCTAAACCTTGAGATGCCTACTGCAACCACCTCAGCAGCAATCATATTTGAAACTCTGCATCACAGATCGTCCACTACACCTCTACTTCAACTGGTACCTGGGCAACTTGAACCAGCTCTTCAAACCTTTCTTACATTGGCATCAATAGGGTCTGCGCCATTGCGCACTGCCAAAACATACAAAGCCCCAGATCAGGGTCAATTTTTTCTGAGAACTGATACTCCTCCAGAGTCAGTCATAGTGGCAGCAGCAAGAAAATTTCCCCCAGGGGCGTCTTCCTCCATATTGCCACCTGACAAAGATGGTAAGCAGATAGATTACCTTGGAAAAATGATGTGTAGAACCTCTGCTTCATATATTAAGGTCACTAGTGCCTCAGCACTTCTGGGAAGGTATGATAGAGCACTATGATACTCCCTTTCAAGATTTATGGAGAAACTACTAAGAGAAGATTAGCAGGATTTCCAGGAAATCCTCCAGGAAGGAGGATTGGTAGTGAACCAGGTAATAAGTGCAACAGCGGATGCTTTGGACCTGGTGGCTCATGGATACTCCCATGGCATCTGCGTTAGGCGCTCCTCCTGGCTACAACTTACGGGTGTGATAGCTGAGGCCCAACACAGGATTCTTAACCTTCCTTTCAGCAGGTCTTCCCTTTTCGGCACTCATGCCGATGATGAGATGACCAGAATGAAGTCCAAACCTGACAGAAGGCGGTGTACCTAGAGAAACGCAAAGACTTTAGGCACAGATACCACCATTACGACCATTGCCAGTATCAACAGAGGGTTCAAACCCCTCACTGGACCTCGCAACAGCTTCCTGGTCCAATTATCAACTGCGTCGACAAGGATGGGGAGCTTCCAAACAGTCAGCTTGCTCTGCTAAGCAGCAGACAAAGCAATAAGCGCTTGTGTCCCCCAGCTCTGTTCGCCACTCCAGTCATGGAAGTATCATGGTGCATCTGGAAGAGTGACACAAAATCACAAAGGACAAATGGGTGCTAAATATTGTGCAGAATGGTTACTCAATAAGATTAAAATCCCCTCCTCCAGCAGTCCCCCCTTGTAGATCCTCGGTCCATCAACAGGAACTGCTTCGGGTGGAAGTAACCATCCTGTTAGAAAACCAAGGCATTACTCCCACTACTTTCTGGTTTTAAAGGAAGGTCTAACCAGGGAGTACAGGCCTATACTCCATCTCAGACTCTTAAAGAAGTTTATCTGCAAAGAAAGGTTCAGGAAGGTCGCTCTACATCAAATTTCTCCACATCTTCATCAAGGAGACTGGATTTGCTCCATCAACCTTTAGGACGCCTATTTTCATTAACCGTTTTCCTGGAAACATTGAAATTTCTACGGTTCCAGTACAAGGTGTACAAAGGTAGGATCTGACTGCATAGTTACCCCCACTTTTTACCTGTTTTTTGCTAGTTTGTGACCCAAGTCTATCTGCTTTCTCCTTAAAATGTTATGCCATGTACTTTGGTGCACTCCAGATTGGATACCTGGGTACCCTTATAAGTCCGTAGTATGAGGTACCCATGTACTCAGGGCAGAGGTACCCCAGAGGCCTCGCATGGGATGAAGCATTTATTATACCACCCATGAGAGTCCATGCAAAATGGCACTACAGGTCTGCCATTGCAGCCTGTATAAGCTGGTGCTTGCACCACTTACTTTATATATATGTTCACTACATTGATAGGTCCCTACACTTAAAACTTATAAGTCACCCGTATATCAGGCCCTAACAATCCTGAAGGCAGGGTGCGGGGTTTTAAGTGAGAGGGTGCCCCTGCATGAGCAGGGCTCCTCTGCAGCCTTCTGAGACCATTCTCCCAGGTTGTCTGTGACTCAACCAGACACTTAGGTAGAGATGCATTATAACCTTGTGGTAAATGCTATCTCGAAAACAGCTGAAACAAAACATGTTATGTTTGGTGTCAAACACCTTGGAATCATACCTCCACACAGGTAACCAGTGTGGGACTTATGATTCCACTATTTTGAAGCGAGCTTCGTGGAGTCACTGGTCTGTCCATTGACAGCCTTCTTGACCTGGTCAGCACAAAATGGATGCTGCCGACCAGAGACACATTTCTGCCCTTTGCTGCTGAGCCAAGCTTGAGCAGAGGAAGGCAGCACAATAGGCATTCTGTCACAGGGAGGTGTGACCACCTCTCAGACAGGATTTTGTGTATTGGGGCTGGGTGGGTGCACTTCCAAAGTTCCTGAAAGTCTGCACCTGGGGCACATTTGGTTTCCCTGTGCATGGTCTAGCTCAAACCAGTTCTGGGAGCCGTTGGCTCCTGCTCTGGTGCGAAACTGGACAAATGACACGGGAGTAACCTCCCCTCCTTCCTGACCCTCCCCTAGGAGTGTCCCCTGAATCTGTCCAACCCTCTCCCATGGGTACATAAGGGCTTACCTGGCTGTAAGACTTTAGATTTTACATGGACAAGATTCTACAAGAAGAAACCACTGACCTTAAACCGTCTGGACATTCTGGACTTCGCTGGACTTTGACTTGGCCCGACTCCGCAACCCTCTCCGTCCAAAGCTTTGTCTGTGCCCTTGCTCCATACAGGCTTTGTGCAGCACCTGTGGTACACTAAGGACAACTGAAGAATCTCCCTTGGGGTGAAGGAGTCACTCTCCTGCATTCGCCGGCACCATAACGTAACTGACCGGTCTGCTGATCCTTGCGCTCCTGCGGACTCCAGAGGCTTCAGCAACACAGTTCCCTGAGGTCGAGCTGCCCTTTCACCAAGTTTGAGACCAGTATCTCTCGTATCTCTCGTATCTCTCGTGGGGACCGTATAACTGGAACCCCTGTGCACTGTGTACTTTTGCAAGTGCTTATGCTTGTTGGCGATTCTTGAGCTTGTGCATTGGACTCGTGTAGTCCTGACCCTGAGCAGTATTTCTACCAAGAACTCCGGCCTCCTCGTACCGAGTGTTCCGTGGGCTGGTACTTTGTCATCTTCGCGACTTATGATCATTCGGCCTGTGGTTCCGCCTGCGGGTCATCTTGAATTCTGTTGGGCTTCCCTGGTTGCTCCAGAAGTGCCCTGACTTCCCATTGCTTGGTGAGTCCTCTGGACCTTGCTGGCCCACACCATAATCTGCATGACCTTCCTGCATGGGTTGCTTTTGCCAAGGCTTGTTGGTGCTCCAGCTGGACACCGACCCCTCACCATTCAACATCCTTTGTGGGACAGCTTGCATCTGGCTCCTGCTCATTGTCGAGGTCTTCTGGTCCTCGTGGCTGCAGAGTCAAGCATCCCTTCTCCCACCTGAAGCACCCGACATGGGTGGGCATTCGTTCACTGAGCCCCTGGTCACCCTGAAGTGGCCCAGACTCTGTCCCCTCTGCTTTCAGGTTCCTTCCATCATGAATCCACTCTTTGATTACAATGAACACTTTCTTCCTTCCCTGCAGCAGCTCTTCTTTGCAACCCTCCATTGAAAACGACTGTGGTTTCCGACACCACTCCAGAACTATGCACCCATCTTCCCTGGGATAGGTAACTCTGGTACTACTGTATCCATGGGTGGGGTGGCTCTCCAACCTCTTAAGTTCCAAAGGGTTTCCTTGAAGTCCATGAGAAGGGTCCTTTAACTTTAAAACTGTACCCGCAACTTCCCCATCGAATTGTACCGAGCCCATGGTCGTGTTAGCACACAGCACCCATCCTCCATCGGGTCCCTTTCTACTCACCTTGGGTGGTTCCTTGGTGTCTCAGTGATTCTACGTGCTCTAGACCTTGTCTCGATTCCAATCATGGTTCTTCTACCACTATTTTAGTATATGGTCTGGTCTCCCCCTGGATCCCACTGTGTATTGTGCTACCTACAACTGTTTCTTTTCTAAAGCATTGTGTGCTTTGTGTTGTATCCTCATATAGAGGATACTAGAGAGTGTCATATAAATAATTACATATTTTTATAACTACTGTGTGGTTCTACTTTCATTTAGTTAATGCTAAAGGAGATAATCTGGCAAAACTAGCTGCTTTACATTTCTTCAAGATTAAGCCATAAGGCTGCTCTCCACAACTATCACTAGGACAGCCTTATAAAGATAATCTTTGACCTCATACATCATAAGGGTTATTTAGACTGGTGCAAGGTGCCCACCTCAATTAGTGGACATCATATTCCAGGCCAGCTTCTCACATTAGTGTGCAGCGGCTGGGATTCAAGCCTGCTTTGTTTTACCAGATACATCTTTCTATTGAATAACTGAAAAACAGTAAGTACTAGGTACATATAGTACCAGCTTAGAATATGTAAGTTCTACTACACTTAGGATTTGGTAGTCAAGGGTCTAGCACACCCTTTCTCCAACCAAAGAGAGTTTAGTTTCCCACTAGGTTAGGTAGGTGCATACTCCACAACACACTTTGTATGTCCTCTAAAGGAGAAGCCAGTGGCTCTCTGCCTTCTAGGTACAAAGAGTTTACATTCCAGCAATTGAAAGCCATGTGTGTTTCTAGAAAGCTGAACACAGGTAGAAATGCCAACGCCTCATTGAGGTGTTACTCTTAGATGATCTTAGGAAGACCCCTGGGTCAGATGAACAGGATAGAGTGGGTGGGGCAGGGAATGCAGACAGGTCACGAGGTGAAACCTTTCATGGCCTAGACTCAAACCCTGGCTAGGAGGCTCAAGATAATTCCCAGCTGAACAACTCAGATCTTCAGGAAGAGGGTGTAGAAGGCTCCAGTGGCCTTCTCTTCACTCCCCCTGGAAGAGTGCAGAGTTTACCAAGGAGATCTAGATCTCACTCTGCAGAATCACATCACTCGGGACAGTCTGTTGGGACCTCTGTATCTAGCAAGAGGGACCATTCCTTAGACAGGGAGTATCAATTGCTTGAACTTGAGAAAGCTAGGTTTAGGCTCATGTAAGTGCAAAAACAACAATTGATGGACAGAATGCAGAACAAAGTCATACATTCACCCCAGTACAGAGATCTGGGCGTAAATCCATCATTGTTTTGTACTCCACACCACCCCAGTTCAGACAGGGCCATATGCAAATCAGCCTTGACCCTGTGCCTCATGGGAACAGTCCAGCCCGAACTGCCAAGCCATGTCTTTCCTGGACTGGAATCAAGCATCCTAGGACCGGTTTCTGGCTATCAGCCGTCTTCAGCCAGGATAGCTTGACTCCAGTGGTGTGGAGAGCATGGGACTCACGTCTGAGCATACCCATCCCACTCGGGGTGACAAATGCAAAAACAACAATTGATGGACAGAATGCAGAACAATGCCATACATTCACCCCAGTACAGAGATCTGGGCCTAAGTCCATCGTTTTTTTGCACTCCACACCACCCCAGTTCAGACATGGCCATATGCAAATCAGCCTTGACCCTGTGCCTCATGGGAACAGTCCAGCCCGAACTGTCAAGCCATGTACTTTCTGGACCGGAATCAAGCATCCTAGGACCGGCTTCTGGCTATCAGCCATCTTAAGCCAGGATAGCTTGACTCCAGTGGTGTGGAGAGCATGGGACTCACGTCTGAGCATACCCATCCCACTCGGGGTGACAAATGCAAAAACAACAATTGATGGACAGAATGCAGAACAATGTCATACATTCACCCCAGTACAGAGATCTGGGCCTAAATCCATTGTTTTTTTGCAAACCACACCACCCCAGTTCAGACATGGCCAGGTTCAGATAAGAGCAGTTGACCCTAGACAAGGAATCCCTGGAAGTAAAGAGAGATGGAAAGAAAGAAAGGGCTAGAGTCCCAAGGTGGCAGCAACAGTGTCCCTAGAGTGTATTTTGTTTGTTTTATTGCCACGTATAAAATTTACACAGCCATAACCGTACAACCCGGAGGCCGGCGGCATGTTTGGTACTGTTTCAATGTGTTAAACACAGCCAGCTAGCCGACATCCAGGGGCTCGGCGGAAACTCGATTTTCAACACATTGCTGTATTTCTTCATATAATTAATGCCACGTTGGCTCATCTACTCTCTGACACATAACTTATTGTAACCCCAATAAACTTCAACAAACCCCCCCTCCCACCCTTCCATTGCTCGGTTGCTCATACAGAACTGTATACAATCCTATGCGTTGACTATGTTGGTATTGTATATGCACACTGCCCCCGCTGTTTGGAGTCCAGTAATCTCTCTGCTCCTTGCATCTATTTGGCCACCATGCCAAAACTATTCCGTGTTGTCGCTGTCACTCTCTTCTCCCGTGCCTGGGGCTTACATTTAAGTGGCGTCCTGGAGGTCCACCCCACTCCCCCTACAGTGTCCCTAGAGTTAAGGCAAATTCTTTTGACAAGAGGAACCCGAGCAAGATAGTCCCTCCCTACCATGGTGGGGAAGCCATCCACAAATGGTTAACTGCTTTAGAGAAGGCCTGTAAAGTACAGAGGGTCCCTCGAGCAGTGGCCAGCTTTCTTTTGGCTCTCCTATGCTGACAAAGGTGGAGATAAGTTCCTCACTGTTAGAGAAGAGGATGCTGTCAATTATTCAGTACTGAAGAGTGCTCTCATTGATGGGTTTGGCTTTACTGCTGAACAGTATAGGATTAAGTTCAGAGACACCCAGAAAGCACAGACTCGGGACTGGGTAGACTGTGTAGATTCTGCTACAAAGGCTCTGGAAGGTTAAATACTTGGCAGCAAAGGGACTATTTAGAATTGTACAATTTGAATATGAGGGAGCAGATTCTTAATAATTGTCAAAAGCAGCTTTTGCACCAGTACCTGGTGGACTCAGATCTGACGTCTCCCAAAGAATTGGAAAAGAAGGCAAATAAATGGGTCAGAACCAGGATGAAACAAAAGAACCAGGGTGGTGACCAGAAGAAAGATTCTTCCAAGACCCAAGAGAAAGGTGGGGATACATCTAAAGATAAGTACTCTGAAGGGCCCCAAAAATCCTCCTCTGGGGGTGGGCCCCAAATTCCTTCCTCCCCTGAAAAAGAAACCTTATTGCTTTGTCTGTAATAAGCCAGGCTACAGGAAAAATGATGCCATTTACCCCAAGGCCAGCAATAAGGAAAATATTAATCCAAACACAACTTCTGCACCTCCAAAGGTAGTAATCCCCAGGTGGTGGAAGTGCACCCAAAAATGTAGTTGGATGTTCTTAGGGAACTGAGGTGGAACCTTGCCTACCCAGGCCTCCCACACAGGCCACTTTAGTCTGTGATGGTGGCATGGGGTTTGCCACTTTTACTGTCAGTCCCAATTCCTTGGGCAAGTACAATGGTCAGAAAGCTGTAGCCTATAGGGACACTGGGGCTAGTGACACCATGGTAACAGGAACCATGGTGCCCCCAGCCCAGCCTTTACCTGAGTTTAAGTACCAGGTGACCAATACTGATGGTGTGAGGACAGATTATCCCATCATCCCATGGAAGTAGTCGGTCTCAGCTGTGGAGGGGTCACTGGTCCAAAGAGTGTCCCCAAATTTGACTGTAGATTGTCTCATGGGTAATGATTTAGGAACTTCAGGCTGGGCTGAAGTAGAGCTGAAGGCCCATTTACAGATGTTAGGCCCCCTGAGAGAGTTGGTGGGACCCCTTTGGAGCAGTGGAGCCTGAAACAATGGTCCACTCTGCTCCACCAGAGAGCACAGAGAATGAAGAAAAATCTTCTTGTCAGCTTTATCAGGGAACTGATCCTACCCCTTGTGAAGGAACTGCCCTAGAGGTGGTCATTCCTGTCCTGGCAGAACCACTGAGAGCAGGGGACCCTTCAAAGCAGGAGTCCAGTCTGGAGCAGGTATCCTGCCCCTCTCCACCCAGCCTCAGTCAGCCTAGGGCTGTAGCGGTCTGGAATGGCAGTGGACTCTGATGGGCTCTGGTGGGCAAACTAAAACCTGGGAAAAAGCTGTCCCAAAACTTCCCGGGCCCTCCATTGTCCCAACCAGAGGTACTCAACCCCCAGCTGTAGGCAGCCAAAGATTGACCCCTAGGGCCAAATATAACTCATGGAAATAAAGGCATCTATGGTGACCAGTGCCCCGAGGTAGCTGAGACCAACATGTTAGACCCTCACTACCATACTCAGGCACTCCACCAGCCTAATTCTTTGACAATGCAAACTTCAGGCAGTTATCCCAAATGTTGGAGAGAATCCAAAACTCTTCAGGGTAGGGACTCCTTTGTGGTTCATAAGACAGGGGGTATCCATGCTAGTGCAGGACCTTCCTTATATGGCAACTTAGGAAATAAAGTCTCAATTTGGTAAGGTTAGCCTTAACTCCTTTTGTTTGGGAGGGGGGGAGGAGGTTGTGTAGGAAGGTAGGATCTGACTGCATAGTTACCCCCACTTTTTGCCTGGTGTTTTGCTGGATTTTGACTAGTCTGACTGGGATCCTGCTAATCAGGACTCCAGCCTATCTGCTTTGTCCTTAAAATGTTATGCCATGTACTTTGGTACTCTCCAGATTGGATACTGGGGTACCCTTATAAGTCCCTAGTATGTGGTACCCATGTACACAGGGCATAGGTACCCCAGAGGCCTCCCATGGGCTAAAGCATGTGTTATGCCACCGATGAGACGCCATGAAAAATGGAACTGCAAGTCCGCCATTGCAGCCTCCGTAAGCTGGGGATTGCACCACTTACTTCAGATATAGGTTCACTATATCTATAGGTCACTACACTTAAAACGTATAAGTCACCCCTATAGCAGGCCTTAACAATCCTGAAGGCAGGGTGCTGGGTTTTACGTGAGAGGGTGCCCCTGCATGAGCATGGCTCCTCTGCAGTCTTCGGAGACCATTCTCCTGGGTTGTCTGTGACTCAGCCAGACATAGGTGCATTATAACCTTGCGGTAAATGCGATCTCGAATACGGTTGAAGCAAAACATGTTGTGTTTGGTATCAAACACCTTGGAATCATATCTCCCACTCCGGTAACGGGTGAACCGGTATGATTCCACCCTTCTGAAGCGAGCTTAGTGGTGTCACTGGTCTGTACGGTGCCAGCCTCTCGACCCGGTTTGCACAAAATGGATGCTGCCGAACAGAGACATATTTCTGCCCTCCTGCTGCTGAGCCAAGCTCGAGCAGAGGAAGGCAGCACAATAGGCGTCCTGTCACAGGGAGGTGTGACCACCTCCCAGACAGGAATTAATGTATTGGGGCTAGGTGGGTGCACTTCCAAAGTTCCTGAAAGTCTGCACCTGGGGCACTTTTGGTGTCCCTGTGCATAGTCCAGCTCAAACCAGTTCTGGGAGCTGTTGGCTCTTGCTCTGACGTAAAACTGGACAAAGGACATGGGAGTAACCTCCCCTCTATCCTGACCCTCCCCTAGGAGGTTCCCCTGAATCTGTCCAACCCTCTCCCGAGGGTACATAAGGGATTATCTGGCTGTAAGACTTTAGATTTTACGTGGAATAGATTCTACAAGAAGAAACCACTGACCTTCGACCGTCTGGGCACTCTGGACCTCACTGGACTTCGACTTGGCCTGACTCCATCTCCCTCTCCGTCCAAAGTTTTGTCCGTGCCCTTGCTCCATACAGGCTCCATGCAGGACCTGTGGTGCACTAAGGACAACTGAAGAATCTCCCTTGGGGTGAAGTAGTCACTCCCCTGCATTCGCAGGCACCGTAACGCAACTGACCGGTCTGCTGATCCTGAGCTCCTGCAGACTCCGAAGGATCCAGCAACACAAGAGGTAGGTTCTGAAGTTCCTTGAGGTCGAGCTGCCCTTTCACCAAGTTTGAGGCCAGTATCCCTCGTGGGGACTGCACTACAGCGCTTCTACCTATGGTGTACTGCCAGTGGCCATAATCCCAACCTTGGACAGGAGCAGGTTATTCTCCCTTACCTTTTGTATTTGGCTAAATCAGGTCTCCAGTTCACTTTGATAAAAGTGCACTTGGTGGCAATTACAGCATATAGAAAATTCGCCCACACAGCTTTCTTTTTTTCAGATGCCAGTAGTTATGGACTTTCTTGAAGGGCTGAAAAAAGTCTATCCTCTGGTTAGGTCTCCCTCTTCTCCTTGGGAGCTTAATGAAGTTCTTCCTAAATTGATTGGTCCTCACTTGGAACCCATTCACAAAGCATCACTGCAGCACCTGAAGTGGAAGGCTGCTGTCTTAGTGGCAATTACTTCTGCTTGCAGAGTTAGAGAGATCCAAGCACTATGTTCTAAAGAACCTTATCTCTTCTTTCATGCTAACAGAGTGGTCCTAAGAACCCACCCTAGTTTTCTGCCTAAAGTTGCTTCTCAGGAATATACCCATTGTAGAGATATGTAAAGCTGCTACATGGCGATCAACACATACATTTGCTCACCACTACTGTCTAGATTCTGATACTCAGCCGAATGCTCAGTTTGGGCAAGCCTCTTTAAGGAATCTGTTTTGTAACTTAGCCTCAGGGTGTACTAGCTATACTGGTGTTCGTCCGCAGGATTCTGGATATGGGCTTGCTATTCTATTCAGTGCTTATACTATTGATGAGTATCCCCTGGCAGAGAAGGATAAGTTACTTACCTGTAATCCTAGTTCTCTTCCAGGGGTATACTCATCAAAGTCATAAGCAGCCCACCGCCTCCCCGGATGAATACCATCTATAGTAGCACTCTGTCTTCTTATCTTTACTACACAGTGTAATACTCCATGCGAAAGACCTGACCTAACTATCACCTGTGGGGCATGATGATTTTGGAGGTTTTGGGGGTCTCAAAGGCACAGTGGCAAGTTTAGTCTGTTGTGTTTTCTCTATGCAGCCTATGGGCTAACTGCCTTCTATTACCTTGCCTGTTTCCTTGAAAATAAAGGCTACATTGAAACAGTGAAAGCGTGCATGTTTCTATGAAACAGAAATGTTAAATATATATATATATATATATATTTCAACAAAGTGCCCTTAAGCTTTCGGGAGGGCACACGATTCAAAGTCCACCATCCAGTCTGCATTTCTGGCTCCCTACACTGGCCCTCAGGTAACTATTGTGCCTGACGCGTTTTGATGCATGGCGCATCTCATCAGAGGCTTGATTTGCACTTGAGCAGTGGAATTGGCCCTCCTTTATTCTCATTCTCTGCATGCATGTGTTAGTTATCTTCCTTAGGTGGGTGTGCTCTTTAGGCAAATTATATTGCATATGGGAGCTGGAGTACCTTCGTGAAGGATCTGGAGTTCCTTGTAGAGCCATAAAGTATAGACTACACAAGAATGGGAATCAAAGCATAAATGCCTGCAAAAGTCCCAAAATTACTTATTAAGTGGCGTGAAAAAAGGTACAAACACGGGCTGGAGGCACAATTCCCTATACCCCCACAAATTGGGAAGCAGGTCAGGACCGGCTTACACAAAACCAAATATACATAATAGCCCAGCACACTTTAAGCATGAAATATAACAATGATATGATAATCAAAAAACAATGTTTCAAAGATGAGTCGATGTTGTATTCCAATTCATCCTTTATTTATTCTTTGTTAAAAACTTTTGAAAACGCCAACGGGTTTCGTCCTGTCCAGGGACTTCTTCAGGGCTGATAGTGTGTAGGAAGACAAGTTGTAAATTTTGTTGTTCATCAGATGTATGGATGAGTAAATAGAGTTTGGGGATCAAGAAAAAGTATGTTTTCTCCATTAGTTTAAGGTTCCCATATTTTTGACAAGATGCTTCTCATAGAAAGGCAAAGTATCCCAATTCCGAGGTTCGCACGGATCCGAAACTCGGAATTGGGATACTTTGCCTAGTAAGCGCCACAGAGCTGCATTGCAGACAGGTGTAAAAAGCAACATGGCCTCTGAACACCTCTCTGCAACGCAGCTCCCTGGCAGATACTGGAGGTACCTGTTGGGCTTATTGTCCTCCAGGAACCCTCTGGATCGAAGAGGAATTAATTCCTCAACTTAAAACGCACCACAGGGTGCGTTTGCACAATGGTGAAGGAATGGGGCGGCCTGGGGTGACATGTCTGCAAACACGCCCTGTGGCGCGTTTTAAGTTGCAAAAATAATTCTTCCTCAATCCTGAGGGTCTCTAGGGGCCAACTAGCCCACCAGGTACCTCCGGTATGCGCCAGAGAGCTGCATTGCAGAGAAGTATTCAGAGGCCACGCCCCTTTTTACAACACTCCGCAACGCAGCTCCGTGGCGCTTACTGGAGGTACCTGGAGGGCTAGTTGGCCCCCAGGGACCCTCATGATTTAAGGTGAATTAATTCCTCAACTTGAAACGCGCCACAGGGCGTGTTTGCTCACATATGACCTCAGGCCCGCCCCCCTTCACCACTGTGCAAACTCGCCCGTGGCGCGTTTTAAGTTTGGGGATTAACTCCTCTTGAATCCTGAGGGTCCCTAGGGTGCAACTAGACCACGAGCTACCTCCATTAAGCACCACAAAGCTGTGTTGCAGAGAGGAGTAAAAAGGGGCGTGGCCTCAGAACACCTCTCTGCAACGCAGCCCCCGGGCGCATTCAGGAGGTTCTTCGTGGGCTAGTTGGCCCCCAGGGATCCCCAGTATTCACAGGGAATACAGTCCCCATCTGCAAACGGGCTAGGGGGCGCTTTTGCATAGTGCTGCAGCGAGGGGGCGGGGCCTCCGCGTGATACTGTTTTTTTTTCCTTTTTTTTTAAGAAGGCTGGCTGTGTGGCCCCCCTTCTTTTCCTATTTTTTTGGCCCTGGGGACCCCATCCCCAGGGCCTGACCCCTTTTTTATTTTAAAAAATAATAATAATAATGAGAAGGGGTCCGCGTGGCCCCCCTCCCAAGGCCTTAATCGGCCCGGGGAAACCATCCCCCGGGGCATTGCCTTTATTTATTTATTTTTTTTAATCTTTTGGAGGGGGGCTGCATTGCCTCCCTCCTCAGGCCACTTAAGGCCCTGAGGACCGCATCCCCCGGGCCAGCCTTTTTATAATTCTTTTTTTTTGTAATATATTTTATTTTGGTGTGTGGGGCAGTGTGCCCCCCACCTGGTCACTTGTGGCCCGGGGACCCCAACCTCCGGGGCCTGGTCACTCCCTGGGGACCGTTGGGGGGTCCCTAATCCCCCCACAGTCCCAGCCGGCTCCGCGCCTCCTGTGGGAGCCAGCATTGCTTTTCCACATGGGGAGCGGCTAAGATGCAGCTCCCCGTGTGGAAAAGCAAATTGGTTTGAATTTGGAAAGAGAGATCAGATTTCCCTGCTCTCTCTTTCAAAATGCAAACCAAGTTTGCTATGGCAGGGCCGGAGCTGCGAGGCTTCCGCCCTGCCATAGCAAACTACAGTGTCTCGGTGTGGGCACCCCGGTACACTGCAGGAGCCGGCCCAGGGGGGTGGCGGTCCCCAGGGCCACGACAAGGCTCCAGGAGAGGGGCTGCATGGCCCCCCTCCCAACATTTTCAAAGCCTCGGGGTGGTGGTCCCCGGGGCTTGGGGGTCCATATTGGACCCCCAAATTTCAACTCTTAGTTCCCCGGGGAGGTGGCCTTTGAGCCCCCCCCCACCCACTTATATTGAAGCCCGCCCAGCCCCGGGGACTGCCACCCCCGGGGCTGGGCGGGCTGTGAGCCCCCTGGCACATCATTTTGTAAAGCCCTGGGGTGGCGGTCTCCGGGGCTGGGGGCCCCTCTGGGCCCCCTATTCACATAAAAGCATTGCCCACAAGACTTCCCCCCCCCCCCCCCCAGGGCTAGTTACCAAAGTTTTTTTTATTGACAGAATCCACGCACCCTGCGCGGATTTTGCAGATTTAAAAAAAAATGCAATTTATTTTGGGCCCTGAGCAGGCCTAGGGGGTCAGGGTATTTCTTCCCTGCCCCCTGTTTGCATTTTGCACGTTTGTTTTACTGTTTTCTTGTCCCAAGACTTCCTGGTTTGGAGTGTTGACAGCCAATTAGCATACAGCTTGTCATCGGGACGGTGCGCGGATCCTGCGTGGCCATAGATATATATGTGATTTTACTTTTGATTTTCTCTGGAACTTCTGAACGGATTTACACCATTTAACAAAAAGGCATGAGTCTAAACCAAGGGCTACCTCTTTGCCAAATGTGGTGTAATTACGTTCAGCAGTTCGGGCTGTAGCTGCGACTAAAGGTTCCTATGGAAAATTGCATGGGGAAAACACGTTTTGGGACCCTCCTTTTTTCTCGGCCCCCGCTTGACGAATCACCCCGAGACTTTCAGGATAGGAGCGGACCGGAGCTGGCCAAAAGTTTTGAAAATTTTGCCAAGATTCGACGACCGGCGCCAAAGTTATTGCGAATAGAATGTTGCGTATTTCCTATGAAAAATAGGTCCTAACTAGAACTACCTACTGGCGACCTCCAGTAGGTTATATATATATATATATATATATATATATATATATATATATATATATATATATATATATATATATATATATATATATATATCTCAAAGTTTTGCCTCGATAAGCAATACCCATGTCATCTCAAATTGGTTTTGCTCAGTATATATGGCTAAATATGTATTTATATATATCAAATGATGCATATGACGATCCCTTGAATTATTACTCAAAACCAATTTGAGATTACATGGGCTTTTTCGTTTTAGTCTTTTCTACGATGAATACCCGTTCCAAAAGGGCGGACATACGGGCACTTTTCATTTACTGACACTGTGTGGGTTAAGCGAGTTTTCAATAGCCACAACCAATGATCCTTGTTTATTCTCTTAATCGTTAATCATGTATTGCTTTAATTGCATAAATACGATCCTATATCAGTTACTCATTATTGAGTTTATGTTTTCATAGAGGATCCATGTAAATAATTCAATTTACAAATGGCCGACACATTTTCAATGTTTGAAATGTCCTTCTTTTATGTCTACTATAGGTTGTGATCATGCAGCTTGTATTTAAAACTGTTCCTGACTAGATACAGGTTAAACGTGTGACCAAGGCACTTTTGTGCTGAAACGCGTAGCGTTACCTTGGAAATAAACGCTCACTAGCAGTACTTTTTCTGAGAGCGTGTATTGCTCTTGAGGCAAAACTTTGAGGATTATTGAAATTACTCGGCGGCGGGGTTGGCCGAGTGAACACGCCACCTGACTACGGGAACCGGATCCCAGAGACTAACCCTCTTGCTGTGATTTCATATATATATATATATATATATATATATATATATATATATATATATATATATATATATATATATATATATATATATATATATATATATATATATATATATATATATATATATATATATATATATATATATATATATTACCTACTGGCGGTCGCCAGTAGGGATATATAGTTAGGATTTTTTTGAATAGGGTTTTCTGAAAATTCCATGTTGAATAACTTTGGCGTTGATGGACGGATTTGGCTGAAAGTTTCAGGAAAATGGCACATTTTGTTTCTGAGCGTCCCCTGAAAGTTTGGGGGGTTCGTCAAGCGGGGGCCGAGAAATAAGGGGGGTCCCAAAACGTGTTTTTAACATTGAGTTTTCCATAGGGCGGTTGGACTCACTTTTAGCTCGAACGGCTGAATGGATTTCCACAAAACTTGGCAAAATTGTAGGGACTGGTAGCCCGATATGCCTCAAGATACATGCTCCAGTGGTTTTTACGAAAATTAACTTTGAAAAATATACATTGGGCTACATTGGGCTATATATATGTTAGAGCCCAAATGTAGCCCAATGTAGCCCAAAGATGGCCACCAGAGACAAATAAAAAACAAATGTAGCCCAAATATCAACCAGATGTAGCCCAACTATAGCCCAGTGACAGAATGTCCCAGAGTGTTCTAAAGAACAACTAGAGCGCTAACAGTCTTACTTATGACAAAAGTATGGCACACCTGAATTCATCTTGATTGGAATAAAGTGTTAACACTTAAAACATTTAATTTGCAAAGGAACAAAATGAGGTGTTTCATTTTGCCATAGAAATGTCATATATATATATATATTCACAGAAAAAAACATAGGTTTTAGGCCATATATAGTTAGGGATTAGCATTTACAAAACCTTAATTTACTCGCACAAAACCATAGAAATTTGCATATGTAGTTAGATGCAATAACTATATATCGCGCACCCGCAATCCACTGCTGATGATGTCACATATTACATAATTCATGACATGGTCAGTGACATCACTGATGACATCATCCAGTGACTGTGTGTTAAAATATGTCTTACATATTGAAGAATGAGTGGATGTATAAGTGTCTGGATGAAGGATTTAGTAGGTGCATGACTGACTGTATGAGTGAGTGATTAAATGTGTCTCACTGGGTGCATGGGTGACTAAACTGTCTTAATTTGTGCATCATTATGTCTGTTGTTCTGTAAACTGCTGCATGTGTTAATCAGTAGCTATATGAGTAACTATAAGGGTTATTGATTGTTTGCCCAAGTATTTGTATGGGAGACTGAGTGTGTGTGTGGGTGGCTGGGAGGTGTATGACTCTGTGCATAGATGTGTGAGTAGTTGATTCACTAGATGTATGGGTTCAAAAGTGCATGTGGAAACAGCTGTATGGGCGGTTGACTGTCTGCATAAGTGTATTGGTGATTGAATGGATTTCTCAGTGCTACATGTCAAAGTAAGTACATATGTAACACATAGTACATGTGAGAGCTGACATATATAAATAACTGTGCATAAGAGCCAGTGAATGTGTGAGTGGCTGTATGGATCATTGTGAACATGTATCAGGGATTGTATAAGAGAGCAAATATGTGTTAGTAAATGTTTGAATAAGTAAGATGTGTATAACTGTATAGTTGAGAAAATAGAGGTGTGATTGATTCTTTGCATGACTGACTAGGTGTGTGAGTAACTCCATGGATAAGGGACAGTCTGTGAGTGTCTGTTTACACTGATTGTATCTAAGGTTATATTAGAGTCTGAAGATGTTCATTGTATTACCACATAAATGATATCATCAGTGATGTGATCAGTAATGTCAAATGAGATGTCATCAGTGATGTCATCAGTGATATCATTTAAGATGTCATCAGTGATGTCATCAGTGATGTCATTACAGATGTCATCAGTGATGTCATCAGTGATGTCACTGACCATGTCATGAATGATGTAATATGTGACATCATCATCAGTGGATTGCGGGTGCGCGATATATAGTTATTGCATCTAACTATATATGCGAATTTCTATGGTTTTGTGCGAGTAAATTAAGGTTTTGTAAATGCTAATCCCTAACTATATATGGCCTAAAACCTATGTTTTTTTCTGTGAATTTCAATGTTTTTTTAATAGCAAATATCAAAAACTGACAAATGTCAAGTACGTGATAGGTCAAAACTTTTTCGTGTTTATGCACGCTGATGTGCTTTGAACGCTGCCCCCCCCTTTTCTCTTAGTACTACTCTCTCTTTGCAGATAGTGAAGGGTAGTTAACGCAGGCCTTTGCCCCCGTTCTAATCCATCGTGTCTGCTTCTCTCTCCATTTGATTGATTGTTATCCAAGCATTTACTGTTTGAGAATTGGTTCTCTTTGGTTCATTCTCTATTTACAAACAAGCACAGAGTCGCAATACTCTGTTTAGTCTTTGCAGATAGTGAAAAATCGTGTAAAAAAACAAAAGGAATCGAGCAAAATCAGTAGGCCACTAATGGGATCTCTTTTTGACCTCGCTAAAATAGAAACATTAAGAACAACCCCTCATGAGAAATACGAAACTAGTGAGATGAACTGAGCTCCACACGATGATGGCTGCAATACAGCTCGGCTCCGCCACCCACCCCACCCAAAATAACGACAAACCCTATGCAAATATTATAAATATATACAACACACCAGCAAAGTAACAGGGTAAAACATTTTATTAAATAACTATTTACATAACTATTTTATACTTTTAGTTGCCTGATCCGGCTAGCTCAATCGATCGAGCATGAAACTCATAAACTCTGATAGCAAGCTTTGCTGCTGATGCTATGCAGACAAAAACTGGTTTTCAGTTTGTACATTCATCAAGATTTTTCCATCCAAGGCTGGTTGAGAGTTTGTAGAACGATGGCTTCAGATTTTCAACATACGATGTGGTGGCGCGGACTGGAAGGGGGCGCTTGGCTCCTGCCCCCTCCCCAAGTCGTGTTGCCCTGGTGTGGCCTAAGATCGCCCCCGACATAGGCGGCCGGCTCCCGGGGTCCGGCGGAACTTTTTGCCTTTTGATGACTCTTCCATTCTGGACCTTGTCCCACAATCCGTTTGACCTGAAGACACGCTGTAGTGGGGCGCCCCTTTACCGTTTCAGTTACCATTCCGCCCGCTTTTGCTACACTGTGCCTCTTCCGCCATTCAGCTGTTTACCGCCCGCTCTTGCGACTACAGCGTCTCGCTCACCATGTAGTTGAGTTGCTCCCGCTCTTGCATTGCAGCGATAGGCGGCTGCCACAAGACTCTCAAAATGGCGGCCGGCTCTTCAGATTTGGGCGTGATCCACTAAAATGGCCCTGGGACACCTTGGAACTCGGACGCTTGTCTGCTAGGACTTGGGCCCCATTCTCGAAAGCGTCCCCTGAGCCTTGAAGATTCTACAAAAGTCTTGGGGGCCCCCGACTCACGCAGGCTTCTGGTGGGGAGCGGCTGCTATGATTGCTCGTGGAATGGCCACGACTGAGCTACGATATGGTGGTGCTCTCATGCTGACGCCAGCTTCAGTCTGAAACATCCAGAAACACTGTAGACTACCAATTCGATCAGTTCCGGTAGCGCCCCAACGTGACCCGGTAGGGAAGAACTTGCCCTCCCCTCTTTGACTGATGGTTCTTGTTGCCTGTCCCTTCTGTTGTCATTTAACGGAACTTTTTAGACTACTGAAAGGGGTTGTGTTCCGACCGCTGGTTGGTGGAGACATTTTGACTATATTCTGGACCTACGTTATCGCGTAATGCGTTATATGACACGTCTCGTTAGCGCACCCGGAAGTGCTCCGGTGCGCGAAGCGCAGCTTCCCGGAAGCGATCCGGGGCGCGGCGCGTAACGTAAGCATAACAGGTCATGTGACTTGTTTATAAAACTTTTCCTTGGTTCATTTTACTTTTGTTATTCTAATGATGAAAGGCTTGGTCATATGACCTAAAAATTACGCTTTTTATTACTTTCGTTTTTGTCTGTATAGCATCACCAGCAACGCTTGAGTCAGCTTTGTGTGAAGCCGCCATTTTGATTCAATCAATAGCGTCCCCCTGCACACATTCAGGGACCTGGTCGTGTCTTCAGGTCAAACGGATTGTGGGACAAGATGCAGAAAGGAAAAGGAAAAAAGTTCCGCCGGACCATGGGAGCCGACCGCCTATGTCATGGGCGATCTTTGGCCACACCAGGGCAAAAGTGAAGCTGCAGCAGGTGCAAATAAGCTTCAGACAGTGTTACAAGCACTGCTCAGAACTCTCAACTATGGCACCCAACATCCAGGACTTGCCATCCGGATCTTGGCTCTCAACTATGGCACCCAACATCCAGGACTTGCCATCTGGATCTTGACGCCTTGTGCTGGTTCCGACCACCTCATAAGCCAACGGGGCACCCCACGCCGACTTTCGGCGCAGCATTGCAGGATGGCCACACCAGTGCAGCAACTTGCTGGACACCACCTCGGTGCCATCCAGATCTCGGCGCGTTGTGCTGCCTTCGGTCTACTGTAGCCGCAAGTGCGGACGCAACTCAGCTGGATAGCGAGTGAAACACCAAGGGGCGCCCCACTACAGCCGAGGAGCCTCCATCTTGGGGGCGGCGCACAGCATCACATTGCTTTCTCAAACAGCCCCCACTGACTGACGCGACCTCACAGGCCAACGGGGCGCCCCACGCCGACTTTCGGCGCAGCATTGTAGGATGGCCACACCAGTGCGGCAACTTGCTGAACACCACCTCGGTGCCATCCGGATCTTGGCGCGTTGTGCTGCCTTCGGCCTATTCGCACATCGGTCCGCTACTGACGCCGCCTCACGTGCCAATGGATTTTCTACGCTTTTTATACCAGCGCGTAACGTAAGCATAACAGGTCATGTGACTTGTTTATAAAACTTTTCATTGGTTCATTTTACTTTTGGTTTCCTAATGATAGAAGGCTTGATCATATGACCTAAAAATAACACTTTTCATTGGATTAAAACATTTTTTTTTTCCCAAACGATGAAAGCCCCACCTTGTTTCTGGATGTTTCAGACTAAAGCTGGCGTCAGCATGAGAGCACCACCATCTCGTGGCTCCGTTGTGGTCATTCCGCGAGCAATCATGGCAGCCGCTCCCCACCGGAAGCCTGCAGGAGTCGGGGGCCCTCAAGACTTTTGTAAAATCTTCAAGGCTCAGGGGACATCCGAGTTCCAAGGTGTCCCAGGGCCATTTTAGTGGACCAGGCCCAAATCCGAAGAGCCGTCCGCCATTTTAAGAGTCCTGTAGCAGCCGCCTATCGCTGCACCGCAAGAGTGGGCGCAACTCAACTACATGGTGAGCGAGACGCTGTAGCCGCAAGAGCGGGCGATAACCAGCTGAATGGAGGATGAGGCACAGTGTAGCAAAAGCGGGCAGAATGGCAACTGAAACGGTAAAGAAGCGCCCCCAGTACAGCAGACGAGCCTCCACCTGGGGAGGCCCGTTCACGCCGCCTCCCCCCCCCCCCCGTCGGGGCGCCCCACGCCGTTGTTCCGAGCAGCATTGTAGGATGCCAAAACCAGTGCGGCAACTTACTGGACATCACCTGGTTGCCATCCACATCTCAGCGCATTCTGCTGCCTTGGGACTATTCGCACAACAGACCGCTACTGACGAGGCCTCCCCCCGCACCACCCGGGACACCCCACGCCGTTTTTCGGAGCTGCATTGTAGGATACCAAAAACCAGTGCGGCACCCAGGTAATATCACCTGGTTGCCGTCCAGAACTCAGCACGTTGTACTGCCTTGGGACTATTCGCACAAAACACAGCTGCTGACCATTGTTGCTTCTTTTAAAAAAAATGTTTTAAATGTATTTACTGTTTTTGTTCCGTTGTATATATTTATAAGGTATTAAAGTGTTATAATCCTACAACTTTGTTGGAGTGCTATATATTTTTAATGTGACACATAATTTTGAAGACTTTGATGTACAAAAAGGCATCCCTGGAATCTTCTGCTTCAGGCTCGGACCCACATACCCTCACAGTGAGAATCCCCTCCCCAAGCACAATACAGGATGGTTATCAGATAGTAGGAACGCGTGTGGTGTGACGGATCTCATGAGGTGGGGGCCTTGATCTGCTGTAACTCCTTTGAAGAGGGGTGATTCTCTACAGCTGGGGCCATAAACTACACCTGCAGGACTAGGTGATAGCCTGGGACCGGCCTGGACAATGGGACACAGAGGAAGAGGAGTGTCACAGGGTGCGGTAGTGAATAGGGTGAAAGGGAGGTGTCGGGCGGGCACAGGGTGTGATTCTCAGAGAAGAACAGCGCAGATGGGAGGAGGTTTCTGGGCCATGCATGAGAGAGAGAGAGCGGGGGTGACCAGTGCGTGGTGGAGATGCTTGCGAGGGAGGGAAGCCATGCTGAGGATCAGCGGCGTGCAGAGAGTGGGTCTGGTCAAGGCATCTAAAATGGCTGCTGTGCTCAACAAAAGTGTGGCATTGCAAAAAAGGCAAGATGGCGCAGACAATGTTTATCAATAAGGATTAATTTATAACAATTATTTTTATCAAAATATTTAATCGCAGTGACAAAATAGCGGTCAACAGTTCCTGATTTCCATCGAATCGAACGTTAACAGACGTCACGCAGCAAAAAAAACAAAACGCTCACGAACAGTGGAGATGGGAGGAGGTTTCTGGCCCATGCATGAGAGAGAGAGCGGGGGTGCACGCAGCAACAAAAAAAAAAACGCTCACGAACAGCGCAGATGGGAGGAGGTTTCTGGCCCATGCATGAGAGAGAGAGCGGGGGTGACCAGTGCGTGAGGGAGATGCTTGCGAGGGTGGGGAGCCATGCTGAGGATCGGCGGCGTGCAGAGTGTAGGTCTGGTCAAGGCATCTAAAATGGCTGCCGTGCTCAAGAAAAGTGTGGCTTTGCAAAAAAGCCAAGATGGCGCAAACAATGTTTATCAATAAACAATTATTTTTAACAAAATATTAACTCGCAGTGACAAAATGGCGGTCAACAGTTCCTGATTTCCATCGAATCGAACGTTAACAGACGTCACGCATGAAAAAAAAATAAAAAGCTCACGCACAGCCGCTGGAAGACATGTATCAACATATATGAGCCTCCTCAGCCACCCTCAGAAAACATAAGGGGTCAGGATACGTCTCCCGTACCCCCTTATACCTAGTAATTTAATTAAATCGAAACACAAAATGGGGAATTCACGTTTCGCTACCAGTTTGCGACCCGGTTCGCGAACCGAGAAGTGCTTCTACCGCGAAAAATCAAATTTTAATTATTTGCCCCACGGGACCCTTTGATAACCCCGACATCATTCCTAGGGGTCAAGAAGGATCTACCTTGCCCCCTTTCATTAAATTCCCCCTTCGTTTTTCTCCTCCTCTTGTCTCTCGATCCTACCGAGAGACAAGATGGCGGCCGCACCGGACTGTTTAGAATGTTGACAGACACCAGAGAGCCAATCGGCTTCGCTACGCAAAGCTCCGTAACGCGAAAAGTACGCGATCTGGTGCGCTATCTAGGACGCTGTCACAGATATATCTGTTTTTTTAAACGTTAATTTCTCAAAATCCACTGGAGCACATATATTGAGACCCAGCAAAGGCACATCGGGCTAACAGTCCCTATAATTTTGCCAAGTTTCGTGTAAATCCATTCAGCCGTTCGAGCTAAAAGTGAGGCCAAAGGCCCTATGGAAAAATGAATGGGAAAAACGCGTTTTGGGACCCCCCTTTTTTCGAGTCTCCCCCTTGACGGAACCCCCCCAAATTTTCAGGGGCTGCTCAGAAACAAAATGTGCCATTTTCCTGAAAATTTCAGCCGATTCCGTCCGCAAACGCCAAAGTTATTAGACATAGAATTTTCAAAAGTTCCATAGAGAAAAAATCCTAACTATATATACCTACTGGCGACCGCCAGTAGGTAATATATATATATATATATATATATAACTTGAAAAAGGCTTACGCCGAAACGCGTCGTCCTTGGTTAAAGAGTGCACAATAAAGGATTTGTGCAAGATCTCCTGGTGTACCGTCTCTGTGTCCTTCTATATGGTGGGATCCAGTACCTGTGAAAAATATATATATATATATATTACCTACTGGCGGTCGCCAGTAGGTATATATAGTTAGGATTTTTTTGAATAGGGATTTCTGAAAATTCTATGTTGAATAACTTTGGCGTTGATGGACGGAATTGGCTGAAATTTTCAGGAAAATGGCACATTTTGTTTCTGAGCGTCCCCTGAAAGTTTGGGGGGGTTTCGTCAAGCGGGGGCCGAGAAAAAAGGGGGGTCCCAAAACGTGTTTTTAACATTGATTTTTCCATAGGGCAGTTGGACTCACTTTTAGCTCGAACGGCTGAATGGATTTCAATGAAACTTGGCAAAATTGTAGAGACTATTTGCCAGATGTGCCTTTGCTAGGTCTCAAGATATGTGCTCCAGTGGATTTTGAGAAATTAACGTTCAAAAAAATATATATATCTGTGACAGCGTCCCGGTTAGTGCCCCGGTTCGCGTACCAGACGCGTAACGGAACTTCGCGAGGAGAAGCGGATTGGCTCTCCGGTGACTCTCAACATTCTAAACAGTCCGGAGCGGCCGCCATCTTGTCTCTCGGTAAGATTGAGAGACAAGAGGTGGAAATAAACGAAGGGGGAAATGAATGAAAGGGGCAAGGTAGACCCCTCCTGACTCCCTAGGATTGATGTGGGGGCTATTAAAGGGCCCCGCGGGGCAAAAAAATTAAATAAATTTTTTTCGATTTTTCGCGGTGGAAGCGCTACCCGGTACGCGAACCGGGTAGCTCACCGGTAGCGTAACGGGAGTCCGCCATCTTGTGTTTCGGACGAATTTAGTCTCAAGATGGAGGATAAACAATGTTGGGAATGGGTATAAGGGGGCACGGGAGACATATCCTGACCCCCTAGGTTTTCTGAGGGTGGCTGAGGAGGCCCATATATGTAAAAAAAAAAAAATTTTCGCACGGTTAGCGCCCGGTCCGCGCACCGGGTAGCATTCCGGAAAGCGTAACAAGGGGAAAACCAAGGGAAATAGTAAAATAATATTTTAGAGTGCTTTGAGGTAGGGTAGCTCTGAATAGAGCTGTTGTGTTGTGTGGGTGATGTAAGTACCAACATATAGGTACCAATGAAGAGTCTAAAACTCAATGTACACCGTCTCCTCTGTAGATATTTTGTATGTTCTAATATGGGTTATTTAAATGTAATGTGTGGAAAAGCACTTCATGCTTTAAAGCAATTGTATTTTTGAACTGATTGTTCTTTCCTCTTAGTCCTCCTCTTTGTTTTTTTTTCCCCACACTCTTCTTCAGCATGATAGTTGATAAATTTGTTCCCTCAAAAAATTTATATACATAAAAAAATTATATTAAATACATATAAAATATATTTTTCCTTTAAAAGAAGAATACATTTTACAGCTTTTGATATTTGCTATTAAAAAACCATTGAAATTCACTGAAAAAACCATAGGTTATAGACCATATATAGTTAGGAATTAGCATTTACAAAACCTTGAAAATTCACTGAAAAAAACATAGGTTATAGACCATATATAGTTAGGAATTAGCATTTACAAAACCTTATTTTACTCACACAAAACCATTGAAATTCGCATATATATAGTTAGTTGCACTAACTATATATCGCGCACCCGCAATCCACTGCTGATCATGTCACATATTACATCATTCATGACATGGTCAGTGACATCACTGATGACATCACTGATGACATCTCAAATGACATCACTGATGACATCACTGATGACAACATCTAGTGACTGTATGTTTCTGTAAAGTTAAAATATGTCTTACATATTGAAGAATGAGTGGATGTATAAGTGTCTGGATGAAGGATTTAGTAGGTGCATGACTGACTGTATGAGTGAGTGATTAAATGTGTCTCACTGAGTGCATGGGTTAGTGACTAAACTGTCTTAATTTGTGCATCATTATATCTGTTGTTCTGTAAACTGATGCATATGTTGATCAGTAGCTATATGAGTAACTATATAGGTTATTGATGGGTTGCCCAAGTATTTGTATGGGAGACTGAGTGTGTGTGTGGGTGGCTGGGAGGTGTATGACTCTGTGCATAAATGTAAGAGCAGTTGATTCACTAGATGTATGGGTTCAAAAGTGCATGTGGAAACAGCTGTATGGGCGGTTGACTGTGTATTGGTGAGTGAATGGATATCTCAGTGCTACATGTCAAAGTAAGTACATATGTAAAACACAGTACATGTGAGAGTTGACATATATAAATAACTGTGCATAAGAGCCAGTGAATGTGTGAGTGGCTGTATGGATCATTGTGAACTTGTATCAGGGATTGTATAAGAGAGTAAATATGTGTTAGTATATGTTTGAATAAGTAAGGTGTGCATAACTGTATAGTTGAGGAAATGGAGGTGTGATTGATTCTTTGCATGACTGACTAGGTGTGTGAGTAACTCCATGGATGAGTGACAGTCTGTGAGTGTCTGTTTACGCTGAGTGTATCTAAGGTTATATTAGAGTCTGAAGAGGTTCATCGTATTATCACATGAATTATGTCATCAGTGATGTGATCAGTAATGTCAAATGAGATGTCATCAGTGATGTCATTTGAGATGTCATCAGTGATGTCATCAGTGATGTCATTTGAGATGTCATCAGTGATGTCATTTTAGATGTCATCAGTGATGTCATCAGTGATGTCACTGACCATGTCATGAATGATGTACTATGTGACATCATCAGCAGTGGATTGCGGGTGCGCGATATATAGTTAGTGCAACTAACTATATATGCAAATTTCAATGGTTTTGTGTAAGTAAAATAAGGTTTTGTAAATGCTAATTCCTAACTATATATGGTCTATAACCTATGGTTTTTTCAGTGAATATATATATATATATATATTTATATTTTACGTACTTCCTACTTGATTTGGGTTAAACATCAATTAATATGTATTCATTCTTGTATATGCTCTGAAGGTTCCCGTGCGAGGCAGAGACCATTCAGTGCTTATGACTTTGATGAGTATACCCCTTGACGAGCATTAGGATTACAGGTAAGTTACTAATCCATTCCAACCAGGGGCAATTGCTCGAGATTTGCACTGTGTGGGCTCGTAGACAGAGGCCTATCTAATGCAAATCAGTACTGACCCTATTTCCCACCCTCCACCCTACAGCCCACTTCTTTTTTTAGTTGGGAAATGTGAGATACACACCCCCAGAATGTCACTGACTAAGCTATCCCCCTGCATAGGTACGTATACAGATCTGTGTACTGGTTGGTTCCAGTAAAACACTTCTCTCCCTCGCATCCTCCAAAAGAAATGGAAATATTAATGTCACAGCCTGGTAGTGTTACTTTCGTTTGAGCCATTCACTCCTTGTTGCTCCCAAATAGCTTTTTCCATCTGGGCTACCAAATTACGGCCACTAATTAAATCTTGATGAATGCCAATAGTTGCAATGTTTAACTGACATTTTCTCTATTGTCAATCTGTAACTATTGCTCAAAACTACCATTGTTATGTTGTTTGCTTTCTTAAGGCAAATGATAGAGGGGATTATTTCCCAATCTGGGGTACGTGTCTCGGATTTGAGCAGCTGACCTATATCACAAGTGGAGAGAATTTACTCACACTGACAAGCACAGAAGATGTAGCCTTGCCGCTGAACTTCACTACAGGTAGGCTTCCATTAACACTACTCTTCGTCACACCTAGCTTTGCTCATCTTTGTGTGTTAGTGTTATCTTCAAACAACTAAGAGCGTGTGATGGACCAGTTCTTTATATAGATGTTTCCATCCATCAGGTTCTCGAATGTGAATTTTGGATCTTTCAAGCAATATCAAGCACATTCTTGCAAATTGAGCTTCAAAGATTACTAATACCAGTGTGTTGAATGTCTAAATGCAGTGTTTGTACCTTGCTCATGCTGCTGAAGTGGTCTCTTTGGACTGCAAGTTTAATATAAAGATGTAGCTAAGGGGCTGGAGAAAGAATAAGAAAGGGAAGGGCATGGATGAACTGCAGCGAAGCTTGAAAATTCAAGCTGGTTTATAAAACATTAGCAGCCCATCCCGACGTTGTCCGGGTATGAATTGCTGCCAGCCAGTAGTATATTGTTTTGTAGGATTTCATTTTGATAGCATTTCTTATCTGTGACAGTCTGTGAAACGCTCCGATTCACAGTGCACTGCTGATGCACTTAAGAGTGCGCGTTCAGTAGTGTGTGAACTTGAGTTTCCCTACTTTATTTTTCCTTACAATATTATACAGCGCGAACTCGACAACATGGCATGAGCACAATTTACATTACAGAAGAACACATTCATTTGTGGTAGGCACGGGAAGACAAATCGATTTGCCTGGAATCCCAGGATGTTGAGCTGATGCTGAGATTTGAACGTAGCTCCCAGCTCTAAAGTTCGCAATTCTAGAACTTGTGGCGGGAGGTGTGTCTAAAAGTATATGTCGAGCTGGCCATCAATGAGAAAGACCTGTGCATTTTTCAAATGGGTGGTGAAAAAATATGAGTATGTTGCTGGAGATGTGTGCCGCCGTGCCACCAATGTACTTACCGGGGGAGGGTAAACACCCATTATGCCGCAACTTTCTTTCCGCATACCATCACTCCGCATACTTTCATTACGAAAGTACCATGACTCCGCAATGCCATTATAACGCATGGCATTACATTTTATATGCTTTTACCACGCATACATTTACATCGAAATTCGCTGTAAATGCATGAATGGTAAAAGCATGTTTTTTTTAATGTTTGGATAAGGTTAAGTATTGGTATAGGGGTATATGTTTTGGGGTACTGAGGTATATGTTTTGGGGTGTTTGGGTATTTTAAGGGTTCAGATATAGTTTTGGGTTATGGGGTAGTTTTAGGGTTTAGAGGTAGGTATGGGTTTTGGGGTACAGGGGTATTTTTAGCGTTCAGGGCTAATTTTGTGGTATAGGGGTATTTTTAGGGTTCAGGGGTAGGTTTGGGTTTTGGGGTACAGGGGAATTTTAAGGGTTCAGGGCTAGGTTTGAGTTTTGGGGTACAGGGGAATTTTAAGGGTTCAGGGCTAGGTTTGAGTTTTGGGGTACAGGGGTATTTTTAGGGTTCAGGGCTAGGTTTGGGTTTTGGGGTACAGGGGTATTTTAGGGTTCAGGGGTAGGTTTGGGGGTACAGGGTTATTTTTAGGGTTATGGGGTAGGTTTGGGGTACAGGTGTATTTTTAGGGTTCATGGGGTAGGTTTGGGTTTTGGGGTACAGGGGTATTTTAAAAGTTCAGGGCTAGGTTTGGGTTTTGGGGTACAGGGGTGTTTTATGGTTCAGGGGTAGTTTGGGTACAGTGGTATTTTTAGGGTTCAAGGCTAGGTTTGGTTTTCGGGGTACAGGGGTATTTTTAGAGTTCAGGGGTAGGGGTAGGTTTGGGTTTTGAGGTACAGGGGTATTTATAGGTTTCAGGTCTAGGTTTGGGGGTACAGGGGTATTTTTAGGGTTTAGGGATAGGTTTGGGTTTTGGGGTACAGGGGAATTTTAAGGGTTCAGGGCTAGGTTTGAGTTTTGGGGTACAGGGGAATTTTAAGGGTTCAGGGCTAGGTTTGAGTTTTGGGGTACAGGGGTATTTTTAGGGTTCAGGGCTAGGTTTGGGTTTTGGGGTACAGGGGTATTTTAGGGTTCAGGGGTAGGTTTGGGTTTTGGGGTACAGGGTTATTTTTAGGGTTATGGGGTAGGTTTGGGTTTTGGGGTACAGGGGTATTTTAAAAGTTCAGGGCTAGGTTTGGGTTTTGGGGTACAGGGGTGTTTTATGGTTCAGGGGTAGTTTGGGTTTTTGGGTACAGTGGTATTTTTAGGGTTCAAGGCTAGGTTTGGTTTTCGGGGTACAGGGGTATTTTTAGAGTTCAGGGGTAGGGGTAGGTTTGGGTTTTGAGGTACAGGGGTATTTATAGGTTTCAGGTCTAGGTTTGGGGGTACAGGGGTATTTTTAGGGTTTAGGGATAGGTTTGGGTTTTGGGGTACAAGGTATATTTATAGGGTTAAGATGGGTTAGTGTTTAAGGGTGTTTGGGTATTTTAAGGAGTAAGGGTGGGTTGTGATTATGGGGTGCAGGGGTATTTAAAGGGAGAAGGGTGGGATTAGCACACGATATGAGACATGGCATGAAGGGCAGAACGTACCACACGCCCCCAGCGTTTGTCACGCCCCCAGCACATGCCCACAGCACAACGCAGACACGCCCACAAGGGACTACTTTGCTGGCACGGTTCTTTGACCTTTTAAATGTATATGGTGGGAGTCTGCATAGCCTATGTCCTTCTGCTGCAACTGCCCTTTCCAACGCTGTATTGGGTTTTGTGATTGGTGCAGTGATTCCTGAGATTACCCGCCTCAAAGGTTTGGGCTCTCTCTTTATTATATTAGTATGGATAGTATGGAAGACTGAAGATGTTGATTCTCATTTTTGTAGAAGTATACCATTTTTCTTCTCCTTGCCCTTCCATTTCCCTTTCCACTTCTCTTCTCTGATAGTAGGTTCCACCGGAACAGAATCCAGAGGCCATATTGTCTTGGCTAAATGATCTGATCCCAGAGAAGAATGTGGCACATAAAGCTCCTAGATTTTTGGGAAGTGTGCATCTGTTAATGTAGTCTTGGAGAAAGGAGGACCCTTTGCCGGGTAGAGCTTCTCTAAAACGTGACAATCTCATGCCTTGCATATCTCAAGCTGACTGCATAGAGGATCCTAGAACACTTTTTTTAAAAGTCATTTTTTAGCGTCCTGTAACTTCAATAAGTGCAAACGAGTGGATGTGCTTTAGATCCATTGTCTTTGCCATTTTCTTCCTAATCTTGAAGATGTCACCTTCATGTGTTTTCTGTCAAGCATCCTTAATCTCCTTAGAGGTTTAATTGTGTTTTGCCATTTTATTTATTTTTACCAGATCCGTTACAGTTTTGTTTGTTTTGTTTTCTCTTTTCTCATTCTAAGATTTGAGATAGAGACAAATCCGTCTAAGCCCAAAGCAATTGGTTCAGCACTTAACAGTGTACAATCAAAGAAAGTTCAGAGCAGTTAGCACATAAAGAGATTTCCGGATTCCAAATGTTTTCTTTTTGTTCCAAGTGATTCCCTATTAAGTATACCCTTCCACGCTTATGGTGGACAAGATGATTCAGAAAAGGGGGTGGTGATGGACAGAATATCCAGGCCGAAGACGGCTGAAATGCCAGAAACCGGTCCCCGGTAGCTTGTCTCCTTTCTGGTAAAGAATTGGCTTGGTAGTTTAGTCTGCCCTGTTCCCATGATGCACTGGGCCAGGGACAGACTGATTTGCATATAGCCAGGTTCTGAGCTGGGATGGTGCAGTGAGATAAATAACGGTGATGGATCAAGCCCTGATCTTTGGTCTGGGTAAGAGTGGTCTGCTTAATTCAGACACTCTGTTCATCACCACCCCCTTTTCTGAATCGTTTTTGGCCACTATAGGTGTGGCAGGGTATACTCAGACATGAGTCCCTTTCTCACTGCACCATCAGGATTCAAGCAAGCCGGGCCGAAGACGGCTGAAAAGCCAGAAACCGGTCCCCAGTAGCTTGTCTCCTTTCTGGTAAAGAATTGGCTTGGTAGTTTAGTCTGCCCTGTTCCCATGATGCACTGGGCCAGGGACAGACTGATTTGCATATAGCCAGGTTCTGAGCTGGGATGGTGCAGTGAGATAAATAACGGTGATGGATTAAGCCCTGATCTTTGGACTGGGTAAGAGTGGTCTGCTTAATTCAGACACTCTGTTCATCACCACCCCCTTTTCTGAATCGTTTTTGGCCACTATAGGTGTGGCAGGGTATACTCAGACATGAGTCCCTTTCTCACTGCACCATCAGGATTCAAGCAAGCCGGGCCGAAGACGGCTGAAATGCCAGAAACCGGTCCCCGGTAGCTTGTCTCCTTTCTGGTAAAGAATTGGCTTGGTAGTTTAGTCTGCCCTGTTCCCATGATGCACTGGGCCAGGGACAGACTGATTTGCATATAGCCAGGTTCTGAGCTGGGATGGTGCAGTGAGATAAATAACGGTGATGGATCAAGCCCTGATCTTTGGACTGGGTAAGAGTGGTCTACTTAATTCAGACACTCTGTTCATCACCACCCCCTTTTCTGAACATTTCATATGATGGCGCCTCTGGTTGCAACCACATAGAAGCAACACTTATTCGAGCAACAGCCATAGCCATAAATATGAAATATCGAAAAGGGTAGCAGATCTGTGTGGGTTCAATATCTTCTCCCAGCCTACTAACAGAATCTCTCTAGAAATAGGAACATCAACCCTCGTTGTTTGCAATAGAAATTGTGCAATTTCAGAAAAAAATTAATTTAAGGCTATACAATCAAAAAAGATGTGAACAATATCGGCTTTCTCCACCTGACACCTAAAGCATTTAACTTCATAATGCCCACCCCACTTCATCATTTTGACAGGTGTGTGATATAAGTTAAATAAAGTTTTGTAGTGTTGGGTGTGCAAGTTTGTCGACAGTATAACTTTACTAGCCATATCCATTGATTGTTGCACAAGTGAGCCAGAATTGCCAAATCTATCCCTCCACTTCGCTTCATGCATCTCAATATTATCCTGGGAGTTACCAACAATATACAGTGCCCCAATCTTGGCCCTTTTGTTCAAGACTTCTAATAAATCATTAGTTATAATAGACAGATATCTGCAATGTTTATTAATATAGTCTTGAATTTGTAAATATTTAAAAAAATAATTCTTGGCTATTTTGTATCTTTCGACTAAATCTGAAAAGGAAACAATTATCCCGGCACTATAGATATCTCCTAGGCTTTGTATCCCCTCCAAATAGCCATCTTTGCATCCCAAAATATCAAAAGAAATATTTCCGTAGAGTCGAAAGGCGTATAATAGCAAACCCGATTTATAGATTTAATTTTGCGCGTCCTCTTCCACGCCTTATATGCAGCAGATACAGTTTTGAATCACGTTTTTTTGAAATAGCTTGTTTCGTAAAACTTACGCAAACCCCCGCTCGCCTGGATCCCCATCAGCATCTGTTATATATTAGGAGCTTCAAACGGCCTTATTTCACCCCGTTCACCAAGTACTGCATATTCTGCAGAAAACAAGCAAGATAATGAAAAGCAAAATTCGGCACTCCCCATCCCCCACGTGCCAATGGTAACGTCATATATTTTGAGGCCCACCGAGTTTTCTTCCAGCCCCATATAAACCTATCTGCGACAGAATGAAGATGCGTTAGTTGTGCTCGTGTTAGCTCGAGAGGTACCGTCCGGAAATAATACATTGCTTTAAGGAGTATACAAATCTTTAAAACATTACAGCGTCCTATCATTGATAAATGAAGATACTCAACTTTTTCCAAATTGTTTTCTTGCTACGCCTAATATATGTGCCCAATTCACATCCACTATCTCTTGAAGTGACAGCCTATTCTTTATCCCCAAATACCTTGCTTCTGGTGTAACACGCACTTCACCAGGGCAAAGTCCCTCAGTACAAACATCCTGGGTTTTGGAGATATTTAGATTATATCCAGCAACTGCCCCAACTGCCATGTCTGATTCTCAATCACCCTCAATGTTTGCTCTGGGTCAAATGTTACTATCGCTATATCATCAGAATAAGCAAGAACGTACCCTTGGTGCTGGCCCACTACCATAGACTGTATACTGTTGGTAGTCTCCAATTTTTACAAAAGTGGGTTACTATAGATGGCAAAAAGTAGA